>NC_134101.1:51191150-51527400 GCF_000715075.1 Nicotiana tabacum | reverse complement strand
CAAAATTCCTAAAAGTTCTACGAAAAGCACTTAAAACTATTTTTGACTTTTTAGGAGCGATTTTATATGTCGAGCAAAAATTACGTCCTCACATCCAATAAACTTCGATGAATAATTTAATTCGATAGAAAAACCCTTGAAAAGGAGAGTTTTTAAAAAAAAAATATTTTGGGGACATTCCCCTAAGATCATCCCCACAAAGTCTCTTTTGTGTCAAATCATCCCTTTTTATCATTGTAGTCACCCAATCATTCTTCATAATTCCGAAAAACTTTGTCAATAATTGGGTTGGGTGTATCACATATGAAATAGTTGAAATTAACGTAGCGTAAAATAGAAACCATCAAAATTTACCTATTAATAATTGCTTGCCAGGCGACGTGACGTTCCTTTAGTTCCAAGCTTAATGTTTTAAGGTGCAAAGTTATCAACACTAGAGTTGAATATGATATTTAATTACATTCGAATCTCTAAGGAAGTGAAAAAATATCATTCTGAAATTCAAAGTTAAGTTCCATGCAAATTCTAAAGTAATTCTAATATGTCATAAAAAAATTTATTCATGAAAATAAACATTATTGTATTTATCGAAAACTAGAATCAGACAATGCATGCATACATATAAACACAAGTACAAATAGTATATAAGATGATTTAATTGTACGAATATTAAACTCTTTTATCTTGTACGAATTATAATACTTTGTACGAATAATAATACTAGCCACAAATACTAACATTAGCATTTATCTTGTCAAGGGACGCTTAGTCGCTTCTGAACAACCTGAAATAAGAGAGAACTTATCATTAATTCTTAAAACTTGAAGGTAGGTCTTTGCACATTTATCAAAAAGCGTCAAGGGGTTCTTGTGATCAACTAATCTTTTTTAATAGATAGAGTGTTAGGCAGACCCTACGAGTTATGACAAAACCATATCCTTCCTAATAAAGTGCAATACTCAAACTAATCTAAAGTGCATCTATACCTATAAAGTTCACATTAAAGTTGCTGAAATATTAAACAATTTTCAACATTATTACCGGTTCAGTCTTTTTGCTTCTATAAATACTTCTATGCTTTAGTCTTTCCTCCATATCCAGTCTAGTTCCTCGCTGAAAAATGATTAACTGTGGTTCAAGAAAGCACTTCTTTTTATTTATTTATATTATAGCCATATTTATTCCAAAATTAATCTTGGCTCAAAACTGTGGGTGTGCGGAAGGTTTGTGCTGCAGCAGATGGGGTTATTGTGGCACTGGAAATGCATATTGTGGTCAAGGCTGTAAAGGGGGGCCTTGTTTTATTACAGAAAACTATGGAATTTCATCAGTTTCTCAAATTGTTTCTGAACCATTTTTCAATGGAATTGCTAATCAAGCTGCTCCAAACTGTGAAGGCAAAGGATTTTACACAAGATCTGCCTTTCTTGAAGCTCTCAGGTCTTATCCTCTATTTGCAACTGCTGGTTCTTCTGATGATAATAAGCGTGAAATTGCTGCTTTCTTTGCTCATGTTACCCATGAGACTGGACGTGAGTCTTTTTCCTTACAACCTTCTCCTGTTTGTTACCTCTTTTTAATTTAAGTTTGTATATACTAATAGCGGAAAAGAAATTAATACTATGATATCACATAATTAATGCAGCGGTGGATCTACTGAATAAGCTGTGGTTTCATCTGAACCAAGCTTTGGCTTGACTTATTGATACATAGGATTTGAACTTATGATCTACAGCTATTTTTGAACCTCTTTGTTACTACTTGAGGGGAGTCAACAACTTGTACATAATAAAAAAAAACAAAGAGATCATTTTTTTTGGGGAAAAAAAAAGAGATCATTTATATATGAACGATGTAACTTTTTTTAAAAGGGATTCGATTGAATCCTCTTGCCAACACATATATAGCTCTGACACTGGTTATAATAGGTCATTTATTATGTCATGTAGATCTAAACTGGCCATAAAAGTTATATAGACTTAATTTTTAAGTGACTTGATTGTATAAACTGTTCGTTACAATCTTGTATACTATGGCACACATTTTCACGACTACATGACAACTTCCATATAACATTATATAGCAATTTTACGCAACTCACACTACAGTTTCTTTTTCTTTTTTCACTTTATGCAGAAATGTGCTATAGAAATGAGATAAATGGTGCATCTAGGGACTATTGTGATGAGACAAATACAGAGTACCCTTGTGTCCTCGGCAAGAAATATTACGGCCGTGGACCGATACAATTGTCATGGAATTTCAACTATGGACCGGCGGGGAAAGACATCGGATTCGATGGCGTAAACGACCCCGATATCGTGGCTAGAGACAGTCTCATAGCATTCAAAACTGCGTTTTGGTATTGGATGAATAATTGCCATTCTCTCATAACTTCTGGCCATGGTTTCGGGGCGACGATTCGAGCCATTAATGGTCCGCTTGAGTGTAATGGTGGAAATCCAGAGCCTGTTGCCAGAAGGATTCAATATTACACTGAGTATTGTCAGCAACTTGGTGTAGATACTGGGAATAATCTCACTTGTTAGGAGTCTTGAAAAAGGTTAAGTTTTCAGGATATGATATATATATGTTAATTCTATGGTGACTGAATTAGTAAAGACTAGAAAATGGAAATTTAGTCGGTTTATTCCTATATAAGGAATTGTAATGTAATGCAAATTTCATTTAAGAGCGAATTAAAGGAAATTACTATATGAGTTTGATTCAGTACAAAACATGTGCTCACGTCCCAACTGGATACACCCATCTTCATGGTCATAAGTGTTATTAAAGACAAAAAAAGCAAAAATATTTTAAGATCTGTTGGGGTTTAAAGCTCAAAGCGCATTTAAAACGTTGGTTTTAATGAAGAAAGGCGAGAAAAACTACAAAACTAATATCTATAAGCGTGTATTAACAAAGAAATTGAAGAAAATTTACGATTAAATGAAATATCAATTGCTTAATCATTAGCAAAGAAAAATATGTCTTAGTACCTTGCTGACAATACTGTCCACTAAGCGAGGCGAAGTACTCAACATGTTTTGAGCCGCGCTTCAGCTTTATGGGCACTTTTAGCGCACCTTTGATAATACGGATAGTGATGAGATTCATCTTTGAGATGCAAGTACAGCACTAACCGTTTTGATCATTATGACATCTTGAATTTGCAGAGTAATTCTCTCGAAAAAAAAGAAATAAGAAACGAATCTTCATCATTTTCATCACCATTGGTTTTGAGCGTTATACACAAATTCAGTAATACTTCATTTAGTTTTCTGAGTTACTATATATATCAAAGTTTCACGTACTATTTTTCAAAACAAAAGCACAAGTTAATGAGCAAGATTTAAGAAATTAAATCCTGCCATGAAAAAAACAAAAAAAGAAGAAAGAATAAATGAAGTAACCAGTCTTCATGCTATTAAAATACATGAAAAAATAGACAAATTTGTCATTCATTATTTGAGATCTTTATTAATTTCAACCAACAACTAAAGAAAATTTCAATAGAACAATTGTTCTTATTATGTATATATTATGTATAGTCACATACTCCTAATTATGTTGTAAAATTTTTCTAATAGCTCCAGCTTGAGAATTGCTAATAGCCGCCTCCTCAACCTCGCAAATACAATGTTCATTCTGGCAAAATGGGGTCGCGCCACGGCAAAAATCAAAGCAATCTTTAGCTGTTTTGCATGGTTCACCTATGAATACCGAACCTTCCACACTCTGTAAGCCTATAAAAGTCAAATTTTTATCATAAAATACTACAAATTTTTATATTTAAGTAAAGATAACACAAAAATACCAAACTCATGTAAAATATAATGTCACTAGACAAATAGTACCATTTTATAGGCCATCTTATAGCAAAGCCAGGTTAGAAGAAATATGGTAAGTTGCAGCTCCTAACCCAAACTAGTTTAGATTGCCTTGTCCCTTGTTTGGTTACTAAGTTTGGGATAAGTTTTTCCATGATTAAAAATAGTACCGGGATAACTTATATCTATCAGAGAGTGGAATAGTAATTTAAAGATAAGTTATTCAGGATGAAGCAGTAAAATTGACAACCCAAAGATTAATGCAACATACCAAACAATAAATAAAAAATAAAACCAGGATAATTAATCCCAGCATAACTAATCGCGGGATAACTTGTGTTCAAACCAAATGACCCGACATAGTACTATTTAAACCTGGATCTAATCTATATGCACTTATTATTATGAGGACATACAAGCCTTTAACTAGAACAAAATATTCTTCTAAAACATCAAATTTAGTGCAAACTATAGCAAAAACAAATAAACTTTAATATCAAACTTGGTATACTGTAGGGATAATCTTGCAACCATTTGATAGATCATATCTTGAAAATAATCTTAAAAAGGTTTTGATATGCCTTTGCCTAAAGAAGTCCCTGAAATCATAGATCTTTAGGAATAATGCTGTGTGAACATGAATTTTTACTCAGAATCCAAACATTAAATACAAAATATTAATTTTATGTTAAGCATACAAACATATCTGCAACTTTGATTTCCATTTGAATGAGAGTAAAGTGGGAGAAATACCTATTGTGATAAGCATCACACAAACCATGGAAAACAAAGTGATGGACGATATCTTCCTCATTGCCATGTTGAAAAGTGTAGAACAAATTCGTGACTAGTTGTAACTTACAAAAATACCTATCCCTTTTTTTGCTATATGTAGTTTTGAGGACCGTTCCAATTTAAAGTTAATAAAATCTGAAATGACTTTAAGAAGAATGGCAAGTAATTTGTTTACGATAATTTGAGGAAGTAAGAAACCAATTTGGTTTCCATAGTACGACACAACCATTTTCCTAATAGTGATGAAGCAATATCTAGTTACAGGTGCAATTATAATATAATCACTAGCATATTTAACTTACTAAAATAAAGAAAAGGAAAAAAAAAAGTCAAAAGATGTGTAGACTAATGAATTTTTACTGTAAAATAAGACGGATTACATGAGTGTGAAAATCTCTTTTAGTCAAAATATAAGAGTTTCCTTTTGTGAAGATTTTTCAACCAAGTGTATTTTGTTTTTGAGAACATCTACAAGTGTTTTCTGACTTTATTTTTTGTCGATAATAGTTTTAGAATACAATTTTTAATCTTAATTTCTTTTGGTTAATCAATATATATGTATATATTATTTTATACAAATTTTTATATTGCTTTTGCAATTTCCTAATTTTCCACTCAAAATAATTGTAGAAAGATAGAGTAACGTGCTGGGCTTGAGTTAACATACTTTGAATCAAATGTATTATAGTTGATACTCTCATTTAGCTGAACCTCTAACCGGATGCAAATTTTAAGCAAGTTTTCAATTACTATCCAATGTGTCACGACCCAAAATTCACTATAGGTCGTGATGGCGCCTAACGCCGCCTTCAGACAAGCCAACAGTAATTTATCCATTTAATTACTCATTTTATTACTTTCGAAATAATAGTTTTTAATAAGGAAGGAGATTTATATTTACCCGTAAAACGGTACAATTAAATTTGTTCGTGGTTTCTAGACAAGTGAATTAATTTGATCCAAAAAATAATGAAATAACTGATGAAATATAAAATACTCTGCCTTAAAATGTAGATGAAATGACAGAGCTGACGAGTCCGGGAACAGGGTTTCCGGGCACAATAATGATGAGATCAAAGAGCGAGAAGGCAAAATTGTATTAAAATTCTGTATAGAATGTAGTGTAAGTTAACCAGAAAATTCGTCTCCCTTGCAATGATCATTTAGTTTATTATTTATAGCTATGAAGAAGGTACTAGGGTCGTGCCCTTCTTTAATGTCAATTATGAGGAGCATTGATGAAGACGTAACTGTGAACATAAATGCCAATTTTTTTATAACGGGCCGTTGCTTTTAATGCTGTGGAATATTTCTCATTGAATGCTACCGGGTGCAGAGTATTCAATACCTTCATAAACGTTATCTTTTCCGGTGACACACGGGATAACTGCGTCCGATTTTTCGTCCTCCCGGCTTAGGTTCCACGCGTCCCCTTCTTGGGTGGCCACGTGCCATAACATATTTTACCTAATACAGATAGCCCCCTGCTTTCCGGTGACATAACTTTGTATTACCGAAAAGTTGGTAGAAATATTCTTTTGGCGGGAATTACTATAATTCCTTTTGAAGGCAACTGACGGCTGATTAGACGCCTGTCTCTACACAATTAATGCCTCGAACACGCATCTTCCCATGATTTAGCACGGCTTTTGTCGGTACCGAGGTAATCTTAGCCAAGGATTTAGCTGCCAAAACTTTACTTATACGTATTAACTTCCCCCCTTGTACTCCAACCTCCTTCATCTTATTTCGCTTACTGAGTCTTCATTTTCTTCAAATAGAAAAAATCCTTTATCTTTTTCGATGGCTTCCTCCTCAAAACATACTGGTTCTTCGAAAGGCAAAAACAAAACCGACGACTTTGTCTCTCCAACCGTAGACTCCATCATACCAAAAAGACTCAATACCGCAAAGGATTTTGAGGAGAAACTCCCTTCTGCTAACTCTCGTACATGGGTTGTTAGCAGGTACCCTTCCTCCATTTGTCCTTTCAGTATTCCCGCTGTGAAGGAAGATTGTCTTTGCCATGAATTGGATATCATCGCTTCCGGTCTATCAGAGTGAGTGACCCTTCCCAAGGAAGGTTTTACATACTTTTACACGTATCCCTTTACTTTGGGTGCGTTTTCTTTGAGTGGAGAGCTTGATTCTATGATTACGGAATTTTGCCTCCGCTATCAGGTGTGTTTGGCAAAGGTAAGTCCTCACATGTGGAGGACGGTTTCTTGTCTTCGACGCTTGTGCCAAGAAACTGGAGAGGAGCTAACATTAGCTCACATGATGAAGCTATACTCCCCCAAGATTTTCCGGGAGGGGGCGGGGGTATGATAAATCTCTGCAAACGAGGTCACCATGCTTTGTTGACTATCATGGATGATGATAATGACTGTGGGTGGACGGAATGGTTCGCCGCGGTTGCCACTAGCAGTATTATTCCAACAACGGCTTCATACTTTCCGGCAGCTTGGAACCGCGCTCGTAACATCTCTAATATTCCTTCTTTCATTAACACATATTCTATGGCCGTGTTTTCATTCTTCGTATGTTTCAACAACTAGATGGGTCCCACAGGTGGTGAAAGTATTAGACCGGTGGGTTCAAAAAATTTTGGACATCACAATGCCCAAAACTCGCTTGTGGAAAGAGCTCTCCCCGAAATACGGGTGGAAGGCCAAAAATCATGGTAATTTGAACTTACCTCGCTTCCATCTTTCTCTGCTTTGCATATCGATTGAACCTTTCTGGCTTGTTTATGAAATTAGGTTTACCTACGAGCTCTGTTACTATCCCCGAGGAGGATGCTTTGGCTGATCCCGCTGATACAACGAGGCTATTTCAGGAAGCTCTCACTCGAACATGTATCTCTGGGTATGTTTCGGGTGTAACCACATCTTCACGGAGTCCTCAGCCAGAAGATAAGCAACCAAAGAGAAGACGTTTCTACATGGTTGGGGAGAATAATAAGCGGGCGGAGACTGCTATCCCCGAGCTATCTCCGGTGGCGATGACGCCTGATCCTCCTTCCGGGCCGGTCATAGACACTGTGATGATTGATGACGATGAAGAAGCTAGTGATGAGGGAGCTTCTCTTTATAGAAGGCAATGACCCTTATCATCTCAATAGGATGCTCAACCTGTTGAGACATTCATACCAACCGAGGATGATGTCTCGGCACTTTGGGGAGAATTTGATTTGACAGATAATGCTAACTCCCGTTCTTGGGCCTCAATTATTGTGACCGGTACTACAAGGTAGAGTACCAAGTCCTTGCTGTCTTCAGTTGGCGAGTACCCAACATCCAGTGCTGCTTTTAACATATATGTTTCTCATTCTTCTACCCCATCAGCTTTATCACCACCTTCTCCAACACCAGCAACTACTACATCACTTCCATCTTAATCCATTCTTCCACCAGCAACATCATCTCCAGCTGCCATACCTGACCATGAAGAAGGCGTTCCTCTTCCACAGTCCCCAGTTCATGAAAATTTGGGGCAAAATTATGCTGCCCCTTCTGAAGATCCTCAGAGGAGGATGAATGTTACTCTTTTGGTCTGTACCGGGTGCAATCATCTTTCCCGGCCGGTGGGTCTTGCTAACTATCTGAAGACTTTGGCTTCAAAGAAGGATTGGGAAAAGATTCAAACACTCTCGGGAGAGTGTTTGTTGAATAATGCTATTCATAACGCCACAAAGTTACGTTTCTTTCTTCCTCTGTTATTTCTCCTACTTGAATGAATGTATTTTAAGTTTTACCTCTTTTTGTTTTGCAAGCCAACTTTCTTGCTTCTGAGGGCCTTCAAAGGTTGATTCGTGAGAAAGAAGGACTTACTTCTAAACGGGATCAGTTTTTGGTGGAACGAGACCAAACCATTCTCCATTTCTCAGAACTGGAAACCAGAGCCACCAAGGCCGTCATTTTGGAAGCTCGTTTGCAGCAAATCGAGCAAGAAGTGATAACCCTCAGCCAAGAAGTTGGCCCGCTGAGGGCTAGATTTGATGAAGCCAAGGCTAAATGGGCTGAAGTCCAAGACGCTATTCTTGCTGCAACCGAGTGCGAGGCTGCTGTTACTGGGAGGGTAACTAACTTTGAAGCAACCTTGAACTCCAAAGTCGAAGAGCTTGCTGCCGCAGGGGCGAAACATGCCCAGCTAGAAGAGAAGTACAGGAAAACTATCGAGTTAACAGGCTCTTTAATTCAACTATTCGCGAGCTTGATAAGGCACGCGAGATTGAGTTAGCCACTAAGACTGGCCTTCCATCGAGGTCCGATATATTTGGCCCATCTGGTTCAAGTTCTGAATTTTCGGGAACTGAAGAAGAATCAGAGGGCGACGATTTTGAAGATCAGACTGGGGAAAATCTCGAGCCATCGGTGGAACCGTCTACCACTCCTGGGGACGCGGACACTTCTCTTTCTCCTTGGCCCGGAAGTACTGCAGTTTAGCTTTATTTGTCTTGTCCTGTTTTGTATTTCTTTTGGCATGTTCTTGTAAATGAAGACATACTTTTGCCAAAATGTTTGTTTGAGTCTTACTTTTGCTTGAATATTCGTGCAAGATTTTTAACCCTTGTATTCTTTTAAGGATTTGGTGCATGTTTTTCTGTTCACATTTTTTTGTATGTGGTCTCGGATGCATTTTCTTCGAACTTTGTTTCCGAGAATTATCCTTTTTACGTGAGGTTTTCAATAAGTATTTGCGCAAGTTTGCTTTTTGCGTCCTTTTCATATGCAGCTTCGGGTGTATTTTTCTCCGATAGCATTTTTTATCCCGGGCATAAATTCTTTCGGAACCAGCCCTTTAACGTGAAGGTTTTTATAAGTATTTGTGCAAGTTTGCCTTTTGAGTTATTTTCATATGCGGCTTCGAGTGTATTTTTCCCCGATAGCATTTTTTATTCCAGGCATAAATTCTTCCGGAACCAAACCTTTAACGTGAGAGTTTTTATAAGAGAGGGCACTCTTATGTTTACGGTGCTCTTGAAAAAGACGTCTCATGTTCATTACGGCACTAACATTTGAAGTACTTGTTTAACTTTCAAATGAAAAAGTTAGTTCATCGTTTAAACAAGAAACAAGATAAAAGCAAAAGAATTTCATTTTATTCCTTTTATTTCAAAAAATACATAAGCATCTTGCTATGCAAAAAGAAATTGCCATTATATGTGGCTTTCTTGTACAACTTGTTTCTGCGAGGCTGGTTGTGTAGTCCCCGGTCCCGATGAAGCATTTTGTTTCCGAATTTTCATTCCCGATTGATGTGGCAGTCATTGTTACCGTATCCTCATATTATTCCCCCAGTGTTCGAAGGTGGAGAGTGCGAATTGGAACACTGGAAGTCTTGCACCCTCGAAGGCTCCACCAATGAATTGCTAGGTAATCCTCCACTCAGAAACATACTTTGATTCCCCTTAGGAATCCATGCTATCGAGCGAAAGAATACCTAACAGTCCTCTAGTGGTTTGTGCTCATAAACGGTCGGGTAACCTCTGCTCGGCAGCAAACTTAACTTCCCGGTGGGAATTTGATATCGAAATAAAGATTATCTAATCATCCCTGAGTGGAAACTTATTTGTTTGCCTTGTAATCAAAGTTCTTATCACTGATGTCTTCATAGTATGCTTTGTGTCGCTGCCTCGTTAAAAACCTTTCCAGAAAAACTCAATTGGGACAAAAACTAAACGAAGGGAAAAAAGTGCAGCACATACTTTCCGTTTGACTATTATTCGTCAGCAGTAATATCTTTGGAGGTGAGCCACGTTCTAGTTGTTGGGCAACTTGTCTCCGTTCTGGTTCTCCAACTCGTACGATCATTTCCCATTGATAGCTGAAGACCGGTAAGGGTCTTCCCATGTTGAGCCTAACTTGCCCGCATTGAGTTCCCGGGTGTTTTGAGTTACCTTCCTCAAGACCAAGTCTCCTACTCTGAAATATCAGAGGTTGGATCTTTGATTATAATATCGCTCCATTCTTTGTTTCTGAGCTGCCATTCTTATATGTGCTAAGTCCCTACGCTCCTCGAGTAGCTCCAAGTTGATTAGCATTGCTTTGTTGTTCGATTCTTCGTCTGCATGGAAATACCTTAAGGTTGATTCCCCTACTTCCACTGGTATCAAAGCTTCTATGTCGTACAGAAGGGAAAAAGGGGTTTCACCTGTGCTTGACTTGGCCGTTGTTTGGTAGGCCCATAGAACCCCAGGTAATTCTTCGGGCCAGTTGCCTTTTGTCACTTCCAACCTTTTCTTGAGATTTTGAATAATTACTTTGTTAGTTGATTCTTCTTGACCATTTGCGCTCGGATGATAAGGTGAAGAGGTGACACCAGTCGTGCATTTACTTTATCTTCAAATCTTCAAGGAACTTTGTAACTTTTGCGCCGATAAACTGCAGCATGTTGTCGTATGCAATCTTCTTTGGTATTCCAAACTTACAAATTATATTTTCCCATAGGAAGTCGACCACTTCGCATTCTCCGATCTTCTGATAAGGACCTACTTCCATCCATTCAGAAAAATAGTCAGTCAAAATTAAAAGAAACCTTACCTTTCCAGGAGCCGGTGGTAGCGATCTGATAATGTCCATCCCCCATTTCATGAACGGCCACGGGGACAAAACCGAATGTAGGGGTTTTGTCGGTTGATGTAATAGTGGTGCGTAGCGTTGGCATGTATCACATTTTCGTACGAAGTCTTTGGCATCTTGTTCCATACGGGACCAGTAATATCCTACCCGAACTAATTTTAGCACCAAAGCATCTGCACCCGAGTGGTTGCCGCATATCCCTTCATGGACTTCTCTCATGACATAGCTAGCTTCTAATGCTCCTAAGCATCGAGCCAACGGGCCTCGAAAGGATTTTTTGTACAATTGGACTTTCTTGAAGCTATATCGTGCAACTTTGGTGCCTAACACTCTTGATGCTTTGGGGTATTCAGGAAACTTTCTATGCTCAAGATAATCGATTATTTAGTTTCTCCAATCCCAGACCAAACTAGTCGAATTCACCTCTTAGAAACCATTTGTGTCCAAGGCTGAGTTCATCAGTTGTTCTACCGTCCCTGATTCTGATCCCTGGATTTCTATCGATGAGCCCAAATTTGCCAATACATCTGCTTTCGTGTTATCTTCCCTCAGGATATGAGTAATTGACCACTCCCAGAATTGCACCAATAAAGCCTGAACCTTTACCACGTATTGTTTCATACATTCCTCTTTGGTGTCAAAAATTTTGTAGACCTGATTTACCACCAACTACGAATCACATTTGATTTCGATGACTTCGAAGTCAAGCCCCCAGGCCAATTCGAGCCCTTCAATCAAAGCTTTGTATTTCGCTTCATTGTTTGTTAAAAGAATCGTTCTGATGGCTTGCCTTAAGGTTTCCCCCGAAGGCGTGACCAAGACTATTCCGAGCCCGGACCCTTTTACGTTTGAAGCTCCGTCCATAAATAAGGTCCAAACTCCCGATGTCAATTCTGACACCATTATTACCTCCTTGGCTGCCAGAGGCGATAGTCCCGGACTAAAATTGGCCACGAAGTAAGGCAAGACTTGCGACTTAATTGCAGTCCTTGGTTTATATTCTATATCAAATTCGCTCATTTTGACAGCACATTTGGCCAATCTACCCGAGAGCTCGGGTTTATGGAGAATATTCCTCAAAAGGTAAAGTTGTCACCACAGCTATCGGGTGGCATTTGAAGTAGGACCTCAGATTTTGAGTGGCGACTATGAGAGCTAAAGCCAGCTTTTCCAGATGTGGGTTGCGAGTTTCTGCTCCCGTTAAAATTTTGCTAACATAATAAATGGGAGATTGCATACCTTTATCCTCTCAGACTAAAACTGCACTTACCGCAACTTCTGAAACCGTGAGGTAGACTAGCAATGTTTCACCTTCTTTTGGTTTTGAGAGTAACGGAGGGCTTGGCAAATATTTCTTCAACTCCTTCAAGGCTTTCTGACACTCCGATTTCCATTCGAAATTGTTTTTCATTTTTAGTAGTGCGAAGAAGCAATGACATTTTTCCGATGATCGGAAAATGAACCTGCTCAAAGCTGCCAATCTCCCTGTGAGCCTCTGGACTTCTTTTATGTTAGACAATTGATCCGGGATGTCCTCTATGGCCTTGATTTTGTCGGGATTTACCTCAATTCCACTTTGTGAGACTAGGAATCCTAGGAACTTACCCGAACTGACCCCGAAAGCACACTTCACGGGGTTAAGCTTTGTATTATGTTCCCTCAGGATGTTGAATGTTTCTTGCAAATGCTTCAGGTGGTCACCTGCATTCAAAGACTTAACTAGCATATCGTCTATATATACTTCCATAGTTTTTCCAATTTGTTTTTCGAACATCTTATTCACGAGCCGTTGATAAGTGGCTTCGGTATTTTTTAACCCGAAGGGCATCACATTATAACAATATATACTAAACTTTCTCCTTGCGCGATCCTAAATATGTTGGCCTTTTGGGCTTGTACTTTTCTGGCACCGGCATGAGCTTTGATGAAAGAATTCGCGAGCATCTCAAAGAAATCTATGGAATTCTCCGGCAATAATGAATACCACGTTAAAGCTCCCCTCGTGAGAGTCTCACCAAATTTCTTTAGCAATACAGATTCAATTTTGTGAGGAGCCAAATCATTTCCTTTCACCGTTGTTGTGTAGGTAGTAATGTGCTCATATGGATCTGAAGTTCCATCATACATCGGGCATTTTGAACCGCTTCGGGATTAATTCTGGGGTTGCGCTCAGTTTATACGGTAATTGAATATACTTCTTCGAGTTTGGGCCTTTTAATACTGGTGGTGTGCCCGGTATTTGATCCATGCAGGTGTTTACTTCCTTCATGCACCTAAAAAGTTCATCTTTGAACGGATCGTTCGCATTGTTGAGATCAGATCTACTACCCCTAGCCCCGCTAACTTCGTCCCTGGGAGTGTTATTATCAACTCTCTATGTCGTCTGATTCGCGGGAACATCAGGAGGAACTGGATCTCGCTTGTTTGCATTATTTAAGGCATCTGAAAGCGTCTGTTTTAGTTCTGTCATAACATGATCCTGCCGCGTGAGATGGACTAGAATGATTACATGTTGCTCTTGCAGGACCCTTACTGCATACGCTACATGTTCCTCATCAGCATCATCAGGAGCTGCCTCTCGAATCTGTCGAGTGTACCGTCTGTCATGTACCGGTGTAGCGTTGTTCTCCTCATTGCGAGTGTCACTGATTGAATCCTCGAAATAAGGTTGCCCCCCTTGAATTTCAGGGTTGCGTGTGCCGTTAACAGTGTTATCTGCCATTTTTTGTGTTTTTTACTAAGACAAAGTAATTAAAACTCGTTAGTAAAAAAGGCAAGGATCAATTTAATTGCACGACTGTCTAGGCCCCACGGTGGGCGCCAAACTGTTTACCCGTAAAACGGTACAATTAAATTTGTTCGTGGTTTCTAGACATGTGAATTAATTTGATCCAAAAAATAGCGAAATAACTGACGAAATATAAAATACTCAACCTTAAAATGTAGATGAAATGACAGATCTAGCGAGTCTGAGAACAGGGTTTTCGGGCATAATAATGATGAGATCAAAGAGCGAGAAAGCAAAATTGTATTAAAATTCTGTATAGAATATAGTGTAAGTTAGCCAGAAAATTTGTTTCCCTTACAATGATCATTGAGCTTATTAGTTATAGCTATGAAGAAGGCACTAGGGTCGTGCCCTTCTTTAATGTCAATTATGAGGAGCATTGATGAAGACGTAACGGTGGATATAAATGTCAAATTCTTTGTAACGGGTCGTTGCTCTTAATGATGTGGAATTTTCCTCATTGAATGCTACCGGGTGCAGAGTATTCTATGCCTTCATGAACGTTATCATTTCCGGTGACACATGGGATAGCAACGTCCAGTTTTTCGTCCTCCCGGCTTAGGTTCCACGTATCCACTTCTTGGGTAGCCACGTGCCATACCATATTTTACCTAATACAATTTACGCTCCTAAATCCACGGGGACGTACAACATATGTAGTTTATAAAAAAAGAATTGAAAGGCGTTAATGATGTACGAAACCATAAGCATCAACTAGTATAGCTCCAAGACCCGGTGTCATAAGTATATGGGCATTTTAATAATAATACAACATCTGTCCAGAATGTGAATTAGACATGATAAAGTAAATAGTACGATGGAGACTCAGTGGACTACGATGCGTAGCCTGGAATGCTGATCAGATAAAGTCTCCTCTACAGGTGCGCCCACGTGCCAAGATGATTACCAGATGAACCTGTCAGATCCTGCACATTTAGTGCAAAAGTGCAGTATGAGTACGTAAATCAATGCATACCCAGTAAGTATCTAGCCTAACCCTGTAGAAGTAGTGACGGGGTATAGATATCGACACTTACTAGAGGTTAAATAAAATGATATAATAATTCATATCAGATATGAAGTGCACAACGATAGTGGGGTGAATCTGTAAATTACATAATCTTTCAAACATTTCTTTTAAAGTATGAATTTCTCGATCTAGTATCCTACCTTAACAGCTCAGAAAATACCAAGTGCCGATATCAAATAAATAAGGAATACCATATAAAATGCAGAGCATCAGTGGAAATATTATCTCGTGAATATTCGGAGTACTAGCGATATGACGCACGATTATGCTGAGGTTGATCGGCCCGATTCAGAATAATATGTACACTACCGAGGGTCAAGCGGCACGAACCATATATGCATCTATTATACTGCCGAGGCATTCGGCCCACTCCATAAGAAAGAAAGAAAGTTATCGAATTACGAGACACGTGCTTACAACACAGTACATGGGTACAATAGTAAATATACCCCTTTACACTTATCAAATATCTTGGCAACAACTCAAGGTGATAAAACTCGGCCTAATATATTCATATGTTTCTAAATCAGTTTTATTTAAAATTTCAATTAATTAAGCTAGCAAAATGAGTCCAAACAATTCAAATATTACATGATAAAGTCCTAAGTCTACCCAGACATAAACATGCTTTAGCCACGTATGGACTCTCATCACCTCGTGCGTACGTAGTACCCACAACTAGTTGCACGTAACAATAAATATCACCTAGGGGTAGTTTTCCCCTTACAAGGTTAGACATGAGACTTACCTCGCTCCGAATTTCCATAATCGGCTCCAACGCCTCTCTAACACCTCAACTCAAGCCAAACGTCTCGAAACTAGTCAAACAATGTGTAATTCAATCGAAATATACTCCAATGCTTACAATTTAACCATTTATAAAAATTACCAACTCCGCTCGAAAAAATCAATAAAATCAACCCTCGGGCCCACGTGCCCGTATTTCGAAAATTTTTGAAGATAAACTTTATTCATAACACCACAAACTAAAATATATAATTTATTCCAAATTTCATGTCCAATTTCGTGGTCAAATTCTAAAAATACCAAATTCTAGATTTTCTACCAAAATCCCACGCTTTCTACTAATTTTCATGTTTACATCCTTATAAAATCTATGTATTTAACTTACAATAGGTGGGAATAACTTACCTTGCCATAAATGATGAAAATCTCCCTTTAAAGCTCTCCAAAAAATGCCCAAATCAAGAGAGAAAATGAGTGAAAAGAGCAAAACCCCATTTTTTAAACAATCTGCCCAGCCGACTTTCCTCACCTGCGGAACTCCTTGCGCGTCTGCGGCTCCGCTTCTGCGGAAGCTTCCTCGCAGATGCGACTTCCCCAAAAGTGCCAACTTTTTCAGCTTCTGCGGCCATCTAACCGTAGGTGCGCATCCGCTTATGCGAAAATCCTCTGCATCTGTGGACTCCCAAGCTCAAGCACCACTCTGCACCTACGTAGCCATGACCGCACCTGCGGCTCCGCAGGTGCGATAAATTCCTCGCACCTGTGAATCAAATCCAACCCCACTCCCTACCGCTTCTGCGACCCTTGAGCCGCTTTTGCGGTCTCGCACGTGCGGCCATAACCTCGCAGGTGCAATCGCACCAAAAGCCTTAAGCTTCAGCAGTTCTTCCAAGTCCAAACTCGATGTGTTTCCAATCCAATTCGCACCTGAGGCCCTCGGGACCCCGTCCAAACATACCATCACATCCCACAATAGTATACGGACTTAGTTGAAACCTCAAACCACGTCAGACAATATCAAAATTATGAATCAATGATCGAAATCCTTCTTTAAACTTTTAAACTTTTAAACTTCCAAACTTCGGTGAACGCATCCGAACCATATCAAAATATTCTGGAATGACGCCAAACTTTGTGCACAAGTCATAATTCACAATACGAACCTATTTGAAGACTCGGAATCCCAAACGGACATCGACAACACCAAAAATTTATTCCAAATCAAACTTAAAAACTTCTTAAACTTCCAAAATGCCAACCTTGCATAATAGGCGTCGAAATGCTCCCGCGCCACCCGATACTCGACCCGAACATACGTCCAAGTACGAAATCATCATATAAATCTATTGGAACCTTCAAATTCCGATTCCGAGGTCGTTTACTCAAAAATCAAACCTTAGTCAATTCTTCCAACTTAAAACTTCTAAATTTAGAATTTTCTTTCCAAATCAACTCCGAAATTCAATTCTGACTACGCGTATAAGTCATAAAACATAAAGTGAAGCTACTCAAGGCTTCAAACCGACGAACGACGCGCTAGAGCTCAAAACGACCGATTAGGTCGTTACACAATGTTTCCTCGATAATGAAAGAAAATTGATTAGTAAAAATTTAACCGACTAAATTTCATGTCTTTGGTGCTTGATAATTGTTATTCTTCGAGAAAGGGTAGAGAAAAGGGTAGGCCCTCAATATATTGTGGAATACTAGCAATTATTTTGTTCTTTAACGATGTGAAAATATTGCATATTTTGTCCTTGGCTACTATTTTCGCCTATAACTAACAGGTTTCTACCCAAATGCTAGCCTTATTCTTAGCTCTCTCTTCTTTTGAAGAAGTAATTTGTTCATAGTGTTCTCAACTCTTACCGATCAAGAGGCATCACAAGGGGCAGAGCTACGTGTAGCGGAGGTAAAATAGTTAAAAGAAAACAGTTATCTATTCATATTATCCATTAAAAATAGGTTGGATAATGAATTTTTTAAAAATGGGTCAAATATGGATAAGAATCATATTATCCATTTAGAAAATGGATAACCAATGGATAACTAATGTGTTTAACTTTTACATTTGTAAAACCTCAAATTGAGGGTTCCTTAAGTATGAGAGATTAGGAATTCTCTTAAAAGTGATCATACTCAAGAAGTCATGGATAATATGGATATTCATTCCATATTATCCGCGAGTTAACTCTTTTTTTTATCCATATTAAATATGGGTAGGGTCAGATAATTTAACCGTATTAAATATGGGTAGGGTCGGATTATTTAACCGTTTTTGCATTACCAAATTTTTACCCGCCCATATCCGACCCGATCCGCGCATTTTTCACCCCTGGCTACATGTAATAACGGAGGTTTGATTGAATCTCCTTTAATTTGACTCTCACAAGTGGGATTTGAAGAGGGTAATATTATATATATATACAGATCTTACTCTTATCTTTGTGCTGGTAAAGCGCCTGTTTTCGATAAACCCCAGGCTCAAGCCAAGTATAATCGCAAAAACACCGATGACGAGTTAGTCTTTGATCAATATAGGAGGTCAATATATAACCTTTGGAAAAATGCGAAAATTTGATATTGAAGAGAAATCTCTTCTATCCATAAACTGAAATTGAAGAGAAATCTTCATCATTATCACTCTGAAAATTTCAATAAACCAATTATTCCTGTGTATAATTACAGAGTCTTAATTATTCTGTAAAAGTTTTCTAATAGTTCCAGTTGAAGAAATGCTCATAGTCTCCTCCTGTTTATCGCAACTGCAATGTCCATTCTGGCAAAAGGGGATTGCGCCATGACCGCAAGAATTAAAGCAATCCCTAAATGTTGTGCATGGTTCACCAAACAAGACCGAACCTTCCACACTCTGCAAGCCTATAAACAAATATTAATTAATTTTTTGTTATAAAGTATTAAAAAATTTATGTTTAAGTAGAAAAATAATACAACTTTATAGGCCGGTTTAGAAAAAATGTGATAAGTTGCAATGTCTCAAATCCCAAACTATTTCGGATTTGCTATATTAATTATATACTTGAAACTCCAAAAATTAAATTAATTTGTATTATGAAATACTTTTATGTTAAGAATTCAATTTCTTATTTAGGCATACAAACATATATAGAATTAGAATTTTCGTTTGATGAGAAAGTAAAAGAGGGAGAAATATATACCTATTGTGATAAGCATCAAACAAACCATGGAAAACAAAGTGATGGATCCCTTCCACATAGCCATATTGAAAACTGAAAAGTGTGCAACAAATTTTTGATGAGTTATAACTTGTATAAATACCTATCACTTTTCTTGCTATATATAGTTCTGAGAATCACAATTTAAGGTAAGTGCAATCTGAAATAAGTTTGAGAAGAATGACAAGTAATTTATTTATGATAGATTGAGGAAGTTAGAAATTAATTTGGTTTCCATAAGGATACACCCACTTTCCTTGAAGTAATAAAGCAAAATTTAATAATAGGTCCAACTATAATCAATAATATACCAACTTACCAAAACAAAGAAAAGGAAAGAAAGAAAAAGTTCAAAATGTGTAGGCTAAAAATTTTCAGTGTAAAATGATAAGGATTGCATGATTATGAAAACCTTTTTGGACAAAATATATTGGGTACTTTATGTGAAGAAAATTTAGCCAAGTTTATTGTATTTTTTGAAAACTTTTAGAAGTATTCTTTTTATTATATTTTCTCAAAAATAGTTTCAAATTTTGATTTTTAATTTTCATGTAACGACTCGACCGCTCGTTTTACTTTCTAGAACCATGTTCTCCTAAATAAGACTCTCCCGCATGTACTTTTACTGTTTTATGACTTGCGGGGATGGTTAGATCGGGTTTGGAAGGATTCGGATTGAAATCGGAACACTTAGTTCCTTATTATTGGCTAAAAAGGGTAAGTTTGACTTGGGTCAATATTTGTAGTAAACGACCTCGGAACCGAGATTTGGCAGCCCCAATAGGTTCGTATGATAAATTTGGACTTAGGCGTGTGTTCGGATCGGGTTTTGGATGACCCGGGAGTGTTTCGGCGCCTAAAGTTGAAAGTTGGCACGTTGAAAGTTTTAAAGTTCTTTAAATTTGGTTTGAAGTAGATTTGGGTGTTATCGAGGTCGTTTGGGATTCCGAGCCTAGGAATAGCTCTGTATGGTTATTTAAGACTTGCACACAAAATTTAGTGTCATTCCGAGTAGTTTAAGTATGGTTCAGCGCATTCGGAGTGAGTTGGAAGAACTTGAAGTTCAAAAGTTGATTTGATTTTATTTGGAGTGTAATACTTAGTCTTGATGTCATTTCACGTGTTCCGAGGGTTCGACCGAGTCTGTTTTATGATTTCGAACTTGTTGGTACGTTTCGATGAGGCCTCGGGTGCCTTGGATGCCATTTGGGCGATGCGCGGAACTCGATTGGACTTGGATGAAGTTGCTGAAGCAGCAGGGCTTCTGGTGCATTCGCACCTGCGAAGGATTGGCCGCAGGTGCGGCACTGCAGAAGCGGCTGGTTAGCCGCAGATGCGAAATTGGGCTAAGTGAGCTGAGTCCGCAGGTGCAGACATGGAGGCGCAGATGCGCGACCGCAAAAGCGGTCAATGGTCCTCAAAAGCGGCCTTGAGCTGGAGGGGCAAGGGCACAGGTGCGAAGGCTCGACTGCATCTGCGAACCCGCAGATACGAAGAGGGCGCTGCAGAAGCAGAAGGAGGCCAGCTAGGGAGGCCGCATCTGCGATGCATTTTTCATAGATGCGGAGCCGCAGAAACGGAACCACTAGGAGGCAGTGAGGTTCATTTAAGACGGGACTTAGGCCATTTTGCTTCATGTATTTCACTTCTTGGGCGATGTTTGGATATTCTTAGAGAGGGGTTTTCACCTAGCTATTGAAGGTAAGTAATTCCTATCCAGTGTAAGTTAAATACATAGATTATGGGTATATTTAAATATGTAAAATTGTGAAAATTATAGGTTTAGTTGAAAAACTTAGGTTTTGATAAAAATGGGGATTAACCACGAAAATGATAATGGAATTGGGTGAAAATTATATATTTGAGTTCGTGAGGTTATGGGTAAGCATTATCTCAAAAATTTCAGGAATCCGGGCACGTGGGCCCGGGAGTGAATTTTAGGAATCTTCCAATTAGGGGTGGCTAATTACCCTAATAGTTAAATTATGAACTTTTGAGTATATAATGATTAATTTATATAATATTTGGCTAGTTTTGGGTTGTTTGGCACCAATTGAGGATTTAGAGCGTATTTGTGGACCGGAAGTGAGCTTGAGAACGAGGTAAATCTCTTGCCTAACCTTGTAAGAGGGAACTCATCCCCTTAGGTATATTTTTTTTGTTGTGAATTACTTGTGTGCGGAGCTACATACGCACTAGCTGACGAAAGTCCGTGCGTAGCTATATTCCATGAGGTGTCCGGGTAGTCTTAGGTTTACCTGATGCTTTAATTGTACTATCATATTTATTGTGCATATTAATTATCTTAAATAGAGCTGAGACTAGAGATTTTAGTTGAAAACTTCCAAGTTAGATTTATCATTTTTGGGAAAGATTTGAAGAATACTTAGTAACTTTGAGAAATCCATGTCCTCTCGCGTCGCAAGTACTTCCGCGAGCGAGGTAAACTTCTCTATTCTCATGGGAGCGGGTCGTTCGCCTCGGCAGTATAATAGATGCATCTATGGTTCGTGTCGTTCGACCCTCGACAGTGCATACAATATATTTTTTAATCGAGTCGTACGACCTCGGCATAAATCGTGCGCGATAATACTCGGAGCCTGATTACACTTGATATTATTTTATGGCTTGAGAGGTTATAATTTATTTAATGATAGAAATTGCTTTGGGGTTAGTAAGTGTTTGGATAGAGATTTTGGAATTTATTATCAGTTAAGGAGTCATTTATTCATTGCTTGTTATTGTGTTATTATTATTATTTCTATATCCCATACATGTTTAGAATTTTCTGTATTTTATTGTTGGCCTATAGTAAGTGTCGATATCGACCCCTCGTCACTACTTCTTCGAGGTTAGACTGGATACTTACTGGGTACATGTTATTTATGTAATCACGCTACACTTCTGCACTAATCATGCAGGATTTGAGGCAGGTACATTTGGTAGTCATCCCGGCTCGCACCCCTGATACTCCGAGAGTTAGTGGTGAGCTACTTTCCGAGTTCGTTCTGCAGCACCCGGAGTCTCTCTTTTGCATTTACTTTCTGTCTACTCTATTTCAGACATTAGTTTAGTGTTTTGTATATTCTACTAGTAGCTCATACACTTGTGACACCAGGTCTTGAAATTATGCTAGTAGACATTTGATGGCTTTTGAGTATTTATTTCACCACAATTGTTCTTATATTAGTTTACATTTTATTTTATTGAATGTTTCACCTCTTACTGACTTAATAAATAAAACTCAACTATTTGGAAGTTTTTAAAAGAATAAATACATGGCTAGTTCACTGTTGGCTTGTCTAGCGGCGATGTTAGGCGCCATCACGACCTATAGGTAAAATTGGGTCGTGACAACATGGTATCATAGCACTAGGTTCACATAGGTCTCACAAGTTATAAGCATGCCTAATAGAGTCTTGCCCGTACTTATTTTCGAGAGGCTATAGGGTGCTAGGAAACTACTCTTTCTTTATCTCCTACTATGCAGTTGATGTTGTGCTAAGTATCTTTCTCTTATTCTCTCACAGATGGTGAGAAAGCGTGCGGCAGATGTACCCGATCATGGAGGAGTTCCTCCCCCTGTTACTATAGGCAGGGGCAGAGGCCAAGGGAGGTCTCCAACTCGTGGTAGAGGACGAGGGCATCCCAGAGATTCTCCAGTTATGCCACTAGTGGATCCAGTATAGGATCCTATTATTAAGGAGCATGGCGAGGTGCCTGCAGCGGAGCCATCCCAATGGATTTCAAGTATGCGCCACTATTCCAGGATGTCATGGGTCGTATGCTGCAGTTCATGGATTCTATGACTCAGACTAGTTTATTTCCAGCGTACCCAGTCACATCTCAGGCGGGAGGGGAGGACAGACCCCTACCGCTCAGGCTCTAGGGAATGTAGTTGTTGTATATCATACCCTAGGCGCACTACCCGTGGGCGGATCCCAGCCAGTTATAGCAGCCATACCTGAGTCCAGACCAGCTGCGACCGGCGAGCTGCAGAAGCTATTAGATAGATGAACCAGGCTACATCCTCCTGTCTTTGGAGGTGAGCGACATGAAGACCCCAAAGACTTTATTGATTGTTGCAGGGATAGACTGCACAACATGAGGATATTGGAGTCCCACGGGGTGGACTTTACCACTTTTCAGCTGGAGGGTAGGACCCGTAGGTGGTGGCAGTCATATATTCTCGGTAGGCCAGCAGGTTCTCCTCCCTTGACTTGGGACCAGTTCACACATATCTTTCTGGATAGGTATATTCCACCTTCTCATAGAGAAGGGTTACAGTTTCAGTTTGAGCAGCTCCAGCAGGGTCAGATGTCGGTGACCGACTATGAGGCGAGATTCTCTGAGTTGTCTCGCCATGCACTTATGATACTTCCTACTGATGCAGAAAGGGTGTAGAGGTTTGTTGCAGGGTTACACTCTGGTATCCAAGACACCATTGCCCGAGAGGTTGAGATGGGGACTTCTTATCAGGTAGTTGTGGAGATAGCTCGGAGGATCGAGGGTGTTCGTCAGCGGAGCCGAGAGCAGGTGCCGAGGGGTAAGCAGTTCTGTTATTCTGGAGGGTTCAGTGGTGCTCCGTCTGGGGGCAGAGGTTAGTTTGTGAGGGGTCAGTCTAGCAGGACCACATATCCAGCACCGCCGCCTTCTCGGGGTGCTCTAGTGCGGCCCTATTTCAGAGCCATTCTAGAGAGCTCTTACCGCTCACCAGCTATTCAGGGCTCCTCCAGTGGGTATTCCGGCCATCATGTCCAGACTTCAGGTCATCATTCCACCATTCCGAGGGGTTATTACGAGTGCGGGAATCCTGGCCACATGAAGAGGTTTTATCCCAGACTTCAGGGCAAGGCATTACAACACGGTCATCAACCTATGATTTCAGCACCAGCTGTCGCACCTGTCGTCCGGTCGCCTAGAGGTGGAGGGCAGGTGGGTAGGGGCTATCCCAGACGTAGAGTCCAGTCAGGTGGCGCTCCAGCTAGGTTCCATGTTTTCAGGCCAGACCAGATACAGTGGCCTCAGATGCCGTGATCACTGGTATTATTTCTATCTACGATAGGGATGCTTTGGTACTATTTGATCCATGGTCTACATATTTATATGTTTCATCTCTGTTTTCTCATTTCATGAGTATTCCTCGCGAGTCCTTGAGAACTCTTGTAAATATGTCCATGCCAGTGGGTGATTCTATTGTGGTGTATCGGATCTATCGGTCTTGTATCGTGACTTTCTGTGGTTATGAGACTAGAGCGGATCTTCTGTTGCTCGATATGACCAACTTTGAGGTCATCCTTGGCATGGATTGGTTGTCTCCATATCACGCCATCCTTGATTGTCATGCCAAGACTGTTACCTTGGCAATGTCGGAGCTTCCTAGATTGGAGTGGAGGGTTCGTCTGCTAGTTACATCTAGTCGAGTTATCTCTTTTTTGAAGGCTCGACATATGGTCGAGAAGGGTTGTTTAGCCTATCTAGCTTATGTTCGGGATACTACTACAGAGTCTCCGATGATTGATTCAGTGCCCGTGGTCCGGGAGTTCTTCGATGTGTTTCCTTCTGATCTTCCAGGCATATCACCAAATTATGATATCGACTTCTGTATTGATTTGGCTCCAGGTACTCTGCCTATATCTATTCCACCTTACCGCATTGCTCCGAAAGAGTTGAAGGAGTTGAAATAACAACTTGAGGAGTTGCTAGCAAAGGGGTTCGTCAGATCGAGTGTGTCGCCTTGGGGTGCACCGGTGTTATTCGTGAAGAAGAAAGATGGGACTACGCGGATGTGCATTGACTACCGCCAGTTGAACAAAGTTACCATTAAGAACAAGTACCCGTTGCCACGCATTGATGATTTGTTTGACCAGTTACAGGGTGCCAGGGTGTTCTCTAAGATCGACATGAGATCGGAGTACCATTAGTTGAAGATTCGGGATTCAGATGTTCCGAAGACGGCATTCCGGACTAGATATGGCCACTATGAGTTTCTAGTGATGTCCTTCAGCTTGACTAACACCCCGGCGATATTTATGGATTTTATGAACCGGATGTTCAGGACGTATATTGATTCGTTTTTCATTGTCTTCATTGATGACATTTTGATCTACTCGCGTAGCATGTTGGACCACGAGCAGCATTTGAGAGTGGTGCTTCAGACCTTGTGGGAACAGAAGTTATATGCTAAGTTCTCTAAGTGTGAGTTTTGGTTAAATTTTGTGGCATTCTTGGGGCATGTTGTATCAAGCGAGGGTATTAAGGTAGATCCCAAGAAGATCGAGGCAGTTCAGAGTTGGTCCCGTCCTACCACAATGACCGAGATCAGGAGCTTCTTGGGGTTAGCAGGTTATTATTGTCGGTTTGTGGAGGGCTTCTCATCTATTGCAGCACCTTTGACTAGATTGACCCATAAGGGTGCTCCGTTTTGATGTTCCGATGATTGCGAGGTGAGCTTTCAGAAGCTTAAGACCGCCTTGACTTTAGCACCAGTGTTAGTGTTGTCTTCCGGTTTAGGGATGTATAATGTGTTTTGTGACGCTTCACGCATTGGCCTGGGTTTTGTATTGATGTAGGAGGGGCGAGTTATTGCATATGCTTCATGTCAGCTGAAGCCCCACGAGAAGAATTACCCTCTGTACGATTTGGAGTTGGCCACAATAGTTCATGCTCTTAAGATATGGAGGCATTATCTTTATGGGGTACCCTGTGAGGTTTACACCAATCATCGCAGCTTGCAGCATTTGTTCAAGTAGAGGGATCTCAACTTGAGGCAGCGCAGGTGGCTTGAGTTACTAAAAGATTATGATATTATCATCCGGGCAAGGCGAATGTGGTTGCAGATGCCTTGAGCAGAAAGGCGGAGAGTATGGGTTGTTTGGCATTCATTTCAGCAGAGGAGAGGCCATTAGCTTTGGACATTCAGTCCTTGGCTAACAGACTTGTGAGGTTGGATATTTTAGAGCCCAGTCGAGTTCTTGCATGTGTTGTCGCCCAGTCTTCACTATTCGAGCAGATCAAGGCTCACCAGTACGACGATCTGCACTTATTGGCTCTCAGAGAGATGGTGCTACAGGGTGGTGCCAAAGAGGTTACTATCAGTGAGGATGGTGTTATGCGACTCCAGGGTCATCTATGTGTCCCTAATGTTGATGGATTGAGGGAAAATATTCTAGAGGAGGCACACAATTATCGGTATTCTATTCATCCAGGTGCTACGAAGATGTATCGCAACCTGAGGCAACATTATTGGTAGCGGCGGATGAAGAAGGACATAGTTGAGTATGTAGCGAGGTGCCTAAATTGCCAGCATGTTAAGTATGAGCATCAGAGGCCAGGTGGCCTACTCTAGTAGATGGTTATACCTGAGTGGAAATGGGAGCGCATTACTATGGATTTCGTAGTTGGGTTGCCGCAGACCTTGAAAAAGTTTGATGCAGTTTGGGTCATTGTCGATAGGTTGACCAAGTCGGCACACTTCATTCCGGTTGTGACCACGTATTCTTCAGAGAGATTGGCTCAAATTTACATTTAGGAGATTATTCGGTTGCATGGTGTGCCTATTTCCATTATATCATATAGAGGCCCTCAGTTTACCTCGCATTTCTGGAGGGCAATACAGAGTGAGTTAGGGATCCGAGTGGTGCTTAGCATAGCCTTTCATCGACAAACCGACGGGCAGTCAGAGCGGACGGTTCAGATCTTGGAGGATATGTACAGAGCATGTGTGATTGACTTCGGAGGGAAGCGACATCGATTGTTGCCTTTGGCCGAGTTTGCTTACAACAACAGTTATCAGTCCAGCATCGAGAAGGCTCCATTTGAGGCTCTATATGGTCGGCAATATCGTTCGCCCATCGGATGGTTTGAGCCCGGCAAGGATAAGTTATATGGTACTGATTTGGTGAATGATGCCTTGGAAAAGATAAAGTTGATTCAGGAGCGACTTTGCACAGCACAGTCCAGACAGAAGAGTTACGCGGATCATAAGGCGCTTGATTTATCATTAGTGGTGGGTGAGAAGGTTCTCTTAAAGGTCTCGGCGATGAATGGAATCATGAGGTTCGGGAAGAAGGGCAAGTTGAGTCCAAGGTTTATAGGTCCATTTGAGGTGTTTAGACGAGTTGGGGAGGTTGTTTATGAGCTTGCTTTACCTCCTAGTCTATTGGGAGTTCATCCGGTTTCCACGTGTCTATGCTTTAAAGATATCATGCCAATAGGTCGCATGTGTTAGACTACAACACGGTTCAGCTAGACGAGAGCCTGGAGACTTGGGAGACCGAGGAGGACATGCGGAGCAGATATCCACACTTATTCGTCACTCCAGGTACGATTCTAGACCAGTTCGAGGCCGAACGTTTGTTTAAGAGGTAGAGAATGTAACAACCCGATCGGTCATTTTACATTATAGAACCTCGTTCCCTTAAATAAGACTCCTCGTATATTCTTTTACTGTTTTATGACTTGCGGGGATGGTTAGTTCGGGTTTGGAAGGGTTTGGGTTGAAATCGGAACACTTAGTTCCTTATTATTGGCTAAAAGGGGTTAAGTTTGACTTGGGTCAACATTTATAGAAACCACCTCAGAACCAGGATTTGATGATCTCAATAGGTTTGTATGATAATTTTGGACTTAGACGTGTGCTCGGATCAGGTTTTGGATGACCCGGGAGCGTTT
The DNA here is from genome assembly GCF_000715075.1 of Nicotiana tabacum. Classification (NCBI taxonomy): domain Eukaryota; kingdom Viridiplantae; phylum Streptophyta; class Magnoliopsida; order Solanales; family Solanaceae; genus Nicotiana; species Nicotiana tabacum. The sequence continues at coordinate 51,499,756 of NC_134101.1, read as the reverse complement.
CGGTGCCTAAAGTTGAAAGTTGGCGCATTGAAGGTTTTAAAGTTCTTTAAATTTGGTTTGAAGTAGCTTTTGGTGTTATCGCGGTTCGTTTGAGATTCCAAGCCTAGGAATAGCTCCGTATGGTGATTTCAAACTTGCACGCAAAATTTGGTATCATTTCGAGTAGTTTAAGTATCCTTCGGAGTGAGTTGGAAGAACTTGAAGTTCATAAGTTGATTTGATTTTATTTGGAGTGTAATCATTAGTTTTGATGTTATTTTCACGTGTTCTGAGGGTTTGAGCGAGTCCGTTTTATGATTTCGAACTTGTTGGTATGTTTGGACGAGCCCTCGAGGGCCTTGGATTCCATTCGGGCGATGCGCGGAACTCGACTGGACTTGGAAGAAGTTGCTGAAGCAGTAGGGCTTCTGGTGCGTTCGTACCTACGAAGGATTGGCCATAGGTGCGGCACCGCAGAAGCGGCTGGTTAGCCGCAGGTGCGAAATTGGGTTGCGTGGGCTGACTCCGCAGGTGCAGACATGGAGGCGCAAAAGCGGTCAGAGGTCAACAGAAGCGGCCTTAAGGTTGAGGGGCAGGGGCGCAGGGGCGAAGGCTTGACCGCATATGCGAAGAGGGCACCGCAGAAGCGGAAGGAGGCCAACTGGGGAGGGCCGCATCTGCAATGCATTTTCCGCAGATGCGGAGCTACAGAAGCGGAACCACTGGGAGACAGTGAGGTTCATTTAAGATGGGACTTAGGCCATTTTGGTTCATTTATTTCACTTCTTGGGCGATTTTTGGAGCTTTTTAGAGAGGGGTTTCCACCTATCTATTGAAGATAAGTAATTCCTACCCAATGTAAGTTAAATACATAGATTATGGGTAGATTTTAACATGTAAAATTGTGAAACTTAGGTTTTGATAAAAATGGGGTTTAACCACGAAAATAATTATGGAATTGGGTGAAAATTATATATTTGAGTTTGTGAGGTTGTGAGTAACAATTATCTACGAAAATTTTTGGAATCCGAGCATGTGGGCCCGGGTGAATTTTAGGAATCTTTCAATTAGGGGTGTGTAATTACCATAATAGTTAAATTATGAACTTTTGAGTATATATTAATTTATTTATATAATATTTGGCTAGTTTAGGGTTGTTTGGCACCGAGTTGAGGATTTAGAGAGTATTTGTGGACCGGAAGTGATCTTGAGAACGAGGTAAGTCTCTTGCCTAACCTTTTAAGAGGGAACTCATCCCCTTAGGTGTATTTTGTTGTGTGTTACTTGTGTGGGGAGCTACGTACGCACTAAGTGACGAGAGTCCGTGCGTAGCTATATTTTTTCTGAGATATCCGAGTAGTCTTAGATTTACATCATGCTTTAATTGTACTGTCATATTTGTTGTGCATATTAATTATCTTAAATAGAGCTGAGACTAGAGATTTTAGTTGAAAACTTCCAAGTTAGATTTATTATTTTTGGGAAAGATTTGAAGAATACTTAATAACTTTGAGAAATCCATGTCCTCTCGCGTCGCAAGTACTTCCGCGAGCGAGGTAAACTTCTCTATTCTCATGGGAGCGGGTCGTTCGCCTCGGCAGTATAATAGATGCATCTATGGTTCGTGTCGTTCGACCCTCGACAGTGCATACAATATATTTTTTAATCGAGTCGTACGACCTCGGCATAAATCGTGCGTGATAATACTCAGAGCCTGATTACACTTGATATTATTTTATGGCTTGAGAGGTTATAATTTATTTAATGATAGAAATTGCTTTGGGGTTAGTAGGTGTTGGATAGAGATTTTGGAATTTATTATCAGTTAAGGAGTCATTTATTCATTGCTTGTTATTGTGTTATTATTATTATTTCTATATCCCATACATGTTTAGAATTTTCTGTATTTTATTGTTGGCCTATAGTAAGTGTCGATATCGACCCCTCGTCACTACTTATTCGAGGTTAGACTGGATAATTACTGGGTACATGTTATTTATGTAATCACGCTATACTTCTGCACTAATCGTGGAGGATCTGAGGCAGGTGCATTTGGAAGTCATCCCGACACACACCCTTGATACTCCGAGACTTAGTGGTGAGCTGCTTTCCGATTCTGTTCTGTAGCACCTGAAGTCTCTCTTTTGCATTTACTTTCTGTCTACTCTATTTCAGACAGTAGTTTAGTATTCTATATATTCCACTAGTAGCTCATACACTTGTGATACCAGGTCTTGGAATTATGCTAGTAGACATTTGATGGCTTTTGAGTATTTATTTCACCATACTTGTTCTTATATTAGTTTACACTTTATTTTATAGAATTTTTCACCTCTTACTTACTTAATAAATAAAAATCAACTATTTCAAAGTTGTTAAAAGAATAAATACATGGCTAGTTCACCGTTGGCTTGCCTAGCGGCGACGTTGGGCGACATCACGGCTTATAAGTGAAATTGGGTCGTGACATTTCATTACTTTAGTTAATTAATGTAAAAATAAAAATAAATAAGAAAATTATTTATTTTAAATATTTTCCTTCATACCAAACACACCCTTAGAAAGTTAGAATTAGGGGTGGGCGTTCGGGTAGTTCGGATTGCATATGAAAATTTCGGTTTGGATTTTCGGTTTTCGGATTGAAGAAATGACAATCCAAATCCAATCCATTCCAAATAAGTTCGTATTGGATCGGATTTTTTAAGTTCGATTTGGATATTTTGGATTTTCGGCTTTGAGCTTATAAATTGAGATATTTCTGCTTTTTACAAAAATAAATATCCAAATGAGGTACTCATGTTAAATTGCCTGAAAAGTTCCTCATTGTCACCACAATCATTCAAATGAAGTATTCAAGTAACGAAATTATTATCAAAAAATAAAATAGAGGCATTAATACAGTCGATAAGAAGTAGAAATAGTAAAACCATGTCCAAATAAAAAGTATTCACACAGTAACTTAGTAATTAATATTGAATATATGAGATAATATCTAATGGGTAAGATATTGAACTTATTACTATTGACATATGGATAATTGACCAAATATAAAGTATAAGAATTTTGGATTTTCGGATATCCAAAAATTTGAAGTACCAAATCCAATATCCAATCCGTAATCCAAAAATTTTAAAAATTAAATCCAAAATCTAATCCGTAATTCGAAAATCCAAACCAAAAATCTAAAATACTCAGGATTTCGATTTGGATTTCGAGTTTGCCCCAAACTATGTCCCCTACCTGGAACCACATTCCACGTTTTAAACAAAGAACTCTCACATAACTAATTGTCGGTATGTGAGAAGGTTAGACCAAAATTAAAAGTTTTAAAAATTGAGGGACCACAATTGTAATTGTTCCATTTTCCTTATGTCACTCTAGAGGAGCCTGGACTCGACAAAAATAACAACTGAAACCCCTCTCCCTAAAATACATTGATTTTCATAGCAACATTTCTTCGAGACAACCCTGTAAGTATTACGTATTCAATTTTCCTTGTTTTAGATTTTGGGTTACCATTAAATTCTCAAATTTTATTGAAGATTGATAGCTCGATTGATCTTTGTACGAGGATCTCTGGAATCTTAGTTACTACATTGGATCTGAATAAGATTGCAATGAAGAAATTTTGAAGCTGGGTTTGTAGATTTGGGTCTTTATGTGATTTTACTTTCATCAAACTTAGCCCTAGTGCAAGATTCTCGATTTTTCTGATTTGGGGTTTCTCTATGCTGCTTCAAGATTCAATTTTTCTGTGGATTCCGTATTGAATTTGATTAATTGCGTAACCCCAGAAGAAGAAAAAAAGAGAAATAAAAAGGACAAAGTTGTGTCCTTGTAAGCATTTTAGCAATAAAGTTAAGGAAGGAATTGTGAGTAGGTGGTTTCTTCAAAATGGGGAAACCATTATTTTATGAGATATTGGAAAAGCCAGCAACGAGTTGTGTGATTGGAATATGCAGTGCAATTTGGTTCTATATTCAGAAATCAAATATTGGTTATTCACATGTTGGTATGAGTTATGAAACTGCTGTGGAAGGTCATCATTGGAGGATAATAACATCAGCGTTTTCGCATATTAGTGTGCTTCATCTTGTTTTTAATATGAGTGCACTTTGGAGTCTTGGAGTTGTTGAACAATTGGGAGATATAGGTCTTGGGGTAGAGTACTATCTTCATTATACATTGGTTTTGGTTCTTCTTTCGGGCATGCTTGTCGTAGCAATGTACCATATTTTGATTCAGAAATTTAAGCTTGAGTATTTTCGAAGAGTTACTGCTGTTGGATATTCTTGTGTGGTGTTTGGGTGGATGACGATTCTTTCAGTCAAGCAACCGTCGTCAAAGCTGAATCTTTTTGGTTTTCTTTCACTTCCCATCAGTTTTGCGCCATTTGAGTCACTTATATTTACTTCTATTATTGTTCCTCAAGCGAGTTTTCTTGGGCATTTATCGGGAATCATTGTTGGTTATGCTGTTGGTTGGGGTCTGATACATGGGATGAACAATTACTGGGCGGTTACACTGCTGGGATGGACTGTGGTTGTGTTTGTTTTCAGTTTGAAAAAGTCTGCTACATTTGATTTGAACTTTCTTGAGATTGAACCTGTCACCGATCCCTCTTTGCCTTCTGTACGGTTTCTTGCAGCTGGAAATGGTAGAACTTTACAGATGAGTACATTAGCAGATACTGGCTCCAATCTTGTATAGCTTTCACTGCTTACTTGGGGATTACAATGTATTTATTAGTATTGGGATTTTGCAGAGGATGACTGGTTTACCTGCCCAGTAATCTCAACAATTGTCATTTAGACGACAATATGTTCATTGATTCTTGAAACACTCGTCTGTTTAGGTAACCACTGTCATGTTTAAGTGTGTTGGACAAAGCTGTTATTAACATATTTATAGATGCACCATAGTATTCCACCTAACACTAAATTTTTGTGGTTAGGTGCTTTAGCCATTGTGTTCCATCCATGCATGCATTCCAATTCTTTGTTAAATGATTTGGGAGGGTGACATTTGCAAATATCAAAAGAATTTCTGTTGTCTGTTTTTTAGGCTATGTAATGAACAATTATATTTACTGTTGTCAATTTCTGTCCATTATAATGCTTATTTTATTGCAGAGTAGACTCATGGATTTTGCTTATACTGTCAAAGCCTTTGTTGCGCGGACTCTCCAAAATGCTGCCTTACCTGTATCGGATCCTCCAAAAATGCACTACTTTTGGAGGATCTGACATGCACCAGGATATTTTTGGAGAGTCTGAGTAACATAGGTCAAAGCTTCAAGCTTAGTTGCTTATTCTGTGCTTTGTGCTACAACCCCACCCCCATTACTCTCCCATGAATTAAACAGAAAGCAAAGAAAACATGGAGACATTCAATACCTAGTCAAGAAAAGAGTCTTATGTTAAGGATGAAGATAGCCTTCAAAGAGAAAAAAGGACTGCTTCAACTATCTAAGTTTTGTTTATGAATGAAATTTGTCCCTTTGGGAAGTTTCCGGAAACTGCAAAAGAGATTTATTTGTCAATCTTGTCCTTGACAACAACAACAACAACAACAACAACCCAGTAAAATCCCACTAATGGGGTCTGGGGAGGGTAGTGTGTACGCAGACCTTACCCCTACCCCGAAGGAGTAGAGAGGCTGTTTCCGAAAGAACCTCGGCTCAAAAAAATAAAAAGACAAAATGACTACAAAGGGATCCAACACGAGGACTTCCCAGGGGGTCACCCATCCTAGTACTACTCTCGCCCAAGCACGCTTAACTTCGGAGTTCTGATGGGATCCGGTGCGTTAGTGCTGGTATGATCGCATCCTCAATCTTGTCCTTGAGAAAGCCTAATATGCAATTTCTTATAAAGTTTTACCTATTAAAACTTTTGGCCAGTGCTTGCCTCAGAATATAGAAGATACCAGATGTGCAGAAAACTCTTTGGACATGTAATTGGTTGCTAACTTAGTCGGTTAACTTTTCATTCTTTTCTTGGACTGTTTTAGTGATATACTTTAATACCTAGATCATTCTCCTAGTCCAGTCTCGTGAATCATTTCTTAGCTTTGTTAATAGGATGTATGCTCAAATTTTATCTCATGGAGTATATGTTTTCATGTTTAATCTTTATAGGACCTTATATTAGCTAGTTTTGGGTCAGGGAGTATCCTTGTACCTTCATTGAGCAGAATAAGTTGGAACCTGTTTTCTTAAATCTTTTGGAAAATCATAAATTTGCAATATTTGGAAGGTTCCCCCATATTAGGTAGTTTTGAGTCAGGTAATATCATTTGCTTTCATTTAGCAGGCGAGGCGAGGGGGTCTCCATCTCTGGTAAGATTTTGTCCAATAGCCGGTAATTTGACCCTTTCTTCCTCTGATGATTGACTCGACTCGTATTATCCTTTGCTTTATTACAGGTAGTCATTCCCCCGTTCCTTTAGTTTTTTGAAACTGTTTTTCTTAGATCTTCCGGAAGATCATAAATTTGCAGAATTCATTTATTAATCAGACTTCGTTTTAAGCCGCCAACAGAAGCATTTTGATTTGAACTTTTAGTTTTCTTTGCAAAATCATGGAGCTTCTGGTTGTGCAAGTCTAAGGGGTGTGCTTTCTGCGTTTTAAATCATGTAAATTTTGGTTTGTCCTCATGAGAGTATTTACTGTATTTGGTTTCTCTCTGTCTTTCTTCTTCTCTTTTTGCCTTTATTTATTTCTTCTGGCAAATATAGTTGTTCTATCCCAACATTTTCAATCAAAGAATATATTTCCTGACATCAAACAATATGGGGTTGTGAGTTGCTCTGATGGTAAGCAATTTAGACAAGGTGGGTTGCTCTGATGGTAAGCACCCTCCACTTCCAACCAAGAGGTTGTGAGTTCGAGTCACCCCAAGAGCAAGGTGGGGAGTTCTTGGAGGGAAGGATGCCGAGTTTCATTTGGAAACAGCCTCTCTACCCCAGGGTAGGGGTAAGGTCTGCGTACACACTATCCTCCCCAGACCCCACTAATGGGATTATACTGGGTTGTTGTTGTTGTTGTAAACAATATGGGGTTGCTGAAGAGAAAAAAAAAAGGAAAAGAAACAATGTATAGCCAATCAAACCCCTTCAAATTAGTATCCGGTTGTTACCGAGCAATCGATATAAACAAATAAAAATCAATATCAAGAATACAAATGAATGAGCAGCTGAAGAAGTGGGTTTTCAGAAAGAAATGAGAATGGCAGAGGCCAATACAGCCGAAGAATGTTACTGCAGTTTCGTGTCGCTAAATTTGCCACAGAGCTGTATGCATATGTTTGTAGTATATAATTCTACTGCAACAAGAGACCAATAGTAAGATTCCTCACGCCTGAAGCCATTGAACCTTTCAAGAAATTCGTCGAATTTACAGTGTGGAGGTCTGCGGTGTTCAAATATTAAGAAATGTATATATCAGTATATGCAGTAAGAATATGAGCAGATATTTGATGCGTATAACTTGAGCAACAGCCTTCATCTCAAACATCCAAGAAAGAATACAAGGAGGGAACTGTCTAATGAAGAACAGAAAGAGAGCAAGGGATATATTGCAAGGAAAATGACAATGTTGTCTTCATTGGAAAGAGGACATGATCCAAGAGAAAACCCTAATCTTGGTGTCCGGAGAAAAAATTTAAAAAAAAAAGGAGTCTCAGCAGCATGCCAGCAACAATACACGAGCTCCATATGCATGTTTAAACAATGAAATTAAAAACAAAATCTTTCTGAGAGATAATGTAACATGATGCTGCGTTAACATATTTATAAGAAAAACATTTGCAAATTATAACATTTTCTGTGGATTTTATATGCAGCATATGTTGGAAGAGTGACACTTGAAGGATAGCCAACACTGAAATAGGCAGTTATGATTGAAATCATTGTTTATATCCTTAATTAGAAGTCATTTGCAAAAAAGATATGCCAGTTACTACAACCATTGGCACTATACATAAGGGAAGCATCTCAATTGTGCGGTGTGAGAAGAGAAAAATAAGATATGTAAAATCTACTCTGGATGCATTACTGGTCAGAGGAATTCATTTTGGACATGATTTCAAAATCAACTTAAGAATCCACACTTCAGAGAAAACTTTCTTAAACTATATTTCTATGGATGGAAGAAACAATCAGAGGAAATCCAGAACAAAGGGAAACTAGTAACAATTTTGCTCAAAGAAATCATAACTACCATTCAAGAAGCTTTAACTGACTGAAGGAAAATTCTCAGGAAGAGGAAGAATTGGGAACTTTATATACAATGGAACTAAACCAAAAATCTTTTGCGTGATTTTCTCTTTGTGTTTTATTTTTGCTAACCCGAGGAAGGATGTAAAAGAAAACCTAGTAGACCAATTTTTAGTGTTGAAAAATTAGATCAAACCATGATTTGCCAAACTCTTAGCAGTTGCCATGCTTAGCAATGTAAAAAAGGTATTACCTTACCATGGTAAGTTTTATACAAAGGAAAAGATGAACTCGGAATTCAAAAATTTAGCCATGAAACAGGCGCTTACATTTTTTTTGGGGGGTGGTGGAGGTTGGGCGGAGGGGGGTGGGTTGCTCGCAATGTAGTCAAATTTAAAATAGAAAAAGTAAAACTAAAATGAGGAAGGAAAAATCATGTTTCTTCTACGTCAGGTATTTGATAAAGCGTCCTTAAAGTCTGAGATGACTTACCATTTTTTTGTATCTTCTTCGAACATCCCATTATCAACAGCCCCCTCTACATGTGATGAGCTGGAGCTACCATCTTGAGTATCTGTCTGAACACGGTGGGAGAAACTGTGCCCAAACGACTTCCATAACCTTGAAGAGAAAGAAGGCGGCAACTCTCCCATGTTCCCATCAGATGGCATTTCAACTGGCCTTGCTGAAGTGGTTTTCAGCTCTGAAAATCTTACAGCTCCTAAAATCCGTTCTGGTAGTTCTGGTTGAGCTTGACTCTCAATAAGGAAAGCTAAATCAACAGTAAGAGATGATAGATAATTAAATGCGAGATGAACAATTGCATTTGCTATCACAGAAGATCCAATATCAATATCTACTTCTATGAAGTCGTCTGCTATACAGTAGTTGCAAGTCAGCGCACGACCAATTACGCATATAGCTTGCTCCCCAACTGCCTTTCTTACAATCCAAGGTCCTTTAACAATATTTGCTATCAATTTAAGCCTTCTAGTTCTAAATGCATCATCCCCTTTCAAGAACTGCTCCATTAAAGACCCTTCGGGGACAGGCTCAAGACCCACAAAATATGCAACGGCACTATAATTTTCCTTACTAGGAACTTGCAAGTTGAAAACCCAAATAAAGGGCTTGTGACCAGTTGGATTTTCCTCTTGAAGAGCCCTCCTGATACGGTGTGCTGGACTATTCAGGAGACCAGAAATCTTTTTGGGACCTTTAATCCAGTCAAAACCAAGAGGTTTTAGAAGAAATTCCCCCCCACGAACTTTAACCTTTGTTGAAAAGTATTCTGGACCTCTTACCATGAAACCGTTCCCCGGTGGAGAAGCCCAACCATTTGAGCAGTCATCTGGGTCCAGAAGGGGAACGGCACCTTCTGATTTCACCCTCTTTATCCATTCAGGTTCATCATCGCCATCAAGATTGGCCATATGCAATGAAAACTATCTGTACGGCACCACCTTAGTTTATGATTAGAGGATTTTATTACCAGGATGTAGAATCGATATACCAAAAACAGTACTTCAAAGTTTCTAGAATGTAAAAAGCTGGAGAGTAGCTTCCCTCAAACTTAGAGATCTCAATAACAAATTCAAAAAGAGTGAACAATTTAACAGATAAGTGGCATTATGAACAGAAGATGTACAAGAGATGGGCCATGCCAAAACTGTGACAAAAATGGACGATCAATGTGCATGTTCTACTCATGCACTTATTTGACATCCCTCTGCATCACCATACTGTTTTATAGCCCTAAAGTCTCGAGTTATGAGATAGCCAGTGATTATAGGCTATTCGCCAAACATAATACTAGTATTTACAGTCCCTTTACATTTCATAAACTGACATCTTTCTGATGAAATTGCTGTTTCTTTCCACAACCAAATTCTGAATATGCTGACTCGCGTATCTTGAACAACTGCAAAATGATAAACCTTGCTATGTCACCGCTACAGTTTACACCTTTCAATTTTAGAGTACATTAACTTTATAACCTATCAGGAAGCAATAGTTGCAAAACTGGGACATCTTTTTCTTGTAGTCGGAACACTCTAAACTACACTATTTATCTGAGTAGTAAGAATCAGTGTCGCTGGTGTACCCACGCACCAAACAACTATACACTGATTTGAGTCCTCCCTTTAACATCTTTACCCTCATGGATCCAGATCTGATCACCTAAATCTAGTTTTTACTAGTATTCTGATGCCTATTCATTTTCCTAATAGTCATGCTTTTACCCTTATCTCAGTTCAAATTTCTGTAGATTAGTCCTTCCATTAAGAAACGCATTCTTACCTGGCACATTCTTGATAAGAAAAGGTTTTAGGAGGTTTCACTGTCAAACTGTGGTCACACATTGATCTTGACTGCTGGAGACAGGAATGCAAGTTCATAGAAAAGGCTTCAATGTGCCTTCATAATTTGTTAATATATAATCTTAACTAGTTCACAGTGTCATTCGCTTGTTGGCTTGCATGCTTGCAGTCTAGGAGAATTGCAGTCCGTTACAAGCCGCTTCTTTCCATTTCAAATCATTCAATACAAAGGTGCTCTTTAAAGCTAGCCTGATAAAAATCAATATACTTGTATATGTGCCCAATAAGGTTAGCCAGATTCGGGCTCATCGAAAGCAGTTTCTATCTACATCTCTTTCTTCCTTAGTTTCCACCCTTCCATCTGTTTTTCAGGCTTCTTTCAGTTGGCCATGGCTTCACTGGCTGAAGTGATACGTGGGCTCAAAAGTAGAAGTTGTTCTCTTTAATAACGACAAAAATAGGACCAAGATTTATATAGTTGAAAAAGATTCATGAAGAAATAAGAAAAATACAACACAGAGGCACCTTCAATACAACCCTAAACTTGCTTATTACATCTTAATCATTTGCATAATCTTACCACCAAAAAAAGGAATTAAGTGACCAAAATTCCAACACCATAAGACTAATGGTATCTTCTTATTTTCCCAATCTATAAGTTACTATTTTCTCAACTAAACTTGGCACGTATAAACCATTTAGGAAACATGTGAACCTAAAGTGAGTTCGTTTTCCTAAGATGGGTGACCTTCTGGAATGTCCTTGGCAACACATTCCTCACTTTTTCAAAAGTTCTATTAGTTGAAAGAAAAGGAATCCATTTTGAAACTTCATCCAACAGAGACAGATTTCCTTATCCAATTTACGTCTTTCAGTACCACACTTTCTAAGAATGGAATTAGTGAAATTTCAAATAGTACCACTACCGATGGAGCTGGCTGTTGGAGCAGAGATCCAAGGATATTCTTTTTTTTTATCGGTGCAAAGATTTAAGGATATTGCAGAAAGTTACCCTCATTAAAAATATTAACTTTACATTATCTAGGGCTTATATTCTATATACATGTCTATGTACAAGATCATATCTTTATCCTTGCAAGAATATACCCTTCTAAAAATTAGTCTGGATCTTAGAAATACAAATTTGTTATTTAGATAAAGAAAATAAGAGAACTTGCATATAGTATATAGCTATAACATGAATTCAATGATTCAATTATCTTAATTTTCCAAGAAATACCCACAACATATAGCATTCTGGCCAAGCTAATGAACCTATTAGATGCACACTTCATCTAATTCTAGGAATAAATTTTCTAAAATCCCAATTCTCCTGTTATGTTTCTCAATTACATTCCTACATATTACCTGTCAGTTGCATTTCTAAAAATACCCAAATAAACAAATACTACAAGAAATGATTAATATAAATAACTCACAGCTAAAAGAAGTATGAGTTAAACTAAGAACAAAACTGGGGTTTGGGGGGAGGGAAAAGATTAATGAAATTGAAAACAAAAACATACCCTGAAAGAGTTTGATCAGGTGTTCTGTTTGTAGAGTGATCGCGCAAATGGAATTGTCAATATGGAGGAGAAAAACTCCACAAAAAAAAAAAAAAAAATTAAATTTGTTGGGTTGTGGGAATTAAACTATTTCAGGAAAAGAACAAAAAGTGACTCTTCTCTTCAAGATGATTGGAGGTGAAAGAAGTGACAGAGAAGATGCAGATTCTAGTGTAGAGGACTCTCTTTCCTTTTCATTTTATTTACTTTTTTTGTCTTTTGACATTTAAAATTATTTGCTTAATACAAAGCTCGAGTATTTGGGAAGTTATACCGTTTTTTGTTGACTACGATTTTCTTAAGCTTTTTATATATTTTAAAATATTAACTATGATCACTTATACTTTTCATGTAATTTTAAATATAAATTTTATTATAAGAGATTTAATAATATGTATTTGAATTCACACAAAAAAATGAAGTACTACTTTATGTGGTTTATCCTTTCCTTGGCACTTTGAACTCCTCCACATAAATTGATTTGAGACAGAGAGAGTACCAACTTTATCTTTCAGACTAAATGGTTAAATCTACCAGTCACACGACATAAGTGGATGCCTCTACTTTATTACTTTTTCTATAAAAGCTTTATTAACGAAAACCATTTCTTTAGGGCAAGAACTCCTTTGTGGTTTGTTTTACTTTACTCTTAAAAAGGTAAATGGAATTCCCGTTGTAAAAGTTATAAAAAATCGACATTCACTTGCTTAGGTGAGTTAGCCAAACATAGTCTTGAAGACGAGAGGACATGGAGTCATAAGTTGTATACATGCAAGAGGTAAGCACAGTTTGAAATGAATAAAAACATGAAATATAATTCAGAATTCATAGGCAAACGTTGGAAATTAGTTCCACCCTGCAATTTTTCTCAAAGTGATAACAGATTCAGAACAGACAGTTATAAGACAAAACCAACAGATATCCTCACATGCCTCAAATATAATTAGTAGTAATATGTGAACACTGACACTATGAGAGAAATACCGTAAATTACATTTGATGTCTTAAAAAAGACCACCACAAAGAATATTGGTAATATATGAAGAAAAACATGTCGAGCACAATGACTTGCCATAGAATGGAACTAGCACAATTTTCAACTAAAAAGTCAATGACCCTACAATGTAGTACTAAAATGCAGATGAAGCTAACCAACCTAATTAAGAGTAATAAGCTGTGCTACATGAAAAACACATGATGTTTTTGAAACATAGAGAGACTTTGAGCTAGATGAAAACACATGATGATTCTGAAAAAATAGATCAACTCTATACTCTCTGGCCAACAATGCCTGTGTGTTTTTCAATCCTTTGATATAGCACTAGTATCAGAAGCATTGTCATTTTGAGGAGATGACAGTGAACTTCTCGAATTCATATCTCCTGCTTGGTGCAGTTGTTCTTGCAGTTGTTGCTGGTGTTGCAACTGTTGCTGCTGCTGAAACTGGTGGAGCTGATGTTGCTGAAACTGGTGTTGTTGCTTATGAGAATGTATCTGGAGCTGCTGAAGCTGTTGCGCAGCCAACAACGTATGCATCGCATGGTTGTTAGAGTAAAATTGCTGATTGCCTCCGAAGGATGTTGGGAAGTTCATCATAGGTCCGCCATTTGCAATGCCTTGTCCAGTTAGCACTTTCAGATGCTGTATCTCCTCCTTTAGAGCGTCATTCAATGCTATATATAGAAAATAAAGAAGAAGAAGAAAAACAGAGCAGAATATTAGAAACCCTCCAGACAAAAACCCAAACTACTTTTGCCCTCAGTGTTTTTTTGATACATTAAAGAAACTAAGAAAACATTTAAGCAAATTCATAAATCAATGAGGATGATTTCGGACAGATAGCAATGACTTGTCTACTAATCATTCGTAGCACATCCGGCACTAGGAACTCAAGACATCAACCTCTTCCAAAGGTGTAAATTGCCAGACTTGTAAAACATGCACATTGAACAAGATGAAGAGCTCGTAGAGTAATTTAGACAATTTCTAGAGAAACATCTTGCGACAATTTATGCGTACTGCAGATTAGCAAGGAATTAAACTAGCAAAAATCTGCTAAGGTCTGAAAGTTGCAAGTTCTTTTTCCTTGTTGTGAAAAAAATTGACCATTAGTAGTAGTTGAGTGTGTATGCCTAATTTGTTCAATAATTTGTACAGTGATAATATATTTTTCGTGGAAAATATTATGTAACTAGTTTAAATTAGTAGATTATGAATTGATATAGTAGTGATAAATTAAGCAAATCAAAAACACATGAGTTACATAGATTATTATAGTATTATATTTCTTGAGGTAAAAAATATATAAGCGAAAAAAGTATTGCTTTTAGTGAAAGTTTATTTTGGAATGTTTTTGCTAATATTCAAACTTGGACAAAATCAAAATGCAACAATTAGATATGAATTCAAACAATCAAAATAATAACAAGATACTACTTTTTTACAACCAAAAAATTTAATATGCAACCAATCAAATATATAAAAAAATGCTACTAATGGTCGAATTTTTTTCACAAATAAAAAGGATTTAAATTATTGTTTTTTGCTCACATAACAAGTGAACTTGTTCTATTATTCAAACTTGGATGTAATCAGAATGTAACAATTAGACATGAAATCAAAATAGAAAACAAATAAAATCTATAACCAATCAAAATATAACAATATACTATTTAAAATCTAGGGCAAAAAAAAATTGGGAGAACTAAAACTTACTTGAAGTCTTGAACAATAACAACCCTGCTACTACTTCTACTGGGAATAGTGTGATTTTTTTGGGCCAAAATAGGGTTATTTTTCCGGTGAAAATTGAAGGGAAATAGGAAATTTTCAGGTGAAAATGGTGGAAGGCGACTGAAATGGAGAAGGTGGAGGGTTTAACAGTTACAAGGAAAACGCATTCAAAGCGCACACTTTCAGTATTGAGACTGAAGGCGTGGTCAGCAAGCACACCTTCAGTATTAACACTGAAGGCGCGAGCAACAAGCACACCTTTAGTATTAATACTGAAGGCGCCGTCAACGAAAGCGCCTTTCATCAAGCTGAATCGCGTCAGGGTTGAATTTACACAGAAGGCGCGGTACTCTATATAGCCTTCTGTGTAAATTTTAAAATAATTGCACCTTTTCAAATTATACTTAACGGAGGCGTTAATATTACAAGAAGAAGGCCCGCTAGTGTGTTGTGCCTTCACCATTAGCGTAAAAATAATTCTAACAAACCCATATATTGTAGTAGTGCTCCATTCTTCACCATTTAATTAAAGCCTTCTATATTGAATATTGGTCTTCTACAGTTTTTCACTTAAACTTTTAGCCATTCACTTTTTCTGTTTCCGGCCTTTCCCCCCTTTTGGAAAGGAGAGCGTGGTACACGTGAAGGAGTAGCTCAACTGAGAAGTGAATTAAGACAAATATTATTTATAAGGAAACCTCCCAGCACATTCACATGCCAAAAGTCGCGCGATACGAATTCCCCTTTTTACCCAAGTTGGGAGATGAATCAGTTATTCAGGAATTCCTGTTTAAGGAATTTACAGATACAGAAAAGTAGCATAGCTACTAATCTTAGAGAAGTGTTTTCCAAGGCTTATGTTTCTCAGTAGTAAGTAAAATAAATTTCATTTCATCATCCACATAGAGTTGCATCCGGAATCTGGCTGAAGAAGTTGGAAAAAAGCTGAAGAGATCATGGAGATGAAAAAAATTCAGAGAGAGACAAGGAAATTTATGTTAGGAAAGTGTTCTAATCAGCCTAGTATGATCTTCTACTGAGTACAAGGAAATAAGGTCCTGTTGAGTTCAATGCTGTCAAAGGCATTACAAGGTGAATTTATAGCCTATTGGTGTCTTCTAACCTATCCATTTTTTAATGGATGAAACAGAGTATTACCTAATACATGGGCGGTGCCCATCATGAGACTAAATATATGAGTTTCTCAATATTTACTTGGCAACCAGGTCCTATTAAAAAACATGTTTAGCCTTGTAAGGTAATATGTGGTGCGTTGGTTTCTGTACAACAAGATCAGAATTACTAGTATTTTTTACCAAAACATCAATACTACACTGGATGTGAAAGTGATGAAGTAAATCAAAATTAATTTCACTTTCTTCTCAACTCGCGGAAAAAGTTTCAGAAATCAACAATAGCCTAAACCCAACCAGACCTTAATTTGCATTTGACCAATAATCCCCTTTTGAATCAGCTTGAATGGTCAAACTAAATATATTCAAGAATACCAATGAAGAAATGGCAACCACTATCCAGACAGATGAAAAGACAATGTCTAATGGGGAAAATATTACTGAAGTAATGTTCAGATTCTTACCATCTTGCAAGTGCACCTGTTGTTCCATTGTTTGTAAACGCAGTTTAAGTTCACTGTTTTCAGCAGTCAGACCATTTGTATCCCTCTGTTTCATGTGGAAACAAAAGCAGACATCTCAGAATTCATAATCTTATAATACACGTAGAGAAAAAGTTAAAGATACATATATCTGTACATTTCTACAAATGCAAGCAGATGCTGCAGACACTAGACCAGGCACTTATCTACAAGCATCACTTCAATTACACCCAAACCCGTGTTCGACAACAGAAAGCAAACACAAATAAAAAGAGGAACAGAAACAAACAATTACAGGGCAGTGAGAGCAACTGATATGCACCTGCAATAGGGTCAACTGAGCAGACAAAGTAGTTGTTTCTGTTTGCAAAGTCTGCACTTTTCTCTCAAGTTCTGTTATATACCTCATTTTCCTTTCCTTTGATCTTGCAGCTGACTGCCTGTTGGCCCAAATCCTGTTGCACAGCATAAACAAAGACAATGATGAGAGAGAATACAACTGGAGATTTGTTTAAGTGAAACGAACAGTTCGACTGGGACAACCAAACTAAGCTTAGAATACTGAGCCATCCCATGATACCGTCTCTTTTCTCTAATCTTAGTGGCATGGTCACCCTATAAAGAAAAACATTCAATGGCATTTGTCTTTATATTAGCCCTATAAAGACGATATACACCTCTCACACTTCACATGGTTTCTGTTGCCTGCTTCAAACTCCCTGGAGGGGCCCACAGTTTTGATCTTACATATTCTCTCTCTCTTTTCCCAGCCTCCCTCTAATTGACAAACAAGTCCAAATTTCCTAGAAGGCAGGGGGGGAGGGGCAGTGGCAGTGTGCCCTCCTCACCAACAATGGAGGCCAACTTTAGCTAATTTAGAGGAGTCAAGAAAGCTGGATTTTGGTTCTTAGAGGTGGATTTCTACACACCATAAATGAAATCCAACTTCTGGGGAGATTCCTCTTCTGTAGGCTCAAGGAGAACAGGAGAGAACAAGAAATAGAACAGAAATGTTCTGGGGAGTGTGAGGCACTTGTTGACACAGTTACGGTAGAGCCGTAGAGGGCCAGAAGGGCCTTGTCTCTCTATACTCTTTTATTTTCCTTTCTAACAACTTTCATCACTTCACCATCTTCTTTGGCCATTGAAGGGAAAAACTTGATAGAAGAGACCATAGGCAAACCTTTAGAAGTATGATGACAAAACTGTAACCAAAAAGATTGAGAAGCAAGTGCTAAGCAACATATAGATAAAATGCCTCACTACCAATGGAATAAATGATTATCTTCATACCAGTGTTTTTCAGAGCGCGAAGCAGAAAAAAGTGACAGGGCCCTGCTTAGCTTAAAGCGTGAAGCGAGAAGCGGGGGCGCTCCCTTCATTGAAGTGAAGTGCATTTTTTTAAGAAATACCAAAATAAACCAAAAGTGTATATGTCTCTCTCTCTCTCTCTCTCTCTCTCTCTCTCTCTCTCTCTCTCTCTCTCTCTCTATATATATATATATATATATATATATATATATATATATATATATATATATATATATATATATATATATATACACACACACACACACACACACTTGATAAAGAAAAAAATTCAGAAACATCTATTGTAACTCAAAAAAGGCTATTGAAAAAACGGATTGAAACAAAGAAATATGCAGCTTGGGCTTAAATTAGCAAACTGAAAATGGCAAATTCTATTAAATTAGCACACTGAAAAAAATGAAGAAAGATAAAAAAATATAAAAGCTGAATAAGAAGAAATAAGAGAAGAAGAAAAAAGGGAAAAAGAAAAGCTTGAAGAAGAAAGAATGGAGAAAAAAGAGCTGCCAGCGAAAACTACACAGCAGCAAAAAACCTTACCAGCGAAGAAGAAAGAAAAAGAAAATTACGGATGAAAAAATTTGAACCCTAGGTTGAAGTCTGATGAACACATGAGGTCGCCTCTATGTGTATAATGCTCTTCAGCTTTTCTTTTCTTTTCTTTTTTTAAAAAAAAACAAGTCCCAGCTTTCTTTTTTCTTCCAACTAAGTCCCTTTTCTAAAAAACAGAGAAGACCCGATCATTTCAGCCTCACTTGACGCTTCAGACTATGAAGCAGTCGCTTCATTAACCTTGCCTCGTCTCGCCTCGTTTCACACTCTTGTCACACCCTTGAAGCGCTTCAGCATCGCTTCGCTTGCTGCTCGCTTTTTACAATGCTGCTTCACACGGAGCAGGCATTTGCAAAACAGCACTGTAGCATTAAATCTAAAACTTTTTTCAAAAACATATTCAGGAGGCTCATAGTTTAGGGCCCTCCCTCCCTAATCTGCCCCTAAACCTCCACATAAAGATTTCATCCCAAGCAAGACCATGCACCAGAAAAGAAAAATGCAATGGTATAGCCAAGCTAAAGTAACGTGAAACAGACTGCAAACTTAAATGAGCAACAACATTTCCATCTAAAGCCTTACCGCTTGGCACGTTTTGGATCAACCAGAGCGAGTTCAGCAAGCTTCGCTGCAGACGTTGCTTTCTTAGTTTCAAGTGGAGATGCCTCGTCTACACCTGACATAAGCATCTCCGGCTTGATTGTAGTTGAACCATCCATGGACTGGCTATGCTGATGTCTAACCCTTGGCTTCGCGCTAACAGTGGGGCCCAAATTATCTGACCCTGAAGCTGCTGAAGCCATTGCTGGAATTTGCAATGAACCTGAAGCTGCAGCTGCCGAAGAAGAAGACTCGCCCACTTGAAAGTCAGAAGACACAGATGAAGAATTAAACTTATCCATGTCAAGGTACATTGAGAGGAAGTCCTCCTCAGTCTCATCCGACAGAGACGGTCCATCCAGTCCACCAACAACACCAAGATCACTATCAAAGCTGATATCATCAGGAAGAGTAAGAATCTCCGAGTGGGCACGCCGATGACCAAATTTCTTAGGCGGGTTATCAGGCATTCGGCTTATATCATGACTAAATCGGCTAGAATCAGCCGACAAACCATGACCAAAATGACCTGATTCTGAAGCATTTCCAGGTCCTAAGGGAGGTAAATTAGCTAATCCAGATTGTTCCAACTTTGCATTGGAACTACCCCCAGGAGGTGAAAACAATGAGTATCTCCCGAATGGAGGCAATGAACCTACTGCATGGCTTGAAGACTTATCCTTATCCATATAAGTTCTCCCAGCCCACACAGTATATATTATAAAACCTACCTTTCAGGTTAATGATCTTCAAATGCTAAAATATCACAGAGCCAAAAAATCCAACTTTTACACATATACAATCCAGACCGAACAACCTTGATAACAGAAACACAAAAATCAACAGGTAATAATTCGTTGTTCGCTTAAAGCAAGAACCTTCTCACAATGTAAGTTATTTTTTTCTGCATCTAAAATCCTGAGGTATTCAAATTCCACCAAAACTTAGCTATAACAGAACATGAAACCCCTTGCTGAGACCCTGTAGATTTCACAAATACTGAGCAAGCTTATCTCAGATCAATTTCCTCTGTAAAATGCAACCTGAAAAATGGAAGAAGAAAAAAAAGAAAATGAGTAAACCCCAAAACATCTTTGATACAAAAAAGGGAATTTTTATTATCAGAATCTTAGATTCAAGAAAAAAATACAAACCCGGAATTCAAAGAACAAAGAAATTTGAAACCTTAACAACCCTTTTGAAGAATTTAACACACACAAAAAAGGACAAAATGCAGAGCACCAAAATGAAAGAGATAGGCAATAAAGAAAACGAAAAAAAAATTACAAATTTATTTTTAAAAAGAAAAAAGAGGAGAAGAAGAGAAATTCTTACACGGTTTCGATTAGATCTCCAGAAAAGGGAAAATCTGAAAGGGCAAACAGAATCAAGCAGCTTTGCACATTGGGAATAAATCATACGCTAGAGAGAAAAAGAGAATGAGAAAGGAAAAAACTTAGGAGAGAGGATAAAGAAAGCAGAGAAGGCAAAATCTGAGAAGAGTGTGCTGCGCCTGCGGTGGAAGGAAAGTACAAATTTGTAATTTTAATAATGCTACGGACATGCTATAAATTCGGACAGGGATTCATATCCGGACATGTTCCGACATGTTGACATGGGCACCTTATTCTTTTGGAATCATTGCACTTTTGATCCTCAGTTATTGATGAATTAGTCAATTTTGGTCCTTGCAATATAAGCATGTTTTATCTTGAATTGATAAAAATGATTCTGTGCCTTTACATATGTTATATTTGAATATTTTTAGAATTACATTAACCTCAAATATAGAGTAATCAAAAAATATTTAATAATTTAACAGGTAATATTTCATTAAATCTCTAAAAATTCAAAAGTATAAGAATCAGAAGTACACGTCATTAAGATTCAATATGCTTAACATAATTACGGTTTGAAGTTCAATCAGATAATAATTACTGTAAAACTGTTGAGATTTCAACTCATATATTGTCATTAGTGAATGTTGTTTAACAATGCGAAAATAATAAGAAAATAGAGAATGATATAATCCGTATATTCACCAATTGCTTAGTATTGCTATCCGAGATGGTTCAAAACTGCTAAAAACGGTGTCTGAATCGATAACGACACAAGTTTCTGAATTATTCCACAGCATTCAGTGTATTCCTTGCAAAAAATTTAAAACGACTCAAAGTAGCACTTTTTAGAATTAATGCTCAAACAGTAATATTCATGAAAGATAACTTAAGTACCAAAGTGGCAAGAAACAATACTGCTAACAAGTAGAGTGTATGATATGCTTTCAAGTTGCAGTTAAACATCATTTTTTGGACTGGATATTTGTATCTGTATACGGTTAAAATTGGGCCCACCCGATTTTACTGTATGACCGAGACCAAGAGTTTGCATCGAAGGACGACTTCGAAGTGGATCGGATCGAGGCACGAAGACAAGGTACCGAGATCGAAATTCGAGGCACCTGCCAAGATCGAGACCAGCAGCAATCGAGACCAAACAAGACAGTCATCGAGCAATACCGAAAATAGCGAAATAACGGAAAAGCGAGATATCCGCGACTGGTCGAAGATCATGACGGAAATCTCGGAACGGATCGAATCCAGAACGATTGTTTAGTTAATCATGGGATTTCCTTCGGTAATTAGAATTGTACCATATATAGAATTCATCTACTATATAAAAGGAGGTTCTAACCATTTGTAGGGCACGGAGAAAAAAGCAATATAATTTTCTTTCTCGCTCACGCTCTTGTTCTTCAGCTTATCGTATTTTTATTGTCCTTGCATCCACCAATTCGAGGGTATTACAACTCAAGGGCTGAGTTCTATTCAAACACTGGTTTGATTTGCCTTATAGTTCAATTCTGTCTTTAATCTTCATATTTATCAATTGGTATTAAGTGAAATCATGTCTCCTAAAATTCACATTATAAGTTTAATTGTTATCCAATTTCGAGGATAAACAGTTTGGCGCCCACCGTGGGGCTAAGGATAATAGTGATTGCTAAATACTGATTTCAATAGCACACACTACTTTATGCTTGTTCTTGTAAGTGTTTTTGTTTTCAGGAAAAAACATGCCAAACTCACAAACGACACCCACACATGGTGACAACAGTTTCGGATTTCACGGGGAGAACAACAATATATCTGCCCCAGGAATTGAGGTGCCTCAGGCTAATCTCGAGGGAGTACCAATTGCACACCCAATCAACATCAGTTCACATATCGCCCTAAATATAAATTTGGGCGTTGATCCCGAAGGTAGCGTACGCAGGGAAGGTCGATCTGGTAGTTGAGGTACGCAGGGCGGAGGAGATGGTGGAGTCAGCCTCCAATTGATATTTGAAATGTTACAGACTCAATAAGCCGCTATAGCGCAACTATAAAATCAATATCGAGCGTCGAGTGGGGTAGAACCAGAAGTCGTCCACAGGACCGAGCCAGTGCCGGAAAGGTCGAATGCCAATGAATCGGGGACTGACCCCGTCATTATGAAAATGCTTGAGGAGCTCAATTTTGTCAAAGTAGTAAATAATAAATTCTAGCAACTCTACTTGTACTTAGTAGTCTCGAAAATCACGGTAAGTGGAGTCCTAGTTCGAGAAGATCAAGGTACGCAATTTCCTGTTTACTATGTTAGTCGAACTCTAGGCGAGGCCGAGACCCGGTACCCACACTTAGAAAAATTGGCTCTTACTCTAATAAGCGCTTCTAGGAAATTAAAACCATATTTTCAATGTCACTCAATTTGTGTGGTGACCACTTATCCTCTTCGCAATATTTTTCATAAGCTCGAACTCTCGGGTCGATTGGCCAAATGGGCTGTCGAAATCAGCAGGTACGATATCGAGTATCAACCCCGAACATCCATCAAGTCTCAAATCTTAGCACACTCTGTGGCCAACTTTACGCCAGCCCTTGTACCTGAGGTCGAAAAAGAACTATTATTAAAATCGTGTACAACATCGGGGGTGTGGACCCTATTCACAGACGGCGCTTCGAACGTGAGGGGGACTGGACTAGGCATCGTTTTGACGCGGGCCACAGTTAATACAATTAGACAGTCTATCAAAACTTTTAAGTTAACTAACAATGAGGAGTATGAGGCCATGATTGCAGGTCTCGAGCTAGCTAAGAGTTTGGGAGCAGAGGTCATCGAAGCCAAATGTGACTCCTTACTTGTGGTAAACCAAGTCAACGGAACATTCGAGGTTCGAGACGATCGAATGTAGAGATATTTGGATAAATTACAGGTGACATTACATATGTTTCAAGAATGGACCCTATGGTATGTACCTCGAGAGCAAAACAGCAAAGTCGATGCCCTTGCAAATTTGGGGTCATCGGTCGAAGACGACGAAATTAGCGTAGGGACTATCGTGCAACTTTCGAGGTCAGTGATCGAAGAAAGCCACGCCGAAATAAACTCCACAAATCTGACCTAGGATTGGAGGAATAAATATATCTAGTACCTAAAGAATGGAAAAATTCCTTCGAATCCTAAGGAATCGAGGACTCTACGTATGAAGGTCGCACGATTCACATTGGCCGAAGATGGAACACTATATGGAAGGGTGTTCGATGGACCATTGGCAATATGTTTGGGTCCCGGAGACACCGACTACGTCCTACAGGAAATTGACGAGGGAACTTGTGGAAATCATTCCGGTGTCGAATCATTAGTTCACAAAGTCATCAGAGCAGGGTACTACTGGGGCAATATGGAAAAAGATACGAAGGAATTCGTTCGAAAGTGCGACAAGTGTCAAAGATATGCACTGATGATCCACCAACCCGGGGAGCAACTTCATTCGGTCCTATCCCCATGACCGTTCATGAAATGGGGAATGGACATTGTCGGCCCTCTACCATCGGCCCCAGGTAAAGCTAAATTCATTTTATTTATGACTAACTATTTTTCTAAATGGGTTGAAGCACAGGCCTTCGAAAAAGTTAGGGAAAAAGAAGTTATCGACTTCATCTGGGACCACATTATATGTCTATTCAGAATGTCTTCCGAGATCGTATGTGACAATGGAAAGTAATTCATCGGCAGCAAAGTAACAAAGTTTCTTGAAGACCATAAAATCAAAAGGATCTTGTCAACACCATATCACCCCAATGGGAACGGACAGGCATAATCAACGAACAAAACCATTATTCAAAATCTAAAGAAAAGGTTGAACGACGCTAAGGGAAAATGGAGAGAAATGTTGCCTGAGGTCCTTTGGACGTATCGAACAACGCCAAAATCCAGTACGGGGTCAACACCGTTCTCTTTAGTATATAGCACCAAAGCTCTAATCCCGGTCGAAGTGAGGGAACCTAGTGTCAGGTTTTGATATGCAACGGAAGAATCGAATCACGAGGCTATGAATACAAGTCTCGAATTGCTTGATAAAAATGGAAAAGCGCCCTCGTTCGAATGGCCGCACAAAAGCAACGGATCGAAAGGTACTACAACCAAAGAGCCAATTTTTGACATTTTAGAATCGGGGACTTAGTACTAAGAAAGGTCACCTTCAATACCCGAGACCCAAACGAAGGAAAACTCGGCCCAAATTGGGAGGGACCGTATCAGATCCTCGATATTATCGGAAAAGGATCTTACAAACTCGGCACGATGAACGGCGAACAATTGTCAAATAATTGGAACATGTCACTCCTCAAACGATATTATTGCTAAGGTATGACCTTCTCCGTTTTCATTAAAAATTTATACTAACCAATTACAAGCATTTTATCGGAGACATTAGAGCATCATTCAACATGAAGCCCTTAGGTCTGAAAGCATGCGTTGCACTCTTTTTTTCTTCGACCAATTTTTATCCCAAATGGATTTTTACGGCAAGGTTTTTAACGAGGCAACCATTATTCGTGCTAACTTAGAACAATTCAACAGAATCTGAGGTTCATTTACAATCAACTTCGAATTTTGAGGGGCATCACCCTCGGATAGCTACAAGAAAAATACTTCGTGTCGATAGGGGCTCGATAGGTAAATTTTGTAAAGGACCAAACAGTCAAATGAATTGTGTCCATATAGATTACTCGAGCCCTAAAATGGCAAAACATGCACGCATCTATAATATATTGGAAGAAGTATTTTTTCCTTACCAGATGCTCCATGATTTAGAAAAATATATACTTTACAATTTCTTACATGATCTATGGTGGAAACTGGCTTAAGGGCCGATTACAACTGAAGTTCAAACAATTTACCCGATACTCGGGGACTGTCGCCCAAAAAATCGACACGGTCAATTCACTAAACCCCGAGATCGTAAAACCTTAAAAAAGCAATCCTCGATTTTATAGGCCATGGTCACCCCACTCGGGGACTGACACTTCGAACAAGTTCGAAGTATAACAGGGGAACAAGCCCAAAAGGCGATTTCCCAAGTTAAAGGCTACAACCAAATCAACACGGTTCGGAGACGTACGATTTCCGTTATTAAACAGGCCTTCGAATATTTTCACAAACCGGTTAAAAAGGCTACCCTTGGCTAAATTTCAAATGGTCTCGATAAAATTGACCCTCAAAAACCTTAATGGATACAAAGGCGTTCAAACTCTTGAACAAATCCTTTATTTTACGCAAAGGCATTACGAAACAAAGGGTCTCGATAATATTTACCCTTTAAAATCCTAATGGGTACGAAACCGTTCGAATTCTCGAGCAAATCCTTTATTTTGTGTTAAGGCACAAAAGAATTTATAAACTTTTCAAGCCGAAAAGGGGAGAAAGCCATTCTTTTTGCCATGGCCATATCGGCCTAATTCAAGAGCCTAAAGGGCCAGTTTATTTTTGAGTTCGAAGAAATCATCCTTACTCAATTAAAACTTAAGGGCCACCCTATTCCGAGTTCGAGCAAGTACTCACTCAATTATAAAAACTACACTAGTTCGGTTTCGATCAAAATGCCTAAGCCTCGAACTTATGAACAAAACTTTCATAAGGCATAAAAAAAATAAAGACAAGTCGGGAAGGAAAGAGATCTTTATATATATATATATAAGAATATTTATAAGGTCCGATCATGATCCTATACAAAAAATCAAAACTGAAAAATCCTAAGGTTCCAGATCTCCTCCGGGGGCAGCTTCTTCTACATCGAGGTCCTCCCATTCTCTGACCCGCTCTTGCTGCCATCATCACCATCATCATCGAAAGTGGTCAGCGCTCCAGATTCGGCTTCCTACTCCCTAGCCTCTGCTATCTCGTTGGTAAGATCGAAACCTCGAGCCTAAATCTCCTCGAGGGTTTCCCTCCGAGATTGGCATTTGGCAAGTTCAGCAATCCAATATGCTCAAGTGTGATTGGTCTCAGATGCATCTCTCGCTTGGACTTGAGTTGCTTCAGCATTGGCCTGATAGACGGCCATGATCGCATCCACCTCGGCCTTTGCATTTTCAGCTTCAAATTTGGCCTTGGCAAGTTCGGAAGCCAACCGAGCCTCGATCTCCTCTATTTTCCTTGCTTGAGTCGAGATCTTCTCCTTCATGCCTTGAAGTTGACTTTCGACCGATGATAATTGGGCTTGAGCATGCTCTTTTTCTGCAGCAAAGCGGTCCATACCTTCTTTCCACCCTAAAGACTCTGCCTTTATCATGTCGACCTCCTCACGAAATTGCTCGATCTCTCGATCTTCTACTGCAACTGTGAGATTGAAATGTTAGTCACCATTCCCAAATCGAGCCCATAAGATTTTTAAAATTTTCATTACCTGCTCGATCAGGTCTGTCTGATCTTGGTGAGCCTTGGCCAACTCGGCTCGAAGATCTTTGATCTCTTCCTCTTTCTGCCCACTAAGAAGTTTGAGGGCATTTCTCTCCTCCGAAAGCCCTCGGAAGTCAGCCTCACATCGGCTCAGCTCTGCTCGAGACTTGGAAAATACCTCCTGATGAAGAGCTAAAGCCTATATGAAAAACAAAAAAAGTTAGCCAGAAAATGAAAGAATATGACATCAATGAAGGGAATCGAGACTTACCCGATTCAGGGCTCGTTGAGCCTTGAAGAAAAGACCCGATGCGTCACTAGGGTCGGCAGCATCCTCGATACCTCTAAACAAATCAAGGAAGGGGTCCTCTCCCTCGTGAGCTCTGTCTACCTCGAGGGTCCCCAAAGCCTAGGCTTCCCGAATCGCCCCTTCGGAAAAAGCAGGGAGAGTAGGCGAGTCTCCAATTACTATTGCCCAAAGTGAGTCACTTGGGGCGTTCTCCTCAGTTCGAAGAGCTTCAGGGTCGGTCCCTTCAGATATACTCACCATTTGTTCACTTCGGTGGGAGGCGTCATCGATCCAACTGTCTTTGGGGCATTGATTGTTTTCATCGCTTGGGCCACCAGTATGGAGCCGTCGTTTTCTTCATCTTCATCTTTATCCCTTAGACATCGAACATATTCTTCGGTCAGAGGGATGGTGTTCTTCCTCGGCTTACGAGCCGTCCTTGTTAAGTTCTGGGTCCTCGGGAGCCGAGGCCCTTTTTCTCTTATTGTCCTTCGCCGATTTCGGAACCGGGGCCGAAGTATCTTACTCACCAGACGGGGGCCTCATGACCGCATCTTTGGCAAGGCCTACACGCAAGAAAAAATGGTTAAGTATAAGAAAGACATTTTGATCGAATCATCAAAGACATAGGAAAATGGCTTACCATGAGTTTTGGCCTCCCACCGGCCCTTTGATAAATCGTGCCATGAGCGCTCAGCGTACGAAGAAGTCGAGGCCAGGTCCCGAACCCAGCTCTTGAGGTTAGGAATCGCACCGGGCATCCAAGCGACCACTACATTATGGAAAAGGATATCGATAAGAAGAAGCAAATGGGAAAAACAATAAATAAAAACTAACATTGGGACTATACTTATGCTTCATAATCCATTTCTCAGGAAATGGCATCTTCTCGGCTGGGACTAGGTCGGAAATTCTCACTCGAACGAACCGGCCCATCCAGCCTCGGTCCTTGTCCTCGTCTATGCTCGAGAATAACACTTTGGTGGCCTGACGTTGGAGTTTTATTAACCCGCCTCGATAGAGGCGGGGGCTGTATAACCTGATGAGGTGGACGAGGGTGAAAGGCATCCCCTCGATTTTGCTCACGAAGAATCAGAGCAGAATAACAATTCGCCAAAAAGAATGATGGATTTGGCCTAGGGTTATTTGGTACTGACGACAAAAATCAACGACGACGAGGTCGAGGGCCCCCAGCGTGAAAGAGTAAGTGTAAACACTTAAAACCCCTTTCACATGGGTGGTAATGTCTTCTTCCGGGGTCGGGATCACCACTTCTTTGCCTTTTCAGTTGCAGTCTTTCCTTACCTGCATAAGGTACTCTTCAGTTATCGAGCATATGTACCTCGACACTGGCTCGCATCGACCAGGAATCGATGAGGCTTTATCAGTTTTGAAGTCAGAAGTGATAACACATCCCTCGGGAACACACTCTTCAGGTCATGACTCCACCGGTGTTTTGTCGCCGGCCGGCCGTGATGAAGAAGCGTTTTCCTTTTGAGGAACAGTCTTTGATGTTTTTGCCATTTTTGTATGGATTTGAAATTAAAAATAGATGAAGATGTTAATATTCGGTGTTTTGAGAAGATGGTAGCAATAAAAATCGTGGATTTGAATATGAAGAAGTTAGAAGATATAAAAAGCTTTGGAGATTAGGAATCTAAAAGTAAAAGTTCGAAATGGTGGAGAGAGGGGCTATTTATAAATTTCACAATGACGTTTCAATATTGGCGGTGGCCGACCATCGACTGACGCGCATTTAATGCCTAGAAAACTGTACAGACGGGGCGTTTCAGTCACTTCCGTCACTTACGTCACAAGGATGACGTCATGACAGGACGATGTATAAAATCGAAGGCTCAATTCGTTTCTTGTCATTACACTCCAAAAAACGAGGGGACTATCTTTATGCGGTTAAAATCGGGCCCACCCAATTTTACTGTATGACCGAGACCGGGGAGTTTGCATCGAAGGACAACTCCGAAGTGGATCGGATCGAGGCACGAAGACAAGGTACCGAGATCGAAATTCGAGGCACCTGCCAAGATCGAGGCCAGCAGCAATCGAGACTAAACAAGACAGTCATCGAGCAATACCGAAGATAGCGTAATAACGGAAAAGCGAGATATCCGCGACTGGTCGAAGATCATGACGGAAATCTCCGAACGGATCGAATCAAGAACGGTTGTTTAGTTAATCATGAGATTTCCTTCTCTAATTAGAATTGTACTATATATAGAATTCATCTACTATATAAAAGGGGGTTCTAACCATTTGTAGGGCACGAAGAAAAAAGCAATATAATTTTCTTTCTCGCTCACGCTCTTGTTCTTCAGCTTATCGTATTTTTATTGTCCTTGCATCCACCAGTTCGAGGGTATTACAACTCAAGGGCTGAGTTCTACTCAAACACTGATTTGATTTGCCTTATAGTTCAATTCTATCCTTAATCTTCATATTTATCAATTGGTATTAAGTGAAATCACGTCTCCTAAAATCCACATTATAAGTTTAATTATTATCCAATTTCGAGGGTAAACAGTATCCTACAGGGAGATTTGTTGCTTTGATTGAACTTATCTAGCCAACTGTAAGTTTCATTTGTCATGTTATAGCCAGTTCATGCTTGATGCACTATTAAATTTATCCGATATAGTCGTCTGCCAGCCAAAACAAGACAAAGAGCTCTAAAATTAGATTCTAAGGAACTTAAAATCCACTAGTCTTTGACAGTATAGTCAAAAACAAATTTCTGCACAAAAAGGAACATAACAGTAAACCAAAGAAGCACTCAAACAATATCACAACCTAAAGGGGACAAAAAGCTAAATCCCCCATGAGAAGAAAAAAGATCACACATTAACAACAAAGAGTAGGATAGTGCTTATTCACTATAGAAAACTGCATAACTTAAAAGAAGCCATGGCTCTCCCTCTCAAATTCTGGACATTCCTCGGCGACTTGCTGAGAGCTTAATGACAACTTCCATTCCTGGCCCAGAAGGAAAGAGACGAAAGCATTCCCTTTGACTGAGTTCCATCAGAAGATATACTCTGGCACCAACAGGGGAAATCTTGCCACCTCTGCTTCAAACGCACTACCTTTTGGATCTGCTAATCTGCAGAGAAAGAAATACAAACATGTTTTACTAGCCAGCCAAGAACAAAAGTTATCCAACTCTTCCAAATCACTGAAGTACTCTATACAGCAAAAGGCATCGCAAAGTAACAATTGATTAAATGCAAAAAGTAAATATGAAGTGATAAAATTGACAAACTATTGGACTGACATTTCCTGTTCCTTCATAGACTCAGATGTATACCAACCTGAGCATCTACAAAATGGAGCTTAGAGATTCCATATACCTGTATAATGATGCACCTAGCCTTTGGGTAGAACTCAATGAAGAAGTTCAATAAAAACTCTGTTGTCTTCATCTATTATTTATTCATTAAATCATTGTGACCAAGTGTTGAGGCAAAAAACAGCAGATCCGGTTTTCCTAGTTCAAATCTGACTACTGCCTTCAGTCAAATGAAAAAAACAAATTGCCACGTTCTCTTATTTTCTTCTGTTATAAAATATAACTATTAGACGACTATATCATATGGGACATTCTCTTTTGAGAGTGAAATCTCACCACATAAAAGAATGGACAAACTCTTGTTGCAGTGGAATAAAAAGCCTTAAATATCTTTTTTTTCCTTTTATAACTGTAGTGTCTGGACCAGCTTGTGCGCACCTCGACTAATTTCACAAGATACCTGCTACCTCCCACTAGCAACAGGTAACAGGTAACTCTATCCACCAAGGCTTGAATAGATGTGAAGAAATCACGTAGTGTTTTTGTCTGCGCTAGAATTTTAACATGAGACCTCAGGTTCTCAACCCACTAATATCTTGTTCAACTAATCGTATCTGTCCTGCTTGGACGCTCTCTGACTATGTCGAAAGACTGGCTTTGCCCTACCACTTAAAAGCCTACCAAATGCTCACCTGATTATTTAGGTCAAAACATGTCACTCCAAGGACACATATTTGAAGCTGCTGTTTGACCACATCACTCCAGTGAATTGCCAAACTTTGAATTGCTTCAAGCAATGTTTTCTATGAAGCTAAAAACCTAGTAAGGCTGCAAAACTGTTGTTTCACTTCAAGATCAAAATAACACCATATCGGATTAGGATCTACAAGTTGGCCCCGTAAAATGGGTGTATGCATGAAAGAACTGCAATTACCATCCACTACAGAGTACAGAGTGAATGTGAAGGTGTAATAACTAATAATAAACTCATTGCAAACGAACAGATAGAACTTCATCTTGATGGTGTAGCAATTGCAGTATGTGACATACCTCCCTGGTACAAAAGTAAAAGCTCCTTCAATTGAGCCTGGTGAAGATGACTGTGCCGTGCAACTTTCATAGACAAATTCTTCACCTGGTTGCAGTAGTGGAAACTGCAAATATGAGAAGTGCAAAAAATGAGATGATCTCAGCACAAATGGAGGCTGGGGCCAATTGGTCCAATATTGCCCAATACAAATAGAAAGAAAATGCAGCAGCTCCCATAGTTAACCTTTGTATCTCTGGGAAAAAGGACTATGCATATCGCTCAAAAAAGAGGCCACTGGTGCAAGTAAAGGAGAAAACAGAAATTCAACAAGTGCGGTAAATGAGCTTAAGGAAATCTGCTTGTTCTTTCATTTTTTAACAATAAACAAACATGTTCCCTCAAAATCTACTATTTCTGTTTCTCTTCTATCTTCCTTTTTTTGGTTGAGAAATCAAATATTATTTCAACAATATCACCACCAAGATGGGATCAAAAACTATTTGCAACAAAAGAGTGTTTCCACCACCATTTCATACAAATAATCCCACCCACTACATTGTGCTCTTTTTTTCTATTACATGCTGATTTCATCTCAATTCTCAAACACTCTTTTGATTTAGTGTTGAAATTATTCAGGTTAGCTGAATATAGATCACCAACCTTGGTTTGGGTGGGGGAAGGGGGAAGGGGGAAGGAAAAGAGACTGCTGCTGTTAATTCAAGGT
The DNA here is from genome assembly GCF_000715075.1 of Nicotiana tabacum. Lineage (NCBI taxonomy): Eukaryota > Viridiplantae > Streptophyta > Magnoliopsida > Solanales > Solanaceae > Nicotiana > Nicotiana tabacum. The sequence continues at coordinate 51,467,779 of NC_134101.1, read as the reverse complement.
TGAGTTCTTTGATATCTACGGTAATTTTTTTTGCAAAAGTCTGACAGAAATATGAGAGTTTTGAGACATCCAAAAAACTTTTGCAAAACTTCAGATTTTAGTCCATAAAAGTAAATAGCTGACAGCCTAAAATGCCTTTCCCTCTCTCCTTCGAATTAAATGAATAATCTAGTATTTCTCCATATCTCTTATACACATTAACCCCATAAAAGATCAACGTAAAGATACTTCACAACTGACTAGAGCACTAACATATTCATAATGAACTTAAAGAAAAAACATGAAAGAACCCAAGTTCATTCATCTCTGACAAACATGTCCCCTTCTTTCTTTTCCAAAGAAAATAAAAGCATCTTATGACACACGAGAAAGGTGCCCACGATGATTTTACTAGATAAAGCTGACAGTTGAAAGTATAAAGAACAACAGTAAGCTTCGACATTTTAATTACTAGGGATTATTTCCTCATCAAACAACTTCATGAAAATGATACCTTTCCTATCACTGCTTCTCCATTTACATCATCTACAATTCTGTTATTGCAGCGGATGATCCAACGTCTCCAATATAGCTGGCAAGAGCTGAAGGTCATTCCATTCATTTTGCATCCTTCAGGTGAAAGAGACATGCGGATAGAATAAGCAAACAAGAACTTCTCAGAATCATCTTGAAGGTTACTGAACTCTGGGACAAACACAGAAGAAGCACGAACCTGACATGATTTAACTATTAGTCTTCAGGATGAAAATTAAAACCCTAAAACAACTGACAAGAGCAATGTCTATTTGGTTTGCTTCATGGTGTCAGAACAATTACCTTTACACCATTTGTTACAGCAAGAGAACAAATTGAAGGTTCTTCTGGAAAAAGAATGATACTTCTGACTTTTCCTTCTTTACGGACTTTGATCATGCCATTTTGCAAACGGCGGCCATGTTCCTCTAGCCACAAGAGCATGGCATCTTGTTGTTGACTGCCTTTTACATCATGAAGCGAACTTATCAAGACATTCGGTACACAAGGGAGCATTTCTCCATCAGTTGAGAGATTCCTAGTACCGACATAAAGTTGACCATTGGAACAGTTGAGGAAGAAAATCTTTTCATTGTAACCGCAAGAGGCTGCTACAACGACGTACTTAGATCGATTGCCAAATCCGAGATGTCTGATAATTTCTTTAGTTTCTATTATCATCTGATGTAAAGGCAGCAAAGATACATTCACTAGATGGTCATAAAAGGAGTAGCCTCCTATGAGGCCCAACAAATTCCCAGGCGCGCTTCCACTGAACTCCTCACTTGTTAGTTCTTGACCATCACAGAATCGGTAGAGAACCCTAGTAGGAAGAGGCAACTTCACTTTTAAACTCTTCTCCAACTCCTGTATTTCTTCCTCAGATGCACCTTTACGCAATGTAGAGGAAACTTCAGGGAAATTTATTGCTAGCCAGTCTCTTAGTCCGCCCCAACATCTTTTAACTCGAGTGACCAAAGGCCATGGGTAAAGATTAAAACACTCCCGCCACGTTTGATAAGATGCCTGAGTAAACAATATAAACATGACAAGATGTCAGAAGTGTTTCAGGAATGCAAACTAATGGCGCATATGTCTGAATGCATGCAAATGCAAGCTGTGAGGGAACATTTACACAGAATGTACATTTACACAAGCAGCGCAGGGTTAATGTATTAACAAGATCAAAATAGACAAGAAGCTGTTAAAAATGGCACATCAGAGATTCGTCTCAACCTAGAATAACCGGACACTTGGATAACACGTATTGCCAGACAAATGTTTCACCTCCTCATTCTCCAACATCATAAAGTAGGTAACACATGAAAATTAATCTTAAAGAAGAAAAAAAAACTGAACAGAAGCATCCCCATTTCCTTTCTTTGCAAAGCTTAAATCATAAAATCTAGTGAGCGTGCATGACAGAGCAAAATGAAATTCACAAAATAGTCTGTCTCTTTCAATCAAGAGGAGAAAAGGTAGATACTCTTATTCAATTGTATTTCTCAAATTTTCTACTTTGCATAGAAGAACATAAAAAAAGGCAAACATTGTATCACTTGTCCAAATACTGAGCCTACATTTGATGTAGAGGTCTAGATTACTTTTCTTCTTTTATAGATTGCAGATAGGTCAGGTATACATTACTCCTGCAATGTTTTATGAGTAGAAATAGAGAAATACTATTCTTGTGTAATATTCAGCATTTGGTTGAGCATAGATGCATATTATAATATGAGGATAGAGTTGATAGTTGTTGATAATCTAAAAGCAAAGGGAGAAACAATGTTTAAGCATCCGTTGGAGCAATGTAATAGAAGCACAAGGCGTTCGTATTAACAAAAAACATACTCAGTAAGAGAATTTAGTTTAAAAAGTATTTATCTTGAAAACATTTTAACACTACCAAACACCTAAGAATAGGAAGTACATTATAACATACAATCAAACCCAAGTTAGAAGTTAATTTGCTTTAATCCAATCCCTATTCCAGGATCTTTTGTGTTCTCAATCATCACATTTAAAGATGTTTACAATGAATTGCTCTTCTAAGTTTTTCCTTTGTTTATGTTTTTCTTGTGGGGTTCTTTATTTTTATTGATATAAACTAGTACTCCCTCCGTCCCAATTTACCCTTAAATGAATTAATTTAAGGCCACACAAATAACATTGGTTTATTTTAGACCAAAAGTTTCAAAAGTCTTGTTTTCTTTCTTAAACTCCATGTCGAGTCAAACACCGCCACATAAATTGGGATAGAGGGAGTACAACGAAATTATTAGCTCAAGGAAGAAACAATCAACAATCACCACAAAAGAATGCTTCAATCACTTGTAATTATGTTACTGCCTATATCCCTGTACCAGTACTAATTTCAAATAACAAATATTAAGATACGTCTAAATTCACACCAAATATCAAATATTTCATTTTTTAGGACTAAAAGATTACTACTTTGGATTAAAACCTCAGTTAAATGCGTAAAATAGAGCAGCTATACCTTGAAAGAAGGCATGGGATTGTCAAGTGGGTCAAGCGGGGAAGAAAGGTCAAGATCATCAGCACAAAATCTGGACCAAAGCAAATCATCAGAAGCCCAATTCCTAAACCTCTTACTAACACAAGCTACTGATGCAGCATCTTGAGGTGCTAATTTGGATAAGATTATATGCATCGTTAACCCACCTAAGCTTTCTAGATCCATCTTTTTCTCCTCCGTATTCCGCCGCCGGAGATTATTACAGCACCGCCACTGAAAGATAATACAGAACCGCTGCTTTGCTATTGTACTTACGTAGAGCTCTTTTGTCGGAATTAAAGCGATCGTTGCTTTGTCATATGCTATATGTTAGGTTGGAATAGAAAATGAAAGGGGGTCAATTAATAAATAATGATTTCAGTGAAAAACAATTTACAATAATTATCTCACATTGTTTTTTTTGAGAAGGATCTTACTTTTCTTTATTCGTAAAATAATGTGGAAAAAAATTAAAATTTAAGTTTAATGGATTTAACTCGTAATTATTTTTTAATATTGACACATTATATTTTAAAATTAGAAATTTAAATTTAATATATTTTGTAATTGTTATATATAAATATATAAAATTAATATTCCATATTAAAAGTATTGGACATTTTTCCCTTGAAAACCAGTGATTAGTCTCTTTTGTCCAGCTTGGTAGTCTTGCTAGTTAGTATACCGACTATTCTATTTTGTCCGTTTGCCGTCCCATCCCCTACTTCTTCCACGTGTTCAAAGTTCAAAGACACAACTCATTTCATCAAAATAATACTTCTATCTATAAGAAAATTGGAACGAGAATAAAGTATATTAAAAAAAAAGATAAATATTAAGTCCGCACAAATCTCAACTCACTATAAACTTTTCCGTTGTTACCAAGTACGTCAGATTGAAATATCTATGTTCAGTTGAACTCCTTCATCGGAATTATAGTTGTGACACCTAATTTTTTTATTGTATTTAAATTTTTATCACCTTCTATTATGTAAATATTTTTAAAATTTTAATATATATTTTTTAGATTTGTTAGACATTTTTTATATATAGGGTAATAAATTAAAAATATTTTAAAAGGTCAATTATTACTATTAGTATTATTTTTGTTTTATTTTTATCTTTATTTTAAAATAAAATAAATTTAAAAACCGAAAAACAAATTAAATATTTTAAAAAAAAATCGGATGGGAATAAAAATAAAAATAGAAAAAGTAGAAATATAGAATTAAAAAAGTAAAAGTAAAAGTAGGTGGAAATTATTTAATAAAAAAGTAAAAGAAAGTGAAAAATTAAAAAAAAAATAAAAGTAAAAAAATGTGGAAATTTAAAAAAATAAAAAGTAAAAGAAAGTTGGAATTAAAAAATAAAAGTAAAGGTAGTTGAAAATTTTAGAAAAAAGTAAAATTAAATAAAAATTAAAAAAAAGAAAAGAAAATTATATTCGTGTCATTCTTTCGAAAAAACAAGCAGCTTCACTCCCCAAAGCCACCAGCCCTTGACCATTTTTGAGCCATCTCCCCCCCCCCCCCCAAAAAAAAAGCTCCAAAAATAGCCACTAAATCGTCGGTTTTGCAAGGTCGATTGAGGTTGCAAGTTGAGATTTTCCGCTCGAGTTTTCTATGGTCCGAAGGGTCCAGTTGAGAGCTATCCGATCATTGAGTGGTTGTAATTTAAATCAACAATCATCAATACAAAAGTTCACTTCTCTCTCTATTTTATTTTTTCATTTATGTTCTCACTGACTCTGTTTTAATTTAACTTTGAGTATGATATGGTCGAGTTTGCATCTGAGTGTGCTAAGATTAATTTGTTCTCATATTGAGTATTTGTTAAGATTAGTTTATTGTCCTTTTTGGTAGTTCATATGGTTAATTTTATTGATGAATATGTATTAATTTGTTACTTTTCTTGTTTATTCAATGAAATAATGACTTTCCATTTTAGCATGTTTTAGTTTCATTTTGATCTCCTATCTTAGTGACTAAATTGGTTCTGCCCGTATCTATCTGTTCCTACCATAAATTTAGTCTAGTTTCAAATATTGGTTAGCAGTAAAATTATAAGAAATTAAGTTGGGCCATGATTGGTGTAAGACTTTAATTGGACTTTCCCGGTATATTTATGGGCTAATTGTTGTCGAGGACCAAAAACAAATAAGCATTCACAAGCTAGCCAACTTTTTCATAATTAATTTACTTCATTTCCTCCACAACAATATCCATACCTCATGACCTTACAATAATCTCAAAATTAGTAATTGAATAATATTCAAACATCGTAGCTTGCTTTAGGCGCGATTAATAATAAATCATCGTAATTATGGGTACGGTTCCCGTGGCATAGTCATGATACGTAAACTCCAATTAAAGTGCGTGTTTCACGCGACTTGACAATAACTTCAAATAATAATAAAAATAAAATGTTGTAAATCGCGGGTGCGTTTCACCTAGCGCGATTTGCAATGTGTACCAAAACGGCAAGTGTAAGACATCGTAGCTTGTTCAAATAAATTCCATAATACTAAAAGCGGTTAAGCAAATAATTAAAAATGATCAAAAGGTAAAATGCATAATAGGTTTAAAACATTAAACGTGTAATAAGACAGATGCTTAGGCTAAGTATTAATTGTTAAGCGACCGTGCTAAAACCACGGAACTCGGGAGTGCCTCACACCTTCTCCCGGGTTAAGAGAATTCCTTACCGAGTCTTCTGCAATCGCGGACCATAAATAGAGTCAATTTTCTCAATTTGGAATTTTAAAATAAACTGGTGACTTGGGACACCACAATAACTATTCCAAGTGGAGACTCTGAATTAAATAAATAATCTCATTTCGAATAATGTCAATTTAAAATGGAAAAACTCCCTATCCCTCGGGAAAAGGACGTGTGACAGCTCTGACGACTCTGTTGGGGATCAAACCCAGAATCTCTAGTTCAAAGTAGAATTCGAGCTTAGAATAAACTGTGATACTTGGCTTCTATTTATTATCTGATTTTTACGTGCTTGAATCTAATGTGCTAAATGCCGTTTTTACCGCTTTGATATTATATGAATTGTATATAAACTGTTACGGAAACCCTTCTTCTCTCTGAGTCATCTAAATCTTATGGGAAGTGTGCGATTCGCGTGGCTTCTTTTATGTTAGAGTCATACTCCAATTTTAGAACGAGGATCAGACAAGTTGTAAAGCCGGTGAAGCTTCTGTATTTTCGGTAAGCTGCACTCCCTCGACTCGAGTTGTCCGTCCGGATAAGCTAGGTCTAGAACAATACACCCAGGATTAAAAATTAGAATGACATAACCTCATGTCGGATCCCTAGTAGGTACGTTTGTTTGCATCACGTGCATTTGACTTTGGGGACTCAACACAAGGGTTGGGTCCGTCTAGGACAGTGTGGCCAAAAAATAAAAGACCATCCTGATGCATTTTACGTGCTACTTGTGCATTTATTTGCTTCGTCTTGTATGTTGATAGGCTTCTAGAATATGAAAAGAAAATCAAGAAAAACTAAGAGTGAGGTAGGATAGAAAAATACCCGGTTCTAAAAATCCCGGTATTAAAAAATCCCGAAACTCTGCCAAAATTTTTGAAGAAAAAAAAATGAAAAGTTATTTCAAAATAAGTCATATTTTCTGTGCGTCAAAACTTACCGAACTACGTGAGTTTGATTCTCACCGGATGTGAGATACGTAGGCAACTCTCATCGGGTCCAGTCCTGCTTTTGAAAAAAATATATATGAAAAATGCTACAATTTTGTCATAAATAAATTTAGGTGATGCTGTTTTTGTCCAAATAGCCATAAATGTCCCAACGAGACGCCGGAAGGCCCTTTTTGCAAGAATAGCCACCTATGGCCCTTTTTCTAATTTTGGTCACTTAGCAAGCACAACCCTAAAATCTTCCCTTCTGAAGTGCTGAAGGGTCGTATTTGCATAGGTGGCCTTGAGTTGTTTTAAGTTACATTTTGCAAAAATAATCTTTCCTGGTCAATAATTAAACAAAAAAATTACATGTTTTAACTAGTCCCCCTAAATTAAATGTGGAGGATGAGCACCGATGAAAATATACCTTTTCGAGTCGTAGATGAAATTCCACTAAGGCTCCACATGTGGTGGGATGACCTGGGGAGTTCAACAAGCGTTCTGTGACCAAAGCTCTAGGTGGGCTCACCGGTCTTATGAAGATTAAACCCAAGGTTGATATAATTGAAGCCTTGATACCTTTTTGGGACCCGACACACAACGTATTCCATTTCTCTGACTTCGAATTGACCCCTACACTAGAGGAGATGGCAGGTTACACTGGTCTTGACGAGAATCTCAGGCACCAATATCCAGCAGCACCAAAGGGCTGTAACCCCTCATAAGTTTTTGGACCTTCTGAGTATTAACCGGCAGGCTAAAGATAGAAATTTGGTCGAAGGATTCTGCACATTCCACTTCTTATACAGCCGGTATGGGGACCCCCGCGGATTTGAGGCTCCGGACACTGGTTTGAGTCATAAGGGAAATAAAACAAATAGGAAGCACGCAAAGGTTTAGCCTTTGTAGTTTTTCTAGGCACTCTGATATGCCCAAGGAGTGACGGACATATAGAGTTGGGACATGCAGGAATGGACGACTTTATGGTCAAAAAGGCCAACGACACTATTATATCGATGATTCTCACAGAAATCTATCGAGCTTTAACCGCCTGTCGAGCTGGGACAAAGTTCTTTGAGGGTTGTAGCTCATTTTTGCAAATGTGGCTGGTGGAACATCTTTGCCATCGCCCGAGGAACATGAACTACGATCTAACCGGACTTGATTGCATTGAAGAATATGGAAACCGGGTAAACGGTTATGAGTTGTCGGAGGGTACTGAGGCCTGGTTCACGTATTTGGGTTCTTTGACTGCAAACCGAATTGAGTGGACTTTCAGTTGGCTCTCGGTCAACGAGGTTATTTATATGTCTGCCAGAGTGTGTTTTCTTTTATTGATGGGTCTTCAGAGTATTCATCCATATGCTCTGCATCGGGTCCTACACCAATTGGGAAGATACCAAACAGTCCCTCATGATTAAGATTTGAGTCCACAAGTTATTGAACTATGCCCAAAAGTCGCATTCCTAGAAGAAAAGGTTTGCCAGATTTGGCACCAATGTAGGTTTCTGGAGCCATAGACTCAAGTACGGGACTTGTCCTCGAGTGAAGTAGAATCTAACTACACAACCTGGTATGGTAAGAGAGTTCGAGTCGATTAAGAGCCAGAACAGCCCGCCAAAAGGTCCCATGTCAAACAATTCACCGATAGAGCGCGAGAAAAGTGGGTTTGGTTAGCTAAAGAGAAGGAATACCGGACCACCATAAGTAAGTTAGAGTATCAAATCAAAAACCTCAAATTTGATAGTAGTTTGCAGACTGCCGAGGATGAAGGAGAAAATAAAAGATTGGCCCGAGAAAATGAAGCCCTCCGAGCTCAGATTCAGAAAATGAAAGTAGCAACTAAAAACCCAATAAGAAGCGAAAAAGATGAAAGACTCATAAGCAATATGAGGCAAAAAGTTCATGATTATGGGTTTGATCCGACAAAGGCCGAGGATGAATTGGTAAAAGCTCGGGCAAAATTGGCGAATAATGTAGAATAACGGGCAAGGTGTGTTCAGCAGTTAAAGCAAAAGTATGATAGAGGGGTCGCGATCTTAAGGGAAAAGTTGACTAATCTCTAAAATAAAATGGTCCAACAGACAAAGGATTTCAAGGCTGAAAAAGAGCATTGCTATACATTGATTTCCCAATTGGAAGAAAACACACAACAATTGCAAGACCAAAACCATATGGCCATGCGGGCGTTGGAGGCCCGGTCTCAGCAAATTGGACGCTTGCTCCAAGAAAACAACGTCATTAGAATAAGAATTAAAAAAATCGATGATTACGTCGCAATGAAGTGCCATGAATGTGAATATATGACTAGGTTCGTGTTCTTTGCTTTTGTGATGACTTTTGTCCGTCAAGTGATGGTTGATTTAGAGTACCTTCAAGAAGAGATTGCACGCAGGCCCGCGTCGAGACCGACTGATGTCCCGCGGGCCCCTAGAGTAGTTTTGGATGCTCTTATGTATTCCTCATTTTTGTTTTTGTTTTTTTGTTTTTAATTTTTTTTTTTGGCTTTGAGTCTGTATTTTACCTTTTCGAGTATGTTTATCTTTTCCAAGTCTGTTTATTTTTCTGTTTTGAGTCTGTATGTTTAATCGTCAGTATTTCCAAAGTCTTTTTAATAGAAAGACCCAAAAGATTTTATTTAATGAAATATTGAAAAAACCAAAATTTTCTTTTCTTTTATAATATATTTATTTCCTGAACTACGTAATGATCTGATTCATGCGGCGTCATGATACGTAGGCAATCCCCATCAGATTCGATCATAGCTAGAAACATTATGAGTGAAAAATAAACCAAAAACGAGTAAAAAGAGAGAGAAAGAAAAAGGAAAAATTGAGTGAAAAAAAAGAAAATAGTGAAGAAATAAAGAGCGAAAAACAACAAAGAGAAGGTAAAAGAAATTAGGGTTTGAAATTTGAGAAAAGAAATAGCAAAGCCGGGATGAAACACACAACCGTTGCAAAAATATTTAGAAACATTTAACGGTTCAAGTGCATTGCATCTCCAATATGCGATTCTCCATATGTTAAATGTCTCAAACTAACAAGTTTGTTATGTGTGCAAATAAGACAGGTCTTGTTTCAGGTGGTTGGTTTTGTAGTAATCTGGCTTCCCATCCTTACTTCACAAGATCTAAAGACAGTGTTCCTATGGCCTCCGAAAGTCATCTACCAATTATTGAGACTAAGGATAGTCCGATATCGGCTATTCCACAGTCAGAGTCCGCAACCGCTGAAGAAAATAGGAGGTTGCGCGTCCAGATGTTAGAAATGTGGGACGCTTGGTCAAATGGCAAAGAACCACCCACTACAATCCCCATATTTACTGAATTACTTCCCAGGACGAGTGGAACCACCAACGTCCCAATCCTCGTAACCAACCCATTCATCCTGTTTGGGTACCCCACTATATTAGCCAATTTCACCGGTATGCCTTCTGAGGTTCGCCCCAGGCACCGTTCTCAAGGGTACCTCTACATTATTCATCGCACCACCAGTCTCTACTATGGCACAACCACCAGTGCCCATGCCATGCTTCGAGCCTTCAGCTTTCACTTTTCAAGTACCGCAATTTCAGCTAGACACCGCTCATGTTACCCCAAACTCTTACCCTCAACACTCGTTGTTTGAGTCTCACATGGAACAGGAAAGAGTCGTGAGAAACCCCGAGCAAGAAGAGATGGCTCGGAAGATGAAAATCCTCGAACAAAGTCTGAAGAACATGCAAGGCCTGAGTGGATAAAAGAGTGTCTCGTACTCCGATCTGTGCATGTTTCCCCATGTTCACCTGCTCGCTGGCTTTAAAACGCCAAAATTTGAAAAGTACGACGGGCATAGAGACCCGATTGCTTACACGAAATGATATTGTAACCAGCTGAGGGGTGTTGGTGGAAAAGAAGAATTATTGATGGCTTAAGCATGGCGGGAATTGCGTCAGAATGGTACATGGACCAGTACATCTCCCACTGGCATATATGGGACGACTTGGCCCGAGATTTTGTCAGGAAATTTCAATACAATGTTAATATAGCTCCAGATATGAATTCCATGAACAATTTCAAGAAGAAAACTGCGAAAAGTTTCCGTGAATACACTATCAAGTGGAGTGAGCAAGCAGCCAAAGTGAAACCGCCTATGGATGAGACAGAAATGGTCAATGTTTTCTTACAGGTCCAAGAGGCCGATTATTTTTAGAACATGATGTCTGCCAGGGCAAACCTTTTGCAGAGGCCATAAAAATCGAAGAAATGGTAGAAAATGGCCTGAAAACTGGTCAAATCATAAGTCAATCTGCTTTGAAAGCCACTCCCAAGCCATCCAGAACGTCTCGAGAGATTTAGCAAATCGAAAGAAGAGGGAAGAAGGAGACATGATGGCTTCAGGTTTGAGAGGACTCCGCCGATCCTGTGATCACTCTTACCTGCCTCCCAGAACCCCACAACACTACTACCTCCATCAAAATGCAGCATACGTCGTGGCACCGCCTCCCTATGCGGTGATGAATGCCCAAACCTATACACGGCCACAACAGCACTACAACCGAAACCGAGCTCTACCTCTCAGAAATAACCATCCTCAGCTAGCTCCATATAACCCCCGTCCACCACAAAACAACTACCAACATAATACACACCCCCATGAGCCTCCCAGGAGAAACGACTTCACCTCTATTGTTGAGTCCTACTCTAGCATGTTTCCAAAATTAATCCAGATGGGTCTATTGCAACATGTGCCTCCAAACCAGAAAAATCCAGAATCTCTATCATACCGACCTGGTACCAGGTGTGCCTATCATTCGGGGGCAGAGGGTCAAGATACAGAGGATTGTTGGACTCTCAAGAGGGCATTTGAGAATTTGATAGAATAAAAACGAGTGGTGCTGAGGGACGAGGAAGTCCCCCAATGTGACTAACAATCCATTACCGACTCACACCAATAAGCCGATCATTGGAATGATTTGTGATGATAAAGAGTTTGATCCAGCCTTGAAAGCCATCATCGCCATTGCCGATTCAGAGGCAAGACCCAAAGCGGTGGCGAAACAAGCCATAAATGAGAAGAAAACCACTCAAATCCCTCAAGTTACAGAAAAAGTTATAGAAACAAAAACCGGGACAACACCTACTAAGGAAGTAATTCTCTATGTTCCTAAGGCCCCAAGGAAGGAACAACTCATGTTGAACACTTCCAAAATATTTGACCAAAGGAAAGTCACGCTAAATGTGCCAAAGTTATATGTGCCAAAAGGGACTAATGTGGCGCGGGGGCCGGTAATTCCACCAAGGTTGACTGAGCTCGTGGTTATCAGGCGCGCACCACAGAGCCCTATGAGAGACCTCGCTACAGTCCCCTGGAATTACAACAAAATGACGGTTACTTACAAAGGGAAAAATATTATGGGAGAGTTTAACGAAATGAACCGATCTGGGAAGTACCACAACCCAGAAGAGCTAAAGAAGTTAAAACTGAACAATGATAAATAATTTCCGCCCAAGAAGCTTGTGAGCACTGAAGAAGCAAAAGAATTTTTTCGAAAAATGAAAACTTCGAAATATGCCATAGTTGATCAACTCCGGAAGACTTCTTCCCACTTTTCGCTTTTATCCCTACTGTTGAGCTCAAATGAACATCAGAAGGTACTCTTGAAAATATTGAACGAGGCGTATGTCCCGGTTAAAACTTCATTTGAACAATTGGAGAGAATGGTTGAACGATTCTTCGAATTCAACAGGATTTCTTTCAGGCGTGATGATTTTCCCCTAGAGGGAGCCGCCAATAACAAAGCCCTTCACTTTACTGTCAAATATGAAGGTTATTCTATGAAGAGAGTCATACTAGATGGTGGGTCTGGGGTCGACACTTGCCCTCTCTTTATGCTCCAGAGGATGGAAATTGGAATAAAAAGAATTCGACCAAACAATGTTTGTGTGCGCGCTTTCAATAGGGGAAATTGATTTGATTTTGACCATTGGCCCTGTGGATTTCGAAGTGACTTTCCAGGTTTTGGACATGGATACTTCATATAATTTTCTCCTAGGAAGACTATGGATTCACGCTGCAGGGGCTGTGCCCTCCTCTCTCCATCAAATGGTCAAATTTGAGAATGAAAACTAAGAAATTGTTGCACATAGGGAGTATTAATAGTCTATTTAGAGGGACCCTTCAGTCCCGTGTCTTGAAGCTATAGAAAGAAGTGAGCACATTGTCTATCAAGCCTTCGAAATTGTGGTTGTCGATCAATGCAAAGAAGGAGCCCCATTCCCTCAACCTTGCTTATCTAATGCATCGGTCATGGTCGCCATTGAAATGATTAAATATGGGTACAAGCTCGGAAAGGGGATCGAGGTATCTCTACAAGGCATCATAGAGCCCATCACTTCGACCGCCAATGAGAAGTTCTTCGGCGTAGGTTTCCAAGCTACAAATGCCGATATAAGATGTGCTGATGAGCGCAAGAAAAATGGATAGGTCCTGCCCCGGCCCATTCCGAATCTCACCAAGTCATTTGTTAAATCCACGTATGTAGAAGAAGAAGAAGAAGAAGAAGAAGAAGAAGAAGAAGAAGAAGAAGAAGAAGAAGAAGAAGAAGAAGAAGAAGAAGAAGAAGAAGAAGAAGAAGAAGAAGAAGAAAAGGCCTTCACGACTGAAGAGATTGAGGATATTTGTGAAGCCGTGAAACAAATGATGTGTGAGTCCCACATGGTCCAGCCGGGGGAAGGTACTAGCACTGTTGAGGTGTTGTACATGGGACTAAATGCCAAGCTTCAGAATTGGAAAGCTACCCCATTCCCTGTCAGGCGGGAATCTTGGTAATCTAGTCTTGCAATCTTTTCTACATTACGAGTTATTCCAAGGTGTAACTCAAATGTTTTACTTTATTATCTTTTGATTTCAATGTAAACCCTCATATCTTCAATGAAATGAAATGAAATCAATATTTTATCATCAATGAATGTCTCCTTTTTCCTTATTCTGATTTTTTTTCTTATCTTTTTCTTTTCAGTTCTAATAATGCAGACTTAAATAACATAACATACTTACGGACTTCATGCCTAGATCCTAAAACGCTGTCTAACTGTGAAATAATGAATCAAGAACCGAAATATGATGAAGATGAGGCTTTTAGGGAAATAAACAGAGAACTGGAACAATTTGAGAATAAGCCTAAGCCAAACTTAAATGAAATCAATCCAGTTAATTTAGGCAGTTCAGAAGAGGTCCGGGAAACCATGATAAGCATTCACGCCGATGAAAGGACTAGAGATGCATTGATCAAACTTTTGTTTGAATTCAAAGACGTATTTTCATAGTCCTATGATTATATGCCAGGGTTGAGTGTCTATTTGGTGGTACATAAATTGCCAACTTATCCCGGTTACCCTCCCGTCCAACAAAAGCAAAGAAAGTTTAAAATGGACATCAGTGACAAGATCAAAGAAGAAGTCATCAAACAATTAAAAGCTGGTGTGATTCGGGTTGTCCAATACACCACATGGTTGGCTAATGTGGTCCCAGTGCCAAAGAAGGACGAGAAAACCCGAGTGTGCGTTGATTATCGGGATTTGAACAAGGCAAGCCCCATAGACAACTTTATATTGCCAGATATCCACATTCTTGTTGATAACTGTGCCAAACATGAGATACAGTCTTTCGTGGTCTGTTACGCTGGGTACCACCAGGTTCTGATGGATGAAAAAGAAAAGATAACTTTCACCACACCTTGGGGCACTTACTGTTACAGGGTCATGCCATTTGGTCTGAAAAATACCGGGGCAACCTACATGAGAGCCATGACTGCCATTTTTCACGACATGATGTACCAGGAAATTGAGGTGTACGTGAATGATATGATAATTAAGTCCAGAACGCATGAAGATCATGTGCGGGATTTAAGAAAGTTCTTCGAGCGTCTGCGCAGGTATGACTTGAAATTGAATCCAGCCAAATGTGCATTCAGAGTTCCATCTGGGAAACTTATGGGGTTTATAGTCAGCCGAAGGGGTATTAAGTTAGATCCGACAAAGATAAAGTCTATTCAGGATTTGCCACCTCCAAGAACCAAGAAAGAGGTCATGAGACTGCTAGGGAGATTGAATTACATCAGCAGGTTCATTGCTCAGCTTACTACCACGTGTGAGCCCATATTTAAGTTGCTAAAGAAAGATGCAACGATTAAATGGACAGATGAATGTCAAGAGGCTTTTGATAAGATCAAAGAATATTTGTCAAATCTGCCAGTGTTGGTTCCACCCGAGCTAGGAAGACCTTTGTTTTTGTATCTGATAGTCTTGGAGAATTCCTTTGGCCGTGTCCTGGGTAACATGATGTGACCGGGAAGAGAGAGCAGGACATATACTACTTGAGCAAGAAGTTTACCAGTTATAAAGCCAAATATACTTTGTTGGAAAGAACTTGTTGCGCCCTAACTTGGGTCTCCCAGAAGTTCGGACATTATCTTTTGGCCTACACCACATATCTCATAACCAGAATGGATCCTCTGAAGTACATATTTCAGAAACCAATGCCCACGGGAAGGTTAGCAAAATGGCAAATCCTACTCACTAAGTTCGACATTGTCTATGTCACCCGTACGGAAATGAAAGCTCAAGCCTAGGCGGATCATCTAGGTGAGAACCCGGTTGATGATAAATACCAACCCTAAGTACTTACTTTCTGGATGAGGAAGTAAATTCAGTTGAATTAATTCCAGAAGACACCAATGCTTGGAAAATGTTCTTTGATGGAGCTGTATGGATTGGGGCAATTTTGGTTTCGCCCACTGGTCAGCACTATCCGGCCACAGCCCGGCTTCGGTTCTTCTATACCAACAACACCGCTGAGCATGAAGCCTGCATTTTGGGCATGAATATGGCAGTTGATCTGGATATGGAAGAATTGTTAATCATGGGAGATTCTGATTTGGTCATTTGGCAAACCCAAGGTGAATGTGAAACTCGAGATATCAAGCTTATCCCATATAGGCAACATGTAGAAGATCTTAGCAAACGATTCAAGTTCATCGAGTTCAGGCATATTCCTCGATTCCACAACGAGTTAGCTAGTGCATTAACTACTTTAGCCTCAATGCTGCCGTATCCGGGCAATGTCCATATTGACCCGTTGGAAATCCAAATTCGAGAAAGGCATGTTTATTGTAATACAATTGAAATAGAACCAGATGGTCATCCATGGTATCATGATATCAAAATGTTTTTGAAAACAAAGAAATATCCTGAGCAGGCCAGTGGAGACCAAAAGATAACCATTAAAAGGCTTGCCAACGGTTTCTTCTTGAGCGGAGAAATCTTGTACAAAAGAACTCCAGATCTGAATCTTTTGAGGTGTGTAGATGCCCTAGAAGCTGAAAAGATCATGAACGGAGTGCATTCGGGAGTATGTGGACCTCACATGAATGGATATGTCCTTGCAAAGAAAATCCTTCGAGCAGGTTATTACTGGATGACCATGGAAAATGATTGCTTCAGTTTTGTCCGGAAGCGTCATCAGTGTCAGATACACGGTGACCTGATTCATGCACCGCCTTCACAATTGCATCCTATGTCAGCACCTTGGCCATTCGTTGCTTGGGGTATGGATGTCATTGGGCCGATCGAGCTGAAAGCTTCAAATGGGCATAGATTCATCTTGGTTGCCATTGATTATTTCATAAAGTGGGTTGAAGCAGTCACTTTCAAAGCCGTCACCAAGAAAGCGGTGGTGGACTTCGTGCATTCCAACATTATTTGCCGTTTTGGTATTCCTAAAACTATCATTACAGACAATGATGCAAATCTGAACAGCCACTTGATGAGGGAGGTATGCGAACAATTTAAGATTACGCATCATAATTCTACCCCTTATCGGCCCAAAGCTAATGGCTTGTTGAAGCTGCAAACAAGAATATCAAGAAGATCCTCAGGAAAATGATTCAAAGTTCTAGACAGTGGCATGAAAAGCTGCTTTTCGCATTATTGGGATATCGCACAACCATGCACACATCAGTTGGGGCTACACCTTACTTATTGGTTTATGGCACTAAAGCCGTAATACTTATAGAAGTTAAAATTCCCCCTCTTCGAATTATTATTGAAGCCGAGATCGAGGATGATGAATGGGTCAAGGCCCGGTTGGAACAATTAACTATGATTGATTAAAAGCGAATGTCCACAGTTTGCCAGGGGCAATTGTACCAACAAAGAATGGCCCGTGCCTACAACAAGAAAGTGTGGCCCAGGAAATTCGAAGTGAGGCAACTCGTTTTGAGACGTATTCTCCTGCATCATAAGGAAGAAAAAGGAAAATTTTCTCCAAATTGGAAAGGTCCGTACATTATAAAAAAACCGTTGCCGAAAGGAGCGTTGTACTTGGGAGACATTAAAAGAAATGACCCCGAAACATCTGTCAATGCAGATGCGGTCAAAAAGTATTATGTTTGACCCTTTTCGCAACTTTAATACTCTCTGATGGGGATGCCGAATGCTTTCATTCTCGCTACCCAAACACTGCCAACCCTTGCAAACCCTTTGATCCGGTTCCCTTTTTTCTTTGATCACCCTCTTTGGAACCTGGAAGATACTACAGAAAAGGAGAAAAAGAAAAATAATAAAAAAACAAAACAAAAACAAAGTTCCTTAAACTACGTTCGACTTGATTCCGAAAGGATACATACGCAGCCTCCCTATAGGGTTCAGTCACACCAAAACAAAAATCTAAATTCCCCCAAAAGTTAAAACTAGGGCAAAAGTTACACTGATTCGACGATGGGTTCGTCTAAAAGGTTACAACATTGTAATTCAATCCAAATGCTTTTTATCCCAAAAACTATATTCAAGTCCTTCTGATCAATCGGCAAAGAGGTTCAAAATGGGAAGATACAGTTACCTGGATCTAATACAACAAAATGAGAAAAATACAATGAGAGAGACTTATCGATGAAAACCCTCACGGGCACCATAAGGCGATGGTAAGCAGATTGAAAATGAGAGTTTTATTAGTGAAAACTCGCAAGAGCTATAAGGCGATGATGAGAAGAGAAATAAGAGAGGTCAGCTGGTGAAAACCCGCAATGGGCGCCACTGATCGAAAAAAGGATCCTCACTACCATAGGCATCGACAGAGTCCTGGCAAAGTTTCTCGATTTTGAGGCATAAGTTGTGATGAATTTCTAAGAGTTGGACGGTTTACACAGATCAAACATCCAGTCAAAGAGGCATGTCATGTTCATTGAAGTCCACATGCACTCTAGATAAGTCCTTCTTTCTTTTCCCCGAAAGGGATACTTCTCGTCTAAATTCATTTATCCATTCCATTATTTGCTTTTCTTTGAATCCCTTTTGGTCTAACTCTGTTCCAAAACTAAGACGAAGAAGGGATGGCAATACTGATTTACAGGGTTCTCACTTGATACAAGCCAATATGCAAAAAAAAGGCACCCAACCTCGGCAGGGGCATCAAGTCGACTCCGACTGGCCATGGTGGCCGCTGCTTCAAAATTAAAAATTGTTGAAAGAGGAAATTCAAAGTCAAATGCTCACAAAGGAAAAATAAAGTTGAAAAGTTTAAGTCCCACATGACTGACCGTCATGGCAAAGTCTGGAAAAGCCAAAGTTCTCCGAGGTTAGAAATGCAATCGGTATTCAGGAAACAACCAGTTGCAGCTGAAAGGGCCGAGATCAAGTGAGTGAAACGTTCAAGGCCACAAAGCCAACCACCATTTCAAACTTACAAATTATTCTTTGTTTGAGAAACAGGAAACATGTGTAATCCAAAGCAACCTTGCAAGAACCAGGTGCAACAAAAAGAAAATCACGTGGAGACTGAAATGGCTCTACAGCAACAACCACTCGAAAGGGAAGTCTTCTCCAAATTCTTTCCCGTATTTTACTCATTCTCTAAAAAAAAAAGGAAGAAAGTTCCAAATCATGATAGTTTAGGGTCTCCAATACCTAGCTGCGTTTTTCAACGTGGGGTCTCCACTCCCTAGTTGATGATTTTTAGACATAGGGTCTCCACTCCCTAGTCGTTTTTCCAACATAGGGTCTCCACCCTCTAGTCGCTTTTCCAACATAGGGTATCCACTCCCTAGTTGATGCTTTTAGACATAGAGTCTCCACTCCCTAGTCGCTTTTCCAACTAGGGTCTTCACTCCCTAGTTGATGATTTTTAGACATAGAGTCTCCACTCCCTAGTCGTTTTTCTAACATAGGGTCTCCACTCCCTATTTGATAATTTTTCCAACATAGGGTCTCCACTCCCTAGTTGATAATTTTTAGACATAGGGTCTCCACTCCCTAGTCTCTTTTCCAACATAGGGTCTCCACTCCCTAGTTGATGTTTTTAGACATAGGGTATCCATTCCCTAGTCTGCTTTTCCAACATAGGATATCCACTCCCTAGTTGATGTTTTTAGACATAGGGTCTACACTCCCTAGTCTGCTTTTCCGATATATGGTCTCTACTCCCTAATTGATGATTATTTTAGATATGGGGTCTCCACTCCCTAGTCACTTTTCCAACATAGGGTCTCTACTCCCTAGTTTATGTTTTTAGACATAGGGTCTACACTCCCTAATTGTCTTTTCCAACATAGGGTCTCCACTCCCTAGTTGATAATATTTTAGACATAGGGTCTTCACTCCCTAGTTGATGATATTTTAGACATATGGTCTCCAATCCCTAGTCTCTTTTCCAACATAGGGGCTCCAATCCCTAGTTTATGTTTTTAGACATAGGGTCTCCACTCCTTAGTCTCTTTTCCAACATAGGGTCTCCGCTCCCTAGTTAATTTTATTTTAGACATAGGGTCTCCACTCCCTAGTCGTCTTTTTCAACATAGGCTATCCACTCCCTAGTTGATTTTATTTTAGACATAGGGTCTCCACTCCCTAGTCGTCTTTTCTAACATAGGGTCTTCATTCCCTAGTTTATTTTATTTTAGACATATGGTCTCCACTCCCTAGTCGCCCTTTTCAACATAGGGTATCCACTCCCTAGTTGATTCTATTTTAGTCTTAGGGTCTCTACTCTTTAATTTTTTAGACATAGGGTCTCCACTCCCTAGTCGCCTTTTCCAACATAGGGTCTCTACTCCCTAGTCTCTTTTCCAACATAAGGTCTCTACTCCCTAGTTGATTTTATTTTAGACATAAGGTCTCCACTCCCTAGTCTCTTTTCCAATATAGGGTCTCCACTCCCTAGTTTATTTTATTTTAGACATAGGGTCTCCACTCCCTAGTCTCCTTTCCAACATAGGGTATTCACTCCCTAGTTGATTTGAACTTAAATATAGGGTACACCACTCCCTGATATCTTTGCCAGTATAGGGTATCCCATTCCTTGGCTATATTTTTCCAACATAAGGTACACCAATCCTTAGTTGAGACATACTTTTGACAATAAAGGAATACCATCCAAAATAAATAATAAAAAAAACAGCATGACTTTTTCGGGGTACACCACTCCGAAAAATTTCGTAGTTTAGAATTTTGTTACAAAAACTCATTAAATTTTTCTAGTGCAAACTGGGGCAGAAACATTTCGTCTGTTTGTTTGTTTTGGTGTCTGAGTAGGTTTTACCTCGAGGCACAGGGTTCGAGATGACCAAAAGAAGAAGTCTAAATTCAAAAAAAATAAAAAAATAAGTGAATCCAAAATGCAAAAGCAGTTGAAAAGATGTGGAATGCTCAAGACATGACTGAAGCCACGCGCATTGGAGTCCCGTTTTGATTAGAACAAGCTATAGAACAATGAACTAGAACCTACAACTAGTGAGCATCAAGGTTTAGATCAGAGTCTGCATGAAGAACCAGTCAAGACTCAAGATCAAGTTTCAGAAGACTCATAGATAAGAATCTTGTCATTCATAACTGATATGCTTGTTTAGTTTCTTTTTTATTTTGATATAATAGCAGGACCGTGGACCGAAGACTTGACGGAACCTCACTCGACTCCTCAACTCATCATTCCACCATTCTCCTTGAACTACACGCGACCTGATGTCTCTATAACCCGGGATATATAGGATGTCCAAAACCAGGACTCGGTTGCACCCTATCTTTTATTTCTTTTTCTTTTGAATAATGGTTTGGTAAAAAATTAGTCACATGGCTCACTTAGTCTTTGCCTAAAAACTCTTCATGTTTTCAAGCAAAGAGGGGCAGCTGTGAGCACCTAATTTTTGACTATATTTGATTTTTTATCACCTTCTACTATTTAAATATTTTCAGAAATTTAATATATATTTTTTAGCTTTGTTATATATATATATATATATATATATAATAATAATTTAAAAGGTCAATTATTACTATTAGTATTATTTTTATTTTATCTTTATTTTAAAATAAAATAAATTAAAAAACCAAATTGTTTTTTAAAATATTATTATATATATATTTTTAAATTTTGGATGAGAATAAAAACAAAAATAGGAAAATTAGAAATATAGAATTAAAAAATTAAAAGTAAAAGTAGGTGGAATTATTTTTTTTTAAAAAGAAGAAAAATGGGAAGTGAAAATTTTTTTTAATTAAAAAAAATAAAAAATATATGAAAATTCTGAATTTTTTTCTAAAAATAGAAGAGAAATGTGAGGAGAAAAAAAAAATAGGAGAGAAAGGCAAAAAGAGAGGGAAGGGATTTGGAAATCGCGGGTGCATTTCACGTGGCGCGGTTTGTAATGTGTACCAAAACGACAAGTGTACGACATCGTAGCTTGTTCAAATAAATTTCATAAATACTAAAAGCGGTTAAGCAAATAATTAAAAGTGATCAAAAGGTAAAAATGCACAATAGGTTTAAAACATGTAATAAGTGAGATGCTTAGGCCAACTATTAATTGTTAAGCGACCGTGTTAAAACCACGAAACTCGGGAGTGCCTCACACCTTCTCCCGGGTTAACAGAATTCCTTACCCGGTCTTATGTGTTTACGGACCATAAATAGAGTCAATTTTCTCGATTTGAGATTTTAAAATAAACCGGTGACTTGGTACACCACAATAACTATTCCAAGTGGCGATTCTGAATTAAATAAATAATTCCATTTCGAATAATGTCACTTTAAAATGAAAAAAACTCCCTATCTCTCGGGAAAAAGGAGGTGTGACAAGCGCATCCAAGTTATTCTCAGCGATCAACTGAACACCTCAACTAGCACAATTCTCATTTTAACACTTCAAGTAGCTATTAAATATATTAAATAAATACCCTACTGCAGCAGACCATATGTGTAAATTACACTTGCCTAATGAACCAATTAAAAAGTGACACGTGTCATTTTGATTAAAACAAAAAAAACCATCTGAACCCTTCCCGGCACGCTCGCCCAACCTAACCTCCCTTCTTCTTCACCTGAAATTGCAACACAGCAGCAGCAGCAATGGAGTAATCCTAAAGCTTTAAAGCTTTAATATCTTCTCATACTAATTGAGAGAAACTTTTCAGCTCAAAACAAAATCTTTTTTTCATTCTCCACCGTTTATTTCTAATTTTTTTCCTGCTTTCTTGTTCACATTTTTGTATTCAATTACAAGTTTTTGAGCAATAAATCTGGAAATATCAACAATCCTCATCTTCTTCATTGTAGAAACCAAGTTTTGGTTTTTCTGGGCGTTATTGTCGGTCGTCTTCTTCACCAACGAAGCCAAAATGCCATTACTCCCTCTACAACCTCAATATACTGAAGAACTCCATTTCTTTATCCTCAAAATTCGGCCACAATCGAATTTGGAATACCAAATCGGCATCTACTTACATAACCCCAATTTGCGAAGTCCCATAAAACTAAATTAAATGTTGAATTGCAAAATAATATAAGAAAAATAAGAGAACAACTTTTATCTACAACCGACATAATGGACCTAAGCTTGTAACAATGGATGACTGTACTCACAAGTGCACATACTTCTGGATCCTTTCACCAGTAAAGCTTGATATTGACGGGAGAGGAGGTGTGAAAATTAGGTGGGCCCACATTATTTTAGGAAAAGAAAAAGAAAAAACCTAATTTTAGGTACTCAACTCCTGTCTTAGAGAGTTTATTTCACGAGATGGACTGACATGGTCGGGTGTTTAGTTGATCTTCAAGTGTCTAGCTAAAAATAAGCTGAGGTTGAGGTGTTTCGTTGATTACAACTTAAAGGAGGTTTATGTATTTCGCCACTTTTTTATGTCGAAATATCCTTTAAGAATATTAACCGATATACATGTCGAAACCTGAGTATCTGAAATTAAAATGAGTGCGGGTATTTTCACCCCAATATTTCCCTGTTTTTTTATTCTCCTATTTTTATTGGCAAAATAGATACAAAACTTTAACTTTTTTTAAATAAAATATATGTTCAAACACAATTTCAACTTTAAAAAATTATTTTTTAATATTATTTTAAAAACTATTTTTTAAAATTTCAATCAAATTTATGTCCAATAGCTAGCTAGATCTCTAGTTGGGAGAAAACTCTTTCTTTAAGTAATTAAATGTTTGTGTGAATGACTCGAAACCAACTTGATTGTCAACAAAAACAATTTTTGTTTGCCAAAAAACAACTACAGCGATCTTGATAATAAGATTAAGGAAACATCTCATTAATTTCTACGAACTGTCAAATACTTTTCCATGTTTTGGTCAAATTCATCTGTTCCGATGGATATGCCTTTAATCTGGCCTTTTAAACAAACACTGCACTTAAATGTCTAACAAGAAATTGAAACACAGAAAGAGAGAGAAGAGGAAGTTAAACCACCAAAAATTGAATTTCTGAACGGTGTTTTCGCCCTTTTTCTTTCGTAAACAGAAAAGAAAAAAAAAAGAGAGAGGAGGAAAGGTAAAAAAAGAACAAATACCTAACAAAAAGAAAACAAAAAGGCAAAACACAGAACATAACTAAAAGACCAGTCGGCATATTGAAGGTTGAACTATCGCAAGCAACTATATATTCCATTTCTTGTGCCTTTTGTCCTGAAATCTTGGTAACGATGATACGCCAGCTACCTACCACACCAAAGAGGAAAGAAAATTTTAAGTTAGTTTATAACTTTGTATATATCTCGAAGAAACAAAAATTAGAAAAGTAATACTTGACAAATTTTAATTTTCAACCATAAGACTTGTAGCCGATTGACAAAGGAAAATGTACAAGTATTATCAGTTAAACGAGGTACAAATTCCAATTTTTTCCTGAGTACTGCTGGCTTGTTAGACATTTTCACGAAGTAAATTTTTAATTTTTTTTTTCTATCAGTATCTCTTATTTTGTGGAATATAAAATTAAAAAGCCAGCTCAAATCAACTTCACTCTTATGCTCTGTCTTCACATTCTGCCTTCTTCAAAAATAAATTATTTTTAGCTTTTGGGTCCCACATGAAAGAGTCAACGCAACAACACCCAAATGACTCAAAATTTAGCACGTTATTGCTCCAAAAATCCCAACTCATTGCCTAAATATCGGAGTATCCAATGATTGTCAGCACTATATGCGATACTACCAATAATAGAACCCACCCAACTGCTATAACTGCAGATTCAGTCATTCAGATAAGATTGATGTGAATATTTCCAGCTAGGTTTTCGCATATGTCAAAAGTGTTCCAAGTACGTACAATAACCCCGTAAAAAAATGTATCCATTTGGCACTGCGATTCGAAATAGTCTAAGTGGTAAAAAGTGAAAGCAGAAGGCAACACTACTTGTTTGTTTGATTCGTTCAATTGGACCTTTAGACAAATCCAAGCTGAAAGTGAAAGTAGAAGGCATTACTACTCTCATTCATTTGATTAGTTCAATTCAATTGGCCCTTAAGACAGAATCCTACGGTGAAAAACGTTTAACACAAACGAGGAGGTTGATGCATGGTTGCTTAGACTACAGTGTATATACGACGTTTTACAATCTTCATTTGACAGGATCATTCTCATCCACTGCACGGAAGAAAAGGACGGTAAAAATTGATGCCTGGGTTGCTTGAAGCGAACAAGTTTGTAATCAGTCCACTAATCTGTGGTTATCAATAAATTGTAACGTAGGTGAGAATTCCATATTTCGCCAACTTCCTTGTCACAGTTTGATGAAGAGGAATATAAATTTTTTTTTTTTAAAAGGAAAATATCAGGAGATAACCATTTCTTTCGAGAACAAGAGCTCGGGTTGGAACGTGGTTCCGCTCGTAGTTTATGAAGCTTTCTGTTTCATGTTTAAATCATTTTGCTAACTTGTAACAATCTTTTCTGAAATCAATGATTTAGCTAAGACCATGTTTCTCAATGCAAAAGTTTCTTCTGTTCAGTAATATTAAGATTATATGGTGAGAGAAGGTACTGTTAGAAGATAAATATAGTAGTACTTTTAGTAGCTCCTCCAGGCTTTCGTATTCCAGACAAGCAATCAAAGGCTGAATTCAACTTCACAGCATATATTGTGCTGATCAGGACACTCTCACCCTAGCTCCAGGGGTAAATCTAAATAGCCAGATTAACCTAAAGTTTCTACTGGAGAGATATAAAGGGAAAAATTACAGGTTGAGGGTAAACATACAGTTCCTGACAACACTCATTCAAGAAATCATTAGGTCCAGTAAATGTTGCATTCTGAAGCAAGAAGATCCATCATTTTAAACTATTTAGGTAAAGATATGCTAGATACCAGAGCCCCTAAAGTATAAGTTAAGTAAGGCTCTGCAGACCATACAAGTGCACGTCGAACCAAAGGAAAGGTTTTGTTAGGATATGGCAGAATCTATACAATGGTTTAAACTAACATATCATCCAATTTTTCTTCTAAATAGTCCACACTAACAATTCATTCTTCCTCTTCAAAGAGCGATTTTCTTGGGAAACGAAATTGGAGATTTTTGGAAAATGGGAGGACTATTGTATTCGCAACAGCAGAATAAAATTTCTGCCGAACGAACATGGGAAAGAAGCACTAGGAGACCTCACCTATTTGGCTATTTGACTGAAAGACATCAATTGTAAATCAACAAGCCATATTATTAAGTTGGTATTGGAAACCAGTTTGTTCAGGAATACATTTACGTACTACTCCAATAGCGAGTCATAATCTAGAAAAGATATTAAGCAGGTACGTTTAGATTGAATGATCTTTTTATATTTCAAGCGAGTTCTGGTCATTTATTTTTAGCTCCTATCCTTCCATTTTTTTGAAGGTAGAAAAGTTCAAAGGTTTCCATTTATCCACATCTCTTTGGCTATTTTGCTTTACTATGAAAGAAAGTTAAAACTTACCTCGACTCTTTTGCCTACCACAAACTTGAGTTTCACGTGGTTATTAGAGCAAGCTAAGTTATAGACACCCATTGAACATCCAAAATCCTCCAAAGGGGCCCGAATCTGGAGAAAGAGTCTCAATTACTTAAGAACTCACTTAGCTTCTAGCCTATCCAGCTTTAATAATGATCTCGTTTGCTAAACTCAATCACATTGTCGAATTGGTGCATCAACTGTTGTTATTGACTATATAGTTTGTCTTTTTTTCCTTATAGTGGTGGGTGAAGTTTAAAAAGCTACTAATTTGAGAGGACATTAGGTGATTGGAGTTAGATAGCCATTATTCCCTTGGAAGATAACATTTTAAGTCCGCGTGCATGTTTTGCAGAGCCAACCAGCTATATCAAATTATTCATTTTTTTTAAAATGGAGCTGTATCAATTTATTCATGTAGTGTAAAAGATGTATTCATTTACTTTATAACGATGCCCAGAGGTAAGAAACGACTTAGCGGAATGCTTCTTAAATGTGCAGGAAAAGCTGACAGCAAGAGTACTCCGTCCCTCTTCTTTTATTTCCGTGGTTTCTCTCCTATAGGTAAAGGGAACTATATCTGACTTTTATAGGGATATAGAGAATTCTATTACTGAAAACATGAATATCAAATTTTGCTAGTGCTCTAGCGCAGAGTTTTGGATAGTTTTAATGAGTTGGTATCTCATATATCTTAGTATATTCCTAAAATATATATTGACGAGAAGGCATATTTAGAATGCAGGAATATAGGTTTCAGGAATCAGTAAAATTATAGGTCCATAAAGCCAATTTACAACTCGATCCAAATAAAGGTTCCTTACAGGTTCTACAAATAGCAAATATATATCAACTACAGACGAAATACCAAATCTCATCAGATCTCAAAGTGAGCTACATTATCATGAGTATAAACAATGCAATCCTAACTAATGCATATACCCAATATGAAACAGAAATAAAAGTAGCAACAAAAATATGATGATAAAATAAGCACTAACAAATTATGCGAGAAATTGGGGTAATCACACATGCAAAAATGAGAAGGCTCTCACTAAACCAATAATAATGAACTATAAGAGACAAATAAGATGATAGCATATTTAACTAATAATATTATGTTAGCTTGGAGCACAAGAAGGCGAAGATCCAGAAAAATAAAGTATAATAAGCATGGGAACAACAATCAATAGAAATAAATGGTCATATTGAGAAAGAGATCTGCCTCACAAAAAGCAATGTCACAGGAAAAGAGAGAGGATCAATACTGAGGTTCACCTGATTTACAGAATTTCAGTGTAAGAAAGGAAAGCCAATAGCTCCAGAATACAACTGCTTCCCCACCACTAAAGCTCAACCTAAAGTCGAAGGTATGGTGCAAAAGGTACATGCTAGACATCTAATAGGGACCCTCATAAATTTAGGATGCTACGAGAACAGGAAAGAGCGCACTAGCAAGATCAAGCTTAATTGTTTCCTTTTGCTTTCACTTTGGTGCATACCGGAATTTAGTGAAGATGCTGACAGCATCATAGAATTTATTAGCTACCATAAGGAAGAGGGTTCAATGAATTCCCCCGTTAGAATTTATGGCTCCCTTCAAAATTACGGATGTATTTCTTTGCTTTTTGCTGTACATATTCAGCACGATCTTATTGCTGAATTATACCTTTACTGAACTAAAAATGACTCCTGGAAAATTTGTCACAACACTAAGGAGGCTACAGGACTAGAGAAATAATTCCAATAATTACCAATTTCACAAGCAATTGCATTCCAACTTTTCACGGTTTTTTTCTACAACTATTCAAGCTTTTCACCTCAAGCAAAACTTTCTCAAATGCCGAACTTTACACCAAAACCATCAAGAGTCTAGATTTTCACTTCTCATCCAGGCCTCTAGATACTGAAGGTTTCATGAAATGGGAAAAGTCCAAATCTTCGTTCTCTTCCAAAAAGAATTACTAGCTAGCACATTGATCCTCTCTCTTTCCCTTGGACAATGGTAGTTCTTTTTTTCAAAAAAAAAAAGGCGGGACAAAGGAGATGGACTAAGCACCGAAACCAATTAAGAAGTTGGAAAGACAGGAGAGCACGTTATGCACAAAAATTGCTCAAAATGGAAATTTTTTTAAAGAACAATCCACATGAATCAAGAGTTGAGCAGTTACCTAGCTTAAGGAGATCTTCTCAAAGATTGCCTGACCCTTGCCCACTTTGACTACTTGGTTTCTGCTTATGTATCTGAGAGAGTAGATTAGCTGCAAATAATAGAGTTGCCTGGTAGCGTTCATTCTTGTCAACCTCTGATTCTGGTCCCTCCTGTACTGATCCATAAAGTGCAGATTGCAACTGATGCATTTGAGTTGCGAGCCCCATCCCAGAGGTAACAGGCATGCCAGCCTGTGGCTGAGGAACATTAGCACCATGAGTTTGGTTGGGCAATGAAGCAAGATTTGTTGGTTGCTGAGAGACAGATGAACCATACAGTCCTAAGGCATCAGCGCTATGAGTCCCAGAACCACTCACAGCATCCTGATGTGTTCCAAGCTGACGGTGGCGATCAACATGGGGCTGAGCTGAGAGCTGTGTACTTTGAGAAATCATGGTCGATGTCAATGTCTGGGGAGGACCACCTTGTGCTCGCAAGTTTAGGCTATGCTCTTGCATTTGGCTAAAACCAGTGGCCCCTTGAGAATAATGGTTAGGTGTGTTCAAGCCTGCTGGATGAGCTTGAAGCTGTGGTAAAACTTGCGTATGGTTGTTAAACTGGCTACCAAACTGTGCCATGTGATCGGCAGCTTGACCAGGAGCTTGAAGTTCATATCTCCAAGATTGTTGCTGCACTTTACCAGGTGCAACAGCAACATCTGATGCAGGCATCCCGGCAGATGCTCCGGCAGGCACGGTTGCCCCTTCCACACTTGATAACTTGTTAGCTGGTAGCATCTTTGCTAGGGTTGCAATAAGTTCAGGTGTTAAAGTGACCCCTGCTTGGGTTGACGCTGAAGTATTGCTTTGATGCACAGGATTCACAGGGTATGCTGCAGTATTACTTGGCTGCGCAGGATTTGCGGGGCGCGCATCAGTTAGAGAACTGACGTCTTTTGAAGGCAGCTTCAGATCTTCTCGGGTAACCTGATTATAGTTCATCTGTGAAACCCTTTCCATGGATGGCATTGCATCATACGCAGGTTGAGAGGATGTTATCCGTGGTGCATCTACATATTGAGGTTGATTGGACTCTGGTGGCAAAGATGTGTTACCAGGTATATGATGTGCAAACTTTAAAACCACCCCATAAAGACGCTCTGGACCAACAACTTTCAGAACTTTCGTAAGGAAGTCAGAAGGTGGCACCAAGAACATGGTGGTCCCATCACCAAATTTTGCAACCCCAGCACGATCTTTTGAACCCAGGTACCTCAAAAACTCTGTATACGAAGCAAAATCCTCTTCGCTATCCGGCAAGAAATAAACAATATTGAACCCAACAGCATCTGCGTAGTGTTTAGTTAGCATGTCTAATCCTGTTCTGGCGGAGCAATTGACTACCTCAGGACTGCAGAAAATAACATTTCATCACTTGACTGTTCCTTATTTATTTTGTGGTGGCATTTGAGTGCTATATCACAGGACTTAAGTATATTAAACCTATTAGAAGTAATACGGTGCATGCAACTGAATGAAGAAAAAATAATAAAAGTCGTACACATTAGTTCCAAGTTAGTGGTACCACGCAAGACCATAAATATTATTTAAGAAAAATTTCAAGTAGCCAAAGAAGAATCATGCACATGCCAATGCTAGCAGCAAGTTATCTTGATAACCTTTTCTCGAACATATTTCAGATTAAGTTTCACAATAATTCTGTGAAGAAACCCGCACCCCCCACCCCCAAAAAAAAAAATCCAACAAAAGGTTAGAAATCACTGTAGCGATCAATTGAAAAGCAAATTTGGAAAGATGAAAAGTGACCCCCATCAACAAGCTGAGAAATCTGTACAGTGTTGAATCAGTGAGGCAATTCAAAAACCTGATCTTTAGCAAACAAGAAAAATACAAAATACTTACATCTCCGATTCTATCCTTTCCCCAATAGGCACACAGCGAGCATGACAAACAGGTGTTCCACCCTTGGCGATAACGCCGCGCCATATATAGTCATGACCAGGAGCTCGACCATCTGTTCTTTTAGGAGGGAGAGAACTATCATATGGCAAAGCCCCATCAATCCTTGATCTTTTAGTTTCCCTCTGATGTTGGCTAGAATCGAAAACATCCCAGCCACCAAGGGCAGATCTATTAGGTGGTTTCTGCTCACCTGAAGGAGAAGAAAGCACCACCGGTGTTGGAGATGACTGCTTCCAATTTGGACCTCCAATCACAGTATGAGGACTTGTGTCTCGCAATTTCCGAAGCACTGGCGAATCAGTAAATTCTGGGCCTGAAATAACAGGGTCAAACCTGCCTTGCGTACCCAAAGGCCTTGCTGGGATATCAGGACCATGAATACCATAAGGTGGCAAATGCCCAGGTACATTAGAAGCCAAAATAGGGCGACTATGGCCAAATAAGCCCATCTGTGCTTGTTGGAATGGGTTTTCATTGGGATAAAAATCAGGTGCTGGGCCCATAATTGAAGGATGATACTCCAAGAAATCTCTGCCAGGTGCAGGACCACTGCTTGAATATTCTATTGTGATTCTGGGATCATTGAAAAGCTTGCCCTGCAACCCCTCTTTAGCACGCTGGGCTTCCTCTATGCTTCTAAATTCAACCAATGAGTAATTTCTATCATAAAATGTTTTTATTCCATCAATCTCACCAAACAAAATCATAGCATTGTGTAGCATGTCTTCATCAACATGGACAGAGGGTGGATAACTTATACACAAAACTTTACTAGGTTGTCCACTTTGTCCCGCTGGCAACTGGAATGGCTGCGCAAAAGAAGATGCTCGAGGTGAAAATTAGGACTAACAAGCATATATTTCATTCAACATAAAACAATCTTAACCACCCAATGTTCTAAATTCTAATGGAATATCTATACTAATCATAACCACTGGTCAACCACCTAGTTTTCTAATGTCATATCTATACTAACCACTAGCTTCAGCATTTGGCACACAGCACACCAAACTTTGGCAAATTGATGCAAACAAGTAACAGTACTAACAGGTAGTTTGGTTGGACACATTAAGGAGAGTTAATCCCAGCATAAAATTTCCACATAATTTGCAACATAAAACTCTGTATTACAAATGTAATCTACAATTTTTGGTTTCGGCATAAAATTCTACAAAACTATTGGCGCCTTTGGTTGGTAGTATTACCTGAAAAAGTGTATCTAAAGACAGAAATGCCCTTAAAGTAGGCAATCTCTATTAAACAATCCCTGTATTATCATTCACAACAAATCTTACATCATTTTTCACCACATAACAAATCCTACAATTCACCAAAAAACCCTACATTATCATTCACCACACAAAAAACCATATTATCATTTACCAGATAACAATCCATGTGTATAATCCCATTAACCAAACCACTCTTTAAAAAGATGGAAATCTTTCAAGGAAAAAGGAGCATTACATGTTGCCTTTTGAAGCCAGCATGCATAGGATCAGAGTAGTTCCTGACAAAATCTTGAGGCATAACCCGAGTGTCAGGATGGCCAATGCTCCTATTGGGATATTGTACATCCCTCATCTCCCGAAACTCCGGTCCTTGCTCCTAAAAGATTTAAGAACTCATTTTTTTATGAGGAATGATTTTAAAAAATTAAGAAACCACAAATCAACCAGAAGATTACAGGATGAACCTAAAAGTTGTGTTAGCAAGAAACAATCAATCAATCAATCAACTAAACTTCCACCCAAACTAGTTGGTTTCAGTTATATGAGTCTTAAACATTCTATCCAATCTATTTAGGAACGCATGCTAGGTAGGCATGCACCAAAGAACTCAGCATTCAGAAAGTTTATCATAATCAAACTATTTCTACATTTGTTGTCAATCTACCCACGACCCTCTTCCTTTATTCAGACTTTGGACCCACTATGCTTTGCTAAGCTCACATACGCAGAATTTACCACACCTTGGCTACACCAAACACTAAGACTATATTTTCCTCTTCAACTCAAACTTTGATTCTTAATGTTAAGTTCCACATTGGTTGAGGAGATTGATTGTGTCCTCCTTATATGGTCTTGGGCAACCCTCCCTCAAGAGCTAGCTTTTGGGGTTTAGGCACAAGGTTTATTTCTCACATGGTATCACAGCCAGGCCTATCGATCCATATTGTTATATTTCTCAATGTTGGGCCCCAGTGTCATATTATTCATGCTCCAATTATCTAATCCTGTGTGCGGGGATGTTAAGTCCCAAATAGGTTGAGAATGGATTGTAATCTCGCTATGTGACCTTGGGCAATCCTTCCCTCAAGAGCTAGCTTTTGGATTTGAGTTACAATTTACAAATTGGATTCTATATGCCTTGTACCAGCAAGGTGACTGTCGCGCAAAATTCTTTCTATAGAGTATAGACACCAAAACTCATTTACGAAAGCTAAAATCAACATCCTTCAGGTTGACAACTACTTCCATGATCATAGTATATTTTCCTCTACAAAATCTACTACTCCAGAAAACGAATCAAATCTCTACAGTAAGAGTAAACCATGCTGTAGAGAAAATAACTTACTCTTCTAGCAGGTTGTGACCTGAGATAATCCACGCGGATCTGTTCACCGCCAACTTTTTTGCCATTCATGTTCTTCAGTGCTTCTGATGCATCTTCCAGTCTAGTAAAATCAATATATGCGGTATTGCGATCCCTGATGAACTTAAATTCTTGAATTTTACCAAATCCCTTGAACTGATCTTCCAATTCTTCTTTTGGCACGGACTTGCTAATCCCAGCTACCCACAAACTTTTGCATGGCTTAGCCTGCAAACCAGACAGCATAACTGTTGTTAGACTAACTACCTGACACAGTGCAATGCATAATGAGAACCACAGCAGAACAAATAACAGACAGGTAACCTAATGTCTGTAAGACAAAATCATGCCGGGCAAATAAACCAGCACTTGGACAACTATAACAAAATCTAAAATGTTTTCAGTCATCAAAGAATAGGAGTTGAGATACCCATAGCGTTAAAGGAACTCCACAAACATACAACACAACAATAATGGCATAGTGTTGCCACGTGAGCCCAAAATACAGAGTGCACATTAACCATCAGTAAAGACGATCAAGTCGTTAAATACAGGTGGGGCTTCACAGAATAATCTCCAAGTCAATTTAGCATTCACATAAAAGTTTGTAACATTCTTTAATGAGCATATCCCGAAAC
Organism: Nicotiana tabacum; assembly: GCF_000715075.1. Lineage (NCBI taxonomy): Eukaryota > Viridiplantae > Streptophyta > Magnoliopsida > Solanales > Solanaceae > Nicotiana > Nicotiana tabacum. The sequence goes on along the minus strand of NC_134101.1, from coordinate 51,434,479 downwards.
AATACTATGCCATATATACTGGCCAAAATCTCAGTCCCAACAAAAAAATGAACTCAAGTTAAGAGTGACATTGAAGAACCAGACAGACAATGTGAGGCTAAGTACCAAATGCCCATATAGTAGACATGATTGTATGTGGTTAACAAATTCTAATGCATTGAGGTCAACATAAGGAGGAAAAAGTCAAGCTTCGGAGCAATTTATTGAATATTTCTTTTTCCTATAAGTAATTAACCTTCAATTCTCATGATAATGTCCAAACGTCAAGATGAAAGGGGAAAATCATTTCAAGAGGTAGAGCCGGTGAATAGTTTGTAGCAACGGACATGTCCTGTTTTTGTCTATCCCAAGTATTGTATCCATGACGTGTATACTTCAATTTGACTTCCCCCCAAACTACCCCTATGTGTATACATCTTCTACCAACCAATTCAATTAATAAACACATCACTTGAGGATCCCAAAGGGACCAGCTACCTCTGAGGTGGCATGCATGTAGCATGTATGATAATCAAGAAGTACATGAAGATTCACGCCAAATTTATAATAGCTTGGAAAAGATATGATACCCTCCTTTGATGAATAAACATATCATTATTTTGAAGAGAGAACTAGCTCAAGCCATCAGGATGCATGTAATCCAACAAAGTTGTAGTTTGCTGACTATCCGGGGCATTTTTTTGTGCTTGGATGTTCATTCTTCCTATCTGCTTACCAACTATCTGCTCTTTCTAATGGTTCATAACCTTCACTTATAATATCCAGCTATACCTTTAGCAACTAGAGTTGTAAAATATGTATCACCAGACACCCACTACATCCAAACTTAACAACCCTTTAATCCCAAAAGTAAATACAGGGAGTCACCATATATGCATATCATTTGTTTTTGTTTTATACCAAACACGTTTGTATAATAGAATATCTTAACTTTCCTTCAGCTAGGCTGTTTTCCTGTAAGGACTGGTTCTCTTGTATTCCCTAGAAAGTATCTCCAATAGGTGGTAAACCAGGGTTATTTTCAGAAAGTATTATCAAGTCTTAGCCATACTTGTGAAAGGTGAAAAGAATCTCCTGAACTTCATTTCCAGAGGGATGCTTATATAAGTACTAATTCTTTTCATAGATTTACATAATAACGCCTAAACATTCACATATTGATTCTTCTCTTTTCTTCTATTTGGTGGAGACATAACAGTCGATGCACTGATAAGTGAAATTTACTTTATACCCATCTATATTGGACTTCGTTGACATATAGATATTCCTTATTGAGAGTAAACATTCGTTTCTAAAGGTTGTTCCATTTACTTTCATTTACTAAACTTTTAACAAGTAATCAGTGTAAGATAGAATGAAACTTCATCAAACATTTTCACAAGTCTTGAAATATTAAAGACAATTTGAGTTACTAGATACCCATATTTTGGAGCGGTGGCTAAACTACTACTCAACTAATTAGCATTTGTTGTATAATTAATTAATTACACGTATCAGTTGATCTCAATGTCTATTAAAATGTTACGGGAATTGCATTTGGAGGATGAAGCATCTGAGAACCCTTGAGAAAGGACGTGGACACAAAAAAGTCCAGAAATCTCCATCAGTTAGAATGGATATATACAAATAAAACGGAATCTATATAACATATATAGTACGTGGTTAACATTTACGTCGCAATTGATTTGCATTTTTGATGGTATTGCAGCTGGGCGATTAACGTTCTGGTTTTTTTCTACAAAAATCTGTTTCAAGGCAATCTAGTTTCGAACAACAAATAGTGCCTATTGCAGATCGTGCTCGTGGTCTTGGATGTGTGAAGCGATCCGTACCGTTCCAGTATATAATGAAATATGCTCTTTTTTTTCTATTTTGGTTACCTTTATGCTACACAACATATTGGTGGAACTTGGTATAAACTTCGAATAAAAATCCTAAAGCTTTGCAAATTTGAGCAGCTTTTGAAGTCTAATTCAACTTTAATTCAGTTGCGCAGTATTCAGAAAACTCCATAAAGGTTATTTGCCTGGTCTAATTTTGTTCGGTTCATAAGTTCAATGTACCAATCACCGATTTCGCAGCTGATAAAAATATTTCCTCTTCAACACAGATTGGTAAATGTTTGGGAGGGAACTGCAAATAGATGTTGGCCAGATCTCCTAATTGCAGAAATTTGATTTCAACGATTTCGGCCGAATTTACGATACATTGCTTCTCTAATAGCGTATTCGCATTAGAACAAAATCGGCATATTTCAATTACTAAAATAATAACATCCATAAAGTGAAAAAATGTCTCTCTACCCGTTAGATATCCAACCCTCCCCAGATCCAAGTTGTTGTTGACTTGTTGTTGTTGTCATAGGTAAAAATACTTGTTGTTGTTGTCATAGGTAAAAAAATACTTTTTTTCTTCCTATATTGTTCATCTATTTCCTTTTTCTATTTTCTACGCATCTACTTATCTCCGGCGTAGATCTCGTTTGGCTAGTCATTTTATCTTTTGTTTTGATTTTTGAGTGAGGGAAAAGGCTTAAGGGCTTCCTGTAGATGATCGGGAACACACAAACGTTGACGACAAATACTAACAAAAATAAATTTATAAACATCGATGAAAAAACAACAAAAATCCATCTGATTGAACATAAAAACAAAAAAACAAACCGGTTTTGCGAACTCAATCCTAAGTGGATTGCCGTGAAAGAAAGATCCTTGAAGCGCGTCCTTAGCCTCTTTAGCGTCGTTGATGTTCTTGAAATAGAGAAAAGCGAAACCACGAGCCGAATATGAGGTTACGCTATCAACCGGCCCGTACTTCTGGAACAGACCCGTTAGATCGGCTTCCGTTACGTCGGGGGTTAGATTACCAACCCATAGATTATTAGACGGCATCTCTCCCGGCGGCGCCATTATCGAACCCTAAAAAACTAGTTTAACACGAAAAAAAAACTAGAAAAAATTATTAGATTGAGATTTGGAAAACCGAGAAAAGAGAGAAGAGAAAATTTTGATAGCAATAGAAAATCAGAAAATAATTATATGTATTTGAGAAAGGCGTTTTTCGCTTTCGGTTTGCTTAGAAGAGAGAAGAAGAAAAGAAGAAGAAGAGGAGGCGCCGATAAGAAAGAGGGAATTATGTGAATCCAATGCTATAAGAAGTCACATCTTTTTCGGTTGTATTTGTAAATGGACAACTTTAACCCTCTTGTTTGTATTATTTCCTTGGCAAGTTATCCTTCCTTCCATTTGTCCTTGTGGGGACACGGCGAAGAAACATCGAGAAGTCTAACCAAATTAAAATGAAAAATCAAAATGTGCACATTTTATTAAATTTGGTTTTGGTGATTAATAATATTCTTTTGGAACTAAACTTTTGTATTAATCCCAAGCAATAATCTTTACAAAGCCATAGTTAACTATCATCAGAAATCTATCTATAAAATTTAAAACTATGTCTCAGACTTCTAATTCCGTACATAGTAAATAAAAAATCAAAAGAAATTGGTATTGTGTATATGCATAAGAAAGATAATGCAAAAGTTAATTTCCTCTATGAAGAAATCAAGTTTTACTCTGACATCAATTGTTTCAATTAACACCTGGAAAGTATTTTCATAATGAACTAATGAAATTCGGGGAAAACATAAAAGCAGTGTCCAGTTAGGATTCTGGTCATGTTCTCTCTTTCCTCGTCCTTTTCAGAATTCAAACTGCAAAATGCTACGATTGAAAGAAATGGTACACACATTCATTATAAAATGAAAAAGTAAATTTCAAACTTGATCCATAAAATAAATACAGTAGTAACTAAAAAGCATTTCTTACTGTAACAACTCTGTCGGGTCAAATTTAAGCGTATGTGATATGTTATCAGAAAGACAGAGAGTCCAAGGCAGAATCTGGACTCTCCAAGTTAAGAGAAACATGAACAGGAATCAGGTATTCCTTGTCTGTTTTCTCACTTGTAGATGTACTTTCCCTATACAAAAATTGTATCTAACACATTGTCTGGGTCATTTATAGGCGAATTCCTAAAAGTTATCCTTGGCACGACGAATGGCTCCCAAGGCTTCTGTGTCATCAGCAGTGGGTGGAATGTTTAGCAACTTCCGGATTTCTGTACTTGAAGTTCGAAGAAATGGATTGCATAGCTTCTCTGCTTTGAGCGTTGTTGGAATCTAAAGCATCAAAAGATATACTTAGCAAACACTGACAGTTAGCAGATAAATATTCCCAAAAAATAGAGGGGAAGATATACACATACTTTTACCTATTACGCATAGTTTTTTTTGTGTAAAAATCAAAAATGCAACATAGATATTACTGGATTCCTCAACCTAGGAAGGTAAGACACCTAGGAAGAAATTCATGAATCATTCGAATCATCCCAAAATATTTACAATTTAGCTAAACCGCTAGATTGTTCTCATTAGAGTTTTCAGGAAAACAAGCTTACCGTTGGCAAGCCCTTCTTGCGGAGATTGACAACTTGTGCGGCATATGACTGCAATTCTTCATTACCAGGTTCTACAGAAAGTGCGAACTTTGAATTGCTCTGTTAGAACATGTCAAATAGTCAGGTCAGAAGCAGCTGTCAACGCTATCTAAGTTATCACCGAACAATAATGTTCAAAAGTTAATTTACCAATGTATACTCGTGGCCACAGTAAACATTTGTATCATCTGGTAAGGACATGATCTTCCTCAATGAAGAGAGCATCTGTAACATAAAGATTATCTTTTTTAGTAGTATTTATTATTTACGGTCGGCAAGTGCCCTCACGAAAGTCTTTCTGCACAGCGGACCTAGCTCTGTTAAGATAGATGATGCATCACTCATTCACATTCCAATTTCAGATTATATAGCAGACAGTTTTAGTTCTTGTTCCACCCAAACCAAAGCAATAAGCATAGTATTTAACACCGGGGTATGATAGGTAAGAGATATTTCTTCCTATACTACCACATTTTAAACTTGGCTAGCTCACTCCAAAAACTTTTATGGTTTTGATAGATTATATAATTTTTCCTGGTAACCCCAACCACCGAAACCCCCTTCCGTTGGGCCAACAGTGGCTTTTTCTATTTTTTACTACTAGTTTTACTTATGCTACTTAATCGGTCTGACTTACTTGCTAGTTGAGAACCATCAACATCTGAAGCCAAATAGAAAAGAACATACAGAAGCTCAATAAAAGAAAAATAAAATGCAAGACAAACTAGATGCATACGGCCCACAAAATAGAACTCTACTTTACCTGCTGAGGAGTGCCTTCGAAAAGCTTACCACAAGACAAGCTGAATAGTGTATCTCCTGTGAAAATTGTCTTTGACCTCGGGAAGTAAAAACTGATATGCCCTGTCATGCATTTTTTCGTATTAGTAATGTTGAGGAGATATTTCAAGCAAATAAAAACACATAAGATCAAAAAGATAACACAGTTTAGATCAGCAGTAATCCCCACTTTGCCCTCAATCTAAAATTTCTCGTCAGAGATCAGTGAAAAGAATAAACAGTTGTAGTGAAGAGCGAAGGGACTACATCTCTCCCAATTTTAAATGACACTATCTCTATTTTGGAACATGCCAAAATGTTTGACATCATTCTATTCATAATATCAACTTTCAAAAGTTTCTCAATTCGCATCTATTTTAACTAATTATTTAAAGTTTTGATGGTTATCTCTTTCAAATAAACTTCTCAAATACTACACTAATATATTCATCCAATACCAGTCATATATGTATTTACTAGTCAAACTAATCTTTTAAATTTCGTATCCAATCAAATAGTGTGACATAAAAAGAACACGCCCAATCAAATGGTTTTACATGAAAGTGGAGCGCGTGGAGAGATTAATTAAGCGTTTGAATTATTATACAGCTCTATTTAGTGGAATACATTTCTGATAAAAATACCTCTTTCCTTGATCTATCATCTCTCTCCTTAATCTCCCATGAGTAATTGGACATAGGACAATAATTATCGTGGTAAAATGTCAAATCTCTCATTTGTAAGATGTTATTATACTAATGGATAAGAATTTTCTCAATGTGGATGTACTGGTTAACCTACTCCCAACCGGACTTAGTAAACCTACACTAGATGGATATTTCCCACAGCACATGACCAGCAAGTAAAAAAAGGGCAGCCGGGTGCACAAAGCTTCCAGCATTCACACATGGTCCGAGGAAGTTCCGCACCCCAAAGAGAATGATGTAGACAACCTACCCTAATGCAAGCACACATGACGAGCAAGTAATATGAAGGATTAGTAACTACCTAAAACCACTCATAGAATGAGAAAATCTACACAAAAATGGTTCTCTGCTCCCAAAATGGAATTGATATTTAACCATAAAGGGAAGCAGGAAAAGAAAGACGGAAAACCAAAAGACAAGAACCGTGCTATTTGACAGGGAAATAGATGTCTGTTCTGTCATATAGCCTCAAGAGCAAAAAAAAAAGGACTATCAGACAGTTCAAGGAAATCTTCAAATGATATCAGGCACTAATATACAACCTCGCGTATGACCAGGAGTCTCCATGACAAGCACCTCATGGCCTGCGAACATCCATTGGTCCCCATCATTTAGGGCTATATCAATACCAGGTATTCTATCACTGTCTACTCCAGATCCAATTACCTACAAAATCACGTAAAAAATGAAAGCCTTTTTGACAAAATTTCAGCTGACACAAATATATTGACCCTTAATCTGCTAATCAAAGAGAAATTGCCTGTTATAGTTATACAGGATTTTTTAAGTGTAAGTTTAAGTTAATTCTAATTTCTACCCAGTTCTAAAACCAAAATCATTGAGCTTGAAGGAAAATAGTTTTTGGTATTTTAGTTGTCTTTTTGGATTTCATTCCAGATTCGGTAATCTAAACCAGTCCCCCCAGCAATGCCTGGCAAAGATACTAACAGAGAAAATTGTACAAACAGCACTTAAAGTATTTCACGAGATTTATGGCAACAGAAATGAAGCGCTAAAGCAACTGTACATTCCTTCTTTTCAAGATCACTCTGTTGAACCAAAACCTGTAACCGGATAAAATCCAACCCCCGTCCTAAAAAGGAGGGGAAAAAAGAACCAAAAGAAAAACATTGAAAATGGAAACAAAAAATGAACCAATCGAAGTACTCAGAAAATACTAGATTTATGTTAATAGCTGCAATTCAAATCACTGCGCCAAGAGGAAAACCTCATCATACCTTTGCCCCATACCTTGCTTTTAACTCCATGTTGCCACCAGTGTGATCATAGTGATGATGTGTGTTCAAAATGTAAGTCAAATTGCGGTTGTTTCTACTAAGTGCATCTATAACAGGAACAGCTTCAGAAGGATCCACAACACCAACTGTTCCAGTATCCACATCGTGCAATAGATATGCATAATTATCCTGGAGACATGGTATCTGGCAATAGACAACAGAAAAGATGAGCAAAACCTATCAGGGTTTCTCAACATAGAGATGGAAAGCTTTGTTACACTATAAAGTCAAGATGTAGATTTCCTATTTGTGCTTTCTTGTTCAGAAATAGAAAGCAGAAACACATAGGGAAAGAAAGTGGAAGAAAAGCAAGAAATTATATTATTTTTTCTCAGCTAGTAAATCTGCTTCCTGAAAATAAAAAAGCACGAAATTTCCCATCTTTCCCACCCAAAATGAAAGTAGCACACTACCATTTCTGTGAGCTGAGACTTAGATATTTGATTATTTTGTACTAGCAACACTAGTGTAAGAGCATTATGCCTTTCTTATGGTAAAATTTATACAAAAAAGATATTACCCAGTAAGAAAAAGACGAACACGTCTGCATATCAGAGAATATAAGGCGCTAAAGAAAGGAATCCCATTCAAGAAGTTCATCGAATTGTTCATACAAGTTGGAATGTCATGAGCACGCCAAATAGATTCAGTCTTCAGTTCAGTCCCTACAGCTATTGTTAATGCCCTTGATAGATTTCAGAAGTTTTGACCTGTAAAGGCAGGATATTGATTTTTTTTATTATTTTTTTTTTTGATAACCGTGGTGTCCGGGCCAGCTTGCACGCACCTCGACTAATTCCACGGGATACCTGCCACCTCCCACCAGCAACAAGTACGAGGTAACTCTATCCACCAAGGCTTGGATAGATGGGAAGAAATCGCCTAGTGTTTTTTGTCTCCGCTGGGATTTGAACCTGAGACCTCATAGTTCTCACCCACTTCATTGACCACTAGGCCACACCCTTGGGTGCGTTCAATCACTATATTATAGCCCACATTTTACAGCATACTGGACAACTACCCAACTCCTCCTATTCAGGCCTCTAGAATTTCAATAATTAACCAGTTGTGCAGCAGTTACTTCAGAAACGGTGGGTAAAAAATGCCCATCATATTCCAAAGATGTTGAACATCAAGATCCATCCTTTGAAGCTATCTCCCACGGAGCAGGTGAACATATGATAGACAAGCAGCTTTGCTATGGCAACTTTCGAGATGTCACTTAGTTATACAGATAACTCTCAGGAGGATCTGTTAATTAACTCTAACAGCTGACTATCATCAATTACGGTGATCTCAGGGGTATACAAAGGCCATTAATACCAAATTGCAACACTACCCGTCACACTTGGCGTCTTCATATAAAGTAATCATTTTTGCACATTACCACGCAATAGGAAGGTGTGGAGGTCGAGTATTAGGGTTGTGGGTTGACAGGTAGTCGAGAGTTTCTCCTAGTCTCACCAGCAGTATTAGTACTAGTTTTAGTTTACTATTCCTAATTCCTTGTTTGTACACCGTGTGTCATTCTTACCGGTAGTATCAGAACTATTCTTGTATTTTCCTATTCCTAAATCTTTGTTATTACATGGTCATTTGCTTTCATTGTCCTATTACATTGTTATTGCTATTGTTTGTTTATTGCTCCCTTTTCTGTTCTTGAGCCGAGGTTCTACCGGAAACAGCCACTCTACCCTCATAGGATAGGGGTAAGTTCTGCATATAAACTACCCTCCCCACACCTCCACTTGTGGGATTTCACTGGGTTTGTTGTTGTTGTTGTTACCACGAAAATATGCTCTTCTTACTGGTCTGCTCGAACAATTTTAAACCCCTCTAGCATCAGTACTTTCTATCTCAATCACTTGTTCGAGATAAACTTACAAAAGAAAGAAAGGACATTCAGCAATGTTCTAAAGCCACTAATGGGTGAAATATTTTTCCATTGAGAGGAAAGAATAATTAAATGTCTCCAACACTAAAATGACACAACAAATAACATTATACGCACATAAAATGCATGTTAATGAGGACTCACCAGTTCGATTTGCAAACTAGAAGACGTACTGGTAATGCTACAGAGATTAGAAACTCCAAGCGTCCGACTAACTCCACGTATGGTCTTAAACGGCATTGAGAAAAGCTGCATAAATCCATAGAGGAGATTCTTCCTAAGAGAAAGCTGTCTCAAACCAGGCCATACACAAACCCCTGTCTGAGTCTAAGAAAACCAACAAAAAGAATTAAGTCAAAATGCAAGCCAAAAGATTAAAGATCTAAATACTAATAAAAGCAGCACATGTAACTAAGCCACCACCCCACCCCAACCCCAACCCCCCAAAAAAAAAAAAAAAATTATGAAGCAGAATAACAAAAAGAGTCCCACAAGAAGATCAGATAGAATCAGTAAATAACTGACGGAGAAGCAATTCTTGTAAAACCTTAAACCTTAAAATCTCAGACCAACATAGGAATTATCAAAAGCTAATTAAGGATACAATAAAAAGTGAAAAAGATCCCAACTTTAATACAAATCACTCCTACATTTATATATATCGGTACTCAAATTACACAGTTGGTGAAGACTTCACAGTAAATTCATAACTAGCAAGGAAACATGAATTCAATTTAGGGAGAGCAAAAAACACACGGGCGAAATAAATTCATCATTTCTCCAATTCACTTCAACTATTTTCAGAAACCGCAGAATACTTCAATTCATCCACGCCAAATAAAAAATAACCATAGTCTTCCAGACACATAACAAAGCTGTACTGTAAGTCGTAGTTTTAGAATACTCTACAAATTACCAAAAATATTTAAAGAGAGCTATGTACACAAATTAAAGGGGCGGAAGATAGAAAGGGAAAAAAAAAAAGAACCTTAGAACAAGGGAAGGAGGCCATGGCGGAGGGTGCAATTCTACAGAAGGTTTGCATAATTTCGTATTTGCAATAAAAAAGTTGTGTAGAGGAAGGCAACGGTGGGGCTGTCGCACGCTTTCACACACCCACTTTGTTTTTCGGCTTTTCGGAATACTTTATATCAAATTGCTAATTACTTGCAAGGCATACAAAAATCTTCTTAGAATATGCTCCCTTTTCTATTCTTTAAAAAAATATTTTACTTAATCTTATTTTGTTATTCCCACCATATATACTCTCTTTGGGATACCGATTAATTCATATTCAAGTCCTATACAACAATCACCACATAGTGAGTTACCACATGGCTTAATTCCTAAGTACCACGGGTTGAGATTTGAAAGATTCTATACATTTTATCATGACGTCAATAATAAAAAATTTCGTTAATATTAGTTAGTTAGTGCAAGTTAATAGAACTAGAAATCAAGTACTTTTACACTAGAAAAAAATTATTCTATGGCTTTGATTAACTCTACTTATTACTTCATTTATCCAAAAGAATGTTTTTCTTCTTCTTCTTGAGCTTAAAATTAAGTTTTTGACCAACATTTTAAAAGTCAACTTACTGCCTATTTGGTATTAACGAAATGCATTTTTTTTTCTTTGGTGACACATAACTCTGAAGTTGTAAGTGGAGGTACTGAGCAATCCATCTCGTCAACATGGGCGGAGCCAGAATTTAAAATTTATGGGTTCAGGTTTCTAAATTTTTTAAGTTACTGGGTTCTAAATTAATAATTTATACATGTACAATAAATTTCTTAAAACAAATACATAATTTGAACGAAAGCTATTGGGTTTGATCGAACCCGCAAATTATACTCTCCCTCCGGCCCTGCTCGTCAACGAAATGCACTTATTGTACGTGCTAGTGAAAAATTTATAAGTATGTGGATAGAATAGTGGCATCAATTGATCGGGAATCAAATGTTAATTTACTAAAAAAATGAAGGCTTAATTTTGTACTTAGAAGGTATTATGTATTCAGTGGATGTCCACGTGGGGTCATTAATTACCTCCAAAGTGGAGTATGAATTTGTCATGTGATTGTGCGACCTCACATGAAACGTGTCCCCATTAACCAAGGCACACAGTAAAGGCCGGCATCATTAATAAAAATATCAACTTCTTATCTTAAATTATTTTGAAAAGCTAGTCTCTTGAGATTATTTTAAATTTTAGTGGATAAAATTATAGATATATTACATAAGAATTAGTTGAGGTGAGGATAAATTGACTCAACAATCAAATAACATCGTTTTGTTATAAAATAAATATCGTAAAATAAACACAAGTATAGAGAGAAATTGATTTATTATTCAAACTTCAAACTTATATAAATAATGTACTGAATTCTCTTATATTTATAGAAGAAAGGAAGATGTTGTGTAAGATGTCACTGCAAGCTGCTGTGTAAGCTGCTTGTAAGCTGCTACTGCAAGCTGCTTGAAAGTTGTTGTTGTACCAGATATAGATAATCTTCTACCATTAGTAATATTTATCCATAACGGAGTAGCGAAAGGATAAACTTCTTCAGGAAGCTTATTTCCAATAGAGTACTAAGCAGATAAATATATTTACGGCGGAGTCTCATATGGATAAGCTTCTCCAGGAAGCTTATTTACAACGAAGTACTAAATGAACATCCATAATATAATATATTTATAACACTCCCCCTTGGATGTTCATTAAAAGATAATGTGCCTCATTAAAACCTTACTAGGAAAAACCCCATGGGAAAAAATCCTAGTGAATGAAAAAGAGTACACATATTTAGTAATACGCATAACTCGTTGTCTCATTAAAAAACTTATAAGGAAAACTTTGTGGAAAAAAATATAGTAAGGAAAAAAGAGTACATCACGTATTTTACTCCCCCTGATGAAAACCTTATTTCAAATATTTGAGTCTCCGCATTCCAATCTTGTATACCATCTCTCAAAAGTTGAAGTTGGCAAAGATTTAGTGAATAAATCTGACGAATTGTCACTTGAATGGATTTGTTGCACATCAATGTCATCATTTTTCTGAAGATCGTGTGTGTAGAATAAGTTTGGTGAAATGTGCTTCGTTCTATCTCCTTATAAATCCTTCCTTCAATTGGGTTATGCATGCAACATTGTCTTCGTATAAAATTGCGGGTCTTTTCTCTCATTCCAAACCACATTTTTCTCGAATAAAATTAATTATTGATCTCAACCATACGCATTTCCTACTTGCTTCATGGATAGCTATTATTTTAGCATAATTTGAAGAAGTGGCAACAATAGATTGCTTTGTGGAGCGCCATGATATGACAGTACCTCCACATGTAAACACGTACCCGGTTTGAGATCTAGCTTTATGGGGATCAGATAAATAACCTACATCTGCATAACCAATAAGATTTGCACTATCTTTGTTAGCATAAAATAAACCCATATCAAGAGTTCCCTTTAAATATCGCAATATATGCTTAATCTCGTTCCAATGTTTTCATGTAGGAGAAGAACTATATCTTGCTAGCAAATTAACAGAAAATGCTATGCCAGGCCTTGTAGCATTAGCAAGATACATTAGTGCACCAATTGCACTGAGATAGGGTACCTCGGGACCAAGGAGTTCTTCATCCTCTTTTGGAGGTCGAAACAAATCCTTATTCACTTCAAGTGATCGAACAACCATTGGTGTTGTCACGACCCAAAATCCAACTAGTCGTGATGGCACCTAACCCAACCCGCTAGGTAAGCCAATTACCAACTATCCAATTCCAATAAAATTAATAAAGCAATTAATTAAAAGAAAATAGATAAAACCAATACATTTTCTCAAGAACTGGTAGTACAAATCATGAGCTTCTAAGAATAGAATTTACAAAACTGATATGAAATAATACATCATCTGTTCGAAATGTACATGAACAGATTGTTATAAATCTAAGGCTACCATGAACAATAGGCAGCTACAACCGGAATGCAGGTACATCTTCATATCCAGCTCCCAACGAACACAGCAACATCAGCAGCCAACATCTGCACGCAGGGTGCAGAAGTATAGTATGAGTACAACCGACCGCATGTACTTAATAAGTAACAAACCTAGCCTTAGGTTGAAAGTAGTGACGAGCTTGTACCAAGGTCGGGTCCACAACTAATAGTCCACAACAGTCCATAACCAGGTAAAGCAAATAATACAAGTATTAACTCAGAGATAAAATGCTCAGCTAAATCATGATTTCAAAAAAATAGTTCTTCCTTTGAAGTACATGAGTGGAAACCCAAATCGTTTACCGAAGTTGCCAAAAATATGAATAAGTTTGAAAATAATAATTTTCCAAAAATTATTTCAATAATAAATGAGATGTTTCATTTTCTTTTCAGATAACCCGTGTAAAACAAATGCATCACTATGCCCATCTGTCAACATGTGTAAGAAATCATGAATGATGTGATATTGTACAGTATGAGGAAAATACGTCTCTATGCATGCATGTTATATGTGCATGTCAATGCGATGCAACTCAGTGATAAAATCATATGCATACTCTAATAGTATTATTTCACTCAGTCATCCCAGTCACCTAGTCCTCTCAGTCAGTCAGTTCTCCCAGTCACTCAGTCCTTCCAATCGCTCGACACTCAGCACTCGACACTCGCACTCAGTAGGTATCTGCGCTCACTCGGGGTGTGTACAGGCTCCGGAGGGGTTCCTTCAGCCCAAGCGCTATAATCTGCACGGACAACTCACCTGCTGCACGGACAACTCACGTTTTATAGTATCAATATCTGTATCTTCATTGACAACTCACGTGCTATAACAAATCCTATAAGGCCTGCTGTAGGTGAGCAGTCCCGATCCACATAATAATAAAGTATATAAAGCCAATATAGCCTGCTGCAGCGATCCCATAATTATCCTCACAATCAGGCCCTCGGCCTCACTCAGTCATCAATCTCTATAGTCTCTCTCTCATGGGCTCACAATATCATAAAAATAGCCCGAAAATGATGATATGATGTATCAATAAATAACAACAGAGACTGAGATATGATATGTAATGACACGAATATGACTGAGTATAAATTTTCAAATTAAAACAAATAATTCACAGCAATATGACCTCTGTGTGTCCTAATAATACTGTCACATAGCCTCAACATGATTTTTAATATGATTCTCAGCTCAATTTCCTTAACATAAAACTACATAGAAAATGCCAAGATTATTTGACTACAAAATTCCACGAAAACAATTATGTCACAATTCTCATGGTGCACACCCACACGCCCGTCACCTAGCATGTGTGTCACCTCCCAATAATTCACATAATACATATATTCAGAGTTCATACCCTCAACTCCAAGATTAGAAGAGTTACTTACCTCGAACAAGCCGAATCCAATGTCGAGCAAGCTAAACAATGCTCCAGAAATTCCATTCTGCGCGTAACAACTTCTGAACGGCTCGAATCTAGTCACAATTAATTTGATTCATTCAACCCAAATTATAGGAATTTATTCCATATCAAAATACTAATTTATCCATAAAATCCGAAATTACACTCAAAAATCGCTTGTGGGGCCCACATCTCGGAACCCGACAAAAGTTATAAAATATGAACGCCCATCCAACCACGAGTCCATTCATACAAATTTCACCAAATTCCGACATCAACTCGACCCTCAAATCTTCAATTAAATTCATTGAAGATTTTTACCATTTTCAACCCAATCTTTACCCATTTGAACTCAACAATCTTTCCATAAACCTTATTGATATGTATAAATAATACTATTACACCCAAAAATCATACTCTTAATTACCCATCTTTACCCAAACTCGAAATTGAAGACTAGGGGTTAGAACCTTACCTCTTGGGTGAAGATCTTGTGATATTTCCTTGTTGGATTTCAAAACTTAAACAAGATCTTGATGAACAAAGCACTTGAGCTTCTTCCTCTCTCTAGAACACTTTCTCTTCTCTCTAAAAATGTCAGATTTTTGCTCCAAAATGAGTCCCAAAGCCTATTTATCAAAATGGGATCGGGTTATGAAAATATAAAAATTAGCAATCCGAAAGCAGGTCCGCGGTCGCATAATGGACCGCATAATGGGTATGCGGGTCGCAAAATGGTTGCAAAAATTGGTGCCCAGAACTGGGCTGTTCTGGTCCATTCTGCGACCAGTTTGCGGTCGCATAACCACTTCTGCGATCGCATAATGGTCTCAGAATTGCCGCAGAATCTCATTTTTCCAGCCTTTGGTAACTTGGTCATAACTTCTTGTAGAAATGTCCAAATGACGAACGGTTTGAAGCGTTAGAAACTAGACTCAAATATATTTAATTTGATAGGTAATACATCATATAGTACTTCGTATCATGATAGTTATGCTCATTTGAAGTTAGGTCTTGTGCGAACTCACTTGAAACTTTAGTATATTATGAAATCTCCAACTTCTACATTCGATGCCGAAACCTATCGAATCAAGTTCGATTGACCTCAAATTTTGCACACAAGTCATAAATGACATAACAGACCTATTTTAATTTTCGGAATCGGATTCCAACCCCGATATCAAAAAGTCAACCCACCGGTCAAACTTTTCAAAAATTAAACTTTCGTCATTTCAAGCCTAATTATACTACGGACCTCCAAATAATTTTTCGGACACACTTCTAAGTCCAAAATAACCATACAGAGCTATTGGAATCATCAGAATTCAATTTCGAGGTCGTTTACATATAAGTGAATATCCGGTCAACTTTTCCAACTTAAGTTTTCAATTATGAGACTAAGTGTCTCATTTCACTCTGAAATCCTTCCGGACCCGAACCAACTAACCCGATAAGTCATAAATCAACTGTAAGGCATAAATTGATCATTAAATGGTGGAATGGGGTTGTGATACTCAAAACGACCGGTCGGGTCGTTACATTCTCCCCCACTTAAACATATGTTCGTCCTCGAACGTGCCAAGAGTTATTCTTAACCTTCAAATCTCTATTCCACCTTACCACGCACATACCCGGGGATGATCTCACGTCACCCTATTCTATATAGTTCTTACCACACAACATAACTGAAAATCATTAATTTAACCTTAGCCCCAAAACTATGGATCCAAATTTCTAACATCCAAAATTCTTTTCAAGACCCGAATCTCACATCTACTCACTGTATAAGCCTGAACAAGTTGTATCCAGCCACAACCATAATCCCAGATATAATCACATAACATACTACACAACTCGCATACTCGTAGCACTATTTCTGATCACAATAACTACTCAAAACCAACCAAGTACTAGTATAAAACCCCGCATTCAACATAACCTCATTCTGAAACCTTCGTACACTGCCAATGAT
The DNA here is from genome assembly GCF_000715075.1 of Nicotiana tabacum. Lineage (NCBI taxonomy): Eukaryota > Viridiplantae > Streptophyta > Magnoliopsida > Solanales > Solanaceae > Nicotiana > Nicotiana tabacum. Next base: position 51,417,926 of record NC_134101.1, on the reverse strand, counting down.
GAAAGAAACAATCACAAACTCATAACCACTCATCAGATCAACTAGCCATGGAGCTCTCTCGCCTCAAACAGAACCATAATCCTCTCCTAAGCCGACTTTCAATATCATCCTCCCGGATATACCATAATCAAGCCTGATAGTACCCATTCTAGGTCCAATGACCTTATATTATTAAGCACAACTATCTCACAGACCCGCCACATTAATATAACTCAAGCCACAAATTGCACAATCTGTGTACCCAAATATGGGAGATGTCTCAAGGAAGAGAACCGTATTGTAAGTTCAACAAGCACCACCACAACCACAATGTTACAACTAACTCCTCAAATATCGTGAAGAGGATAACCGTAGATGCATGTGCACAATTGTAAAGTAAGGAAATTAATAGATCAGATAAATTATTATAGAAATATAATTCCCACACACGGCACGGACAACTCACGTGCCAATAATATGAATCGCCCGGCATAGTCACATGCCTCCAGTCCCAGCATATCATACAAGAGCAATTAAACAAGTACACGTGTATATGATAATGAAATAAGATTCTCATGCTCCTGGACTGGTAGAAATAGTACGTCATAGTGTAAGCACGTGCAAAGTCTGCTATCACACTTCAAGTATAGCCCAGAATTAGTAACTATCCCGTTTATTTAGGGAATCATCTTCTTTGTAACCTCAAGTATAGCCCAGATAGTTCACAACAAAGGTACGAATACAGAAAATATTATAACTTTACGCTTAACAGTCAACTCTAGGCATATAATAGCCTAAGTATTCTTCCGAATATGAATACTTGCTCTAATGACCGCACATGGGCTCAAACCTCACATATATGCGCACTCATAGCGCATAGCTATCACAAATAATTAATGCAACTAGTGCCTCCACCGAGTTTTAAATAAAATAGTCACCTCAAATAGGTCGCAACCCCGAAACAATATACTTTTGAGAACTCCTAGTCTCCAAATTCATCGAACACATGAATCACCGTAACTGATCCCAACTCCAGCACTAAAATGACTAACACATCTTCCATTCACGATAATCCCATGAGGAATACTTTCATAATTTTTCCGTGCCACATAGCAATAATTTGAATATCAGTAGTCTATTAACCAGGTGAGTACTGCAATACCGATGAACATCCGTAAGTCAAAACACAATGCGCCTTCTGAAATGCGCACCCTTATCAGGAATTACTGAACAGTTATAACATTCATCGAAATATTTAAAACTGACCATGATGTCCAACATTTGTTACCTTCTCTTCAAGACTGAGCTGTCACCTTGTACATGTAAATCCTAATCCCGCACAACACACCACATCTATTATGCCATCATGTAACAAGCACAAGAATCCCATTATCAACTCTGAGTCACCAGCAAATTACATACCTGGTTAGTTAGAAAACTTTCTCTTGCTTCCTTCTAGGAGAAAATCACAATACACAACACGTTTCCCACACCAGTAGAAAATATCCGATTCAAATCATGGTAGAAATTATCAAGAACACTTTGAAATTCATATGCACATAACCAAGCTATTAGAACTATATTCCTCTAACTCGACCAAACCACGTAGGTCACCAAACCCAAAAATATTGCCACCAAAACATTTGTACGAGTCTCACCACATCATAATTACCCCTATAAATACCACAACCAAAACACCCACTCTGAAAATACCTTATTTGAGTCCAAGGCTGTTTCATTCACCTTCATGATACCAAAATATAAAATTCATAATGATATATAAAAATGCCACAAGTCTCGACACCATCCAACTTAAATCTCAGATTTTAGCCATAAACAAATCCGCCAAAAATTCTTAATTGTTACATATTAATCTCGAATCCATTAGAACTTTCTCGAGCGTCACCCCCTTTGTTCAAATCCACATTACACCGCCAAAATTGGCCAAAAGACACGTGCCCCATTAGCACAACAACACTTAAAGAAGTAACTCTACTTTAATATCACCTATCAAATTCATACTCTGTGCGCACTACATCATTCACAAATAACAACTCATTCATCCCACGATTTTCATATACTCATAAGTGTAATATAACCCGTATCCAGGAATTTCCTTATTCGAGTCATCCTTGATCTTAACTTCTGCCAGTCATAACTAACCCACCAGTATGCCTCAGCCCAAAACTAAACCATTACATATAACCATGAAATTGAATTATCAATAGCAGGCTCCCCCACTTGGCTCAAAGCCATAGATTAAAACATCCCATAACTCACAATAACAATACTCTATTACTGCCATAATGCCACAATCAGTTCAACGAAACTTCTTCTCAAACTCATGCAACGCCAACCATAAAAATACCCTAAATCATCTGCTAAGCTCGTAATCATTCTCTTGACACTCAAGTCAACTTTCTCAGCCAGATTCACATTCAAATATCCATATATACGCTCTGCTGGCAGAAAAGAAACTCTTCACTCATATATAAGGAACATACCTACGTAGATTACTCCGCAGGGGATAACCCACCTGCTTAGCCTCAAATTGGTATCTTGTTATACCCTTTCGCAGTCACAATTACTACGCAATCACTTAATCTTTCCAAGTCCAAACTTATTAACAAGACATGAGAATTTAGTTTGTCCCAAAATTTAACAATATGAAAGATCCTTCAAAACATTCATACTCGAGACTGTACGTCACATCAAATCAAAAATCAAGCACCCAATGGCCTTTCCTTTACATTTCAAGGAAACACTTCTCGTCATATTCAAATCGTCTTAACACATCCCGCAGTCACATTATACCCATCACACAACCATTCCACCGCTCATCGAGCCACAAATTCCACTCGTAGGGTCATTACCGGACATATGGGTCCAATTGTACAAGTTACAACTGAAGCTACCGAGCTTAAGCTGCGGTCTAACCATGGCCTCAAGTCCTCCAGACTAGCCCATCACCAAAACACAAAATACTCACCTCGAACCTCGTCCATGGAATCACAAGCCGGCCATGCACATCTGATACTGAGCACTCATGTGTGTATACGAATGCGTGGAAGGAATTCAAAGAGTTATATTTCAAGCCGAATCAATTCCGCACGATAAAGAAAGAAAGATGGGAAATTATCCTAAATGCCATGTAGCCTATCGAAGATAAGTATGGACGTCATCATACCGAACCGCAAGACTCTACTAGATACTTGCACATGACTTGTAGAACCTATGAACCTAGAGCTCTGATACCACCTTGTCACGACCCAAAATCCAACTAGTCGTGATGGCACCTAACCCAACCCACTATGTAAGTCAATTACCAACTATCCAATTACAGTGAAATTAATAAGGCTATTAATTAAAAGAAAATAGATAAAACCAATACATTTTCCCAAGAACTGGTAGCACAAATCATGAGTTTATAAGAATAGAATTTACAAAACTGATATGAAATAATACATCATCTGTTCGAAATGTACATGAACAGATTGTTATAAATCTAAGGCTACCATGAACAAGAGGTAGCTACAACTGAAACGCAGGTACATCTTCAGATCCATCTCCCAACGAACACAGCAACATCAACAGCCAACATCTGCACGCAAGGTGTAGAAGTGTAGTATGAGTACAACCGACCTCATGTACTTAATAAGTAACGAACCTAGCCTTAGATTGAAAGTAGTGACGAGCTTATACCAAGGTCGGGTCCACAACCAATAGTCCACAACAGTCCATAACCATGTAAAGCAAATAATACAAGTAGTAACTCAGAGATAAAATGCTCAGCTAAATCATGATTTCAAAAAAATAGTTCTTCCATTCAACTACATCAGTGGAAACCCAAATCGTTTACTGAAGTTGCCAAAAATATGAATAAGTTTGAAAATAATAATTTTCCCAAAAATCCTTTCAATAATAAATGAGATGTTTTATTTTCTTTCCAGATAACCCGTGTAAAACAAATATATCACTATGCTCATTTGTCAACATGTGTGAGAAATCATGAATGATGTGATACTGTACAATATGAGGAAAATACATCTCTATGCATGTATGTCATGTGTGCATGTCAATGCGATGCAACTCAGTGATAAAATCATATGCATACTCTCACAGTATCATTTCACTAAGTCCTCCCAGCCACTCAGTCCTCCCAATCACTCATTCTCCCAGTCACTCAGTCCTCCCAATAGCTCGGCACTCGGCACTCGACACTCACACTCAGTAGGTACCTGCACTCACTGGGGGTGTGTACAGACTCCGGAGGGGCTCCTTCAACCCAAGCACTATTATCTGCACGGACAACTCACGTGCTGCATGGACAACTCACGTGCTACAGTATCAATATCTATATCTGCACGGATAACTCACGTGCTATAATAAAGCCTATAAGGCCTGCTGCAGGCGGGCAACCCCGATCCACATAATAATAAAGTATATAAAGCCAATATGGCATGTTGCGGCGTACAGCCCAATCCCATAATTATCCTCACAATCAGGCCCTCGGCCTCACTCAGTCATCAATCTCTCCAATCTCTCTCTCATGGGCTCACAATGTCATAAAAATAGCCCGAAGATGATGATATGATGTATCAATAAATAATAATAGAGACTGAGATATGATATGTAATGACATGAATATGATTGAATATGAATTTTTAATTTAAAATAAATAATTCAAAGCAATATGACCTGTGTGGGTCCCAATAATACTGGCACATAGCCTCAACATGATTTTCAATATGATTCTCAACTCAATTTCTTTAACATAAAACTATATAGAAAATGCCAAGATTATTTGACTATAAAATTCCACAGAAATAATTATGTCACAATTTACATGGTGCACGCCCACACGCCCGTCACCTACCATGTGTGTCACCTCCCAACAATTCACATAATACATATATTCAGAGTTCATACTCTCAGCTCCAAGATTATAAGAGTTACTTACCTCGAACAAGCCGAATCGAATGTCGAGCAAGCTAAACAATGTTTCAGGAATTCCATTCTATGTGTAACAACTTCCGAATGGCTCGAATCTAGTCACAATTAATTTGATTCAGTCAACCCAAATTATAGGAATTTATTCCATATCAAAATACTAATTTTTCCACAAAATTCAAAATTACACTCAAAAATCGCACGTGGAGCACATCTTGGAACCCGATAAAAGTTATAAAATATGAACGCTCATCCAACCGCGTGTCCAACCACATAAATTTCACCAAATTCAGACATCAACTCGACCCTCAAATCTTCAATTAAAGTCATTGAAGATTTTTACCATTTTCAACCCAATCTTTACCCATTTGAACTTAACAATCTTTCCATAAACCTTATTGATATGTATAAATAATACTATTACACCCAATAATCATACTCTTAATCACCCATCTTTACCCAAACTCGAAATTGAAGACTAGGAGTTAGAACCTTACCTCTTGGGTGATAATCTTGTGATATTTCCTTGTTGGATTTCAAAGCTTGAACAAGATCTTGATGAACAAAGCACTTGAGCTTCTTCCTCTCTCTAGAACACTCTCCCTTCTTTCTAAAAATATCAATTTTTGCTCCAAAATGAGTCCCAAAGCCTATTTATCAAAATAGGGTCGGGTTATGAAAATAAAAAAATTAACCATCCGAAAAGCAGGTCTGCGGTCTCATAATGGACCGCAGAATGGGTATGCGGGCCGCAAAATAGTCGCAAAAATCGGTGCCCAGAACTGGGCTGTTCTGGTCCATTCTGCGACCAGTCTGCGGTCACATAACCACTCTGAAATTCTTCCGAACCCGAATCAACTAATCCGATAAGTCATAAATCAATTGTAAGGCATAAATTGAGCATTAAATAGGGGAACAGGGCTGTGATACTCAAAACAACCGGTCGGGTCGTTACAGGTATACTCAATGGGCGCGCTTTGTCCATGTAAAAGCATTTTAAGACTAGATAAAGATTGATGGATAAAGATTCCGTTTGCTAAATATTCAATTTGCAGACCAAGACAAAGTTTTGTCTTTCCAAGATCTTTCATCTCAAATTCTTTCTTAAGATATTCAATTGTCTTTTGGAGCTCTTCTGGAGTTCCAACAAGATTTATGTCATCAACATAAATAGATAGTATAACAAATTCTGAAACTATTTTATTTATAAAAATATATGGACAAATAACATCATTTATGTAATCCTCTTTCAGCAAATATCACTGAGGCGATTATACCACACGCGCCCATATTGCTTTAAACTATACAAAGATCTTTGTAATTTGATTGAGTACATTTCCCGATATTTTGAATATGCATCAGCCATTTTAAATCCTTCCGGGATTTTCATGTAAATTTCATTATCAAGTGACCTGTATAGATAAGTTGTAACCACATCCACTAGATGTATTTCAAGCCTTTCACGTAAGGCTAAACGAATGAGATATCGAAGTACGGGTGAATATGTTTCTTCATAATCGACTCCAAGGTCGTTGTGAGAATCCTTGTGCGACAAGGCAGACCTTGTATCTTTCAACTTTATTTTTATCATTTTTTTCACAAAAACCCATTTATGACCAACTGGATTTATATCAGCAGATGTTTGGACTACTGGTCCAAAGACCTCTCTTTTAGCAAGTGACTTCAATTCCGATTGAATTGACTCTTGCCATTTTGGCCAATCAGATCTTTGTCGATATTCTTTGACAGATCGAGGTTCAAGATTCTCACTATCTTGCATAATGTTAAGTGCGACATTATATGCAAAAATATTATCCACCATTATTTCAGATCGATTTAAATTAATCTTATCACCAATAGAGCGTATTAAAAGTTCCTCACTCACTTGAGTCTCGGGTTCATTAATTTTTTCGGGAATCTTAGAACTAATCAAATCATGGGTCTCTTCAGGAAATCCCTTCATAGTATCATTTTGATCATTTGTCAATTTTCTTTTTCTAGGATTTCGATCCTTAGAACCCAAAGGCCTACCACGCTTCAGGCGTGCTTTAGGTTTACTAGCTCTCATGCTAGTAGATGGTCCTGCTGGGACATCAATTCGGATAGGCACATTCTCTGCATTGATATGTGCCTTAGTTATCCTTTTCAAATCAGTAAATGCGTCTGGCATTTGATTTGCTATATTCTGTAAATGGATGATCTTCTGGACCTCCTGATTACATATAGGGGTACGTGGATCAAAGTGAGATAATGATGAAACTTTCCACACAATTTTTCTTTTGATTTCATTTTTCTCTCCCCTTAATTGTGGGAAATTTATTTCATCAAATCGACAATCTGTAAATCGAGAAGTAAATAAATCTCTCGTCAATGGTTCAAGATAGCGAATAATAGAGGGTGATTCAAACCCAATATATATTCCTAACCTTCTTTGGGGGCCCATCTTACTGTGCTGTGGTGGTACTACTGGCACATATGCATCATATTCAAAAATTCATAGATGGGTAATATTTGGTTCATGACCAAAAATTAATTGTAACGGGGAATATTTATTATAATGTGTCGGTCTGAGATGAATAAGTGATGCTGCATGCAATATAGCATGGCCCCAAATAGTAGTGGGCAATTTTGTTTTCATAAGTAGTGGTCTTGCTATCAATTGCAGGCGTTTAATAAATGAATCTGCAAGGCCATTTTGAGTATGAACATAAGCTACAGGATATTCAACTTATATCCCAACTAATAGACAATAATCATCAAAAGCTTGAGATGAGAATTCTCCAGCATTATCAAGGCGAATAGCATTTATAGGAAAATCTGGGAATTGCGCCCTTAATCGAATTATTTGGGCTAATAGCTTTGCAAATACCAGGTTGCGAGATGACAGTAGGCACACATGAGACCATCTTAAAGATGCATCTATTAGAACCATAAAATATCTAAACAGCCCGCTTGGTGGGTGAATAAGTGCACATATATCCCCATGTATACATTCTAAAAGGGCAGAGGATTCAATGCCAACCTTTATCGGTGATGGTCTAGTGATCATTTTGCCTTGATAACAAGCATCACATGAAAATTCATTATTTATAAGAATCTTTAGGTTCTTTAATGGACGCCCACTCGAATTTTCAGTAATTCGTCTCATCATTATTGATGCATGATGGTCCAAACGGCCATGCCAAAGCACAAAAGTATTTGAATCCGCAAACTTCTGGTTTGCGAAAGAGTGTGCTTCAACTGTACTAATTTTTGAATAGTATAAGCCAGCAGATTAAGTTGGTAACTTTTATACAATATATTTCTGGCAAGAAATATTCTTTGTAATATTCCACGTTTTTCATCTATTGTCTCAACATGATACCCATTTCGGCGGATATCTATAAAACTCAACAAGTTTCTTCGGGACTTGGAGGAGAACAATGCATTGTCGATAATAAGTTTTGTTCCCTTAGACAGAAATATAATGGCTCTTCCGGAGCCTTCAATCAAACTTATATTACCAGAAATTGTTGAAACAATTGCTTTTTCCTTATGTAAATAAGAAAAGTATTTCTGATCCTTGAATATGGCATGAGTTGTTCCACTATCAATTACACAAATATCTTCATGATTGGTCTTTGATACAAACATAATTTGAGGATTATCCATATTCTTCAAAATGACATATATAAAATATATTATAGTAAACATCATTATCAAAGCATAACTTTTATTTATGTACAATAATTACATAACTATACTATCTATTACAAACAACCAAAATTAAAATATTTATATTTCTACAGATTCATCACCGATCACATGACTTGTTTCTCCTTCCGGGAGTGTAAAGTAATCAGCTACATCCAAATACATGAAGTCTAAATTATCTTCAGAAATAAAATTTGCTTCAGCATTTTTCTCTGTCTTCTTCAGGGAGGCTTGATAAAGCTCAACTAAGTGCTTTGGTGTACGACACATACGTGACCAGTGCCCTTTTCCTCCACATCTATAGCATGCATTTTCTGCCTTTGTTGCTTGCACCACTTCATGCATTTGTTCTTTCCTTTTCCACTACTGGTGGTGAGGAGGGTTCTTTGGTGCATTATTATTACCATGATTAGAATTTCTTCCCCGACCACGGCTATGACTACGACTGGGGCCACGTCCTCTTCCACGCTTAGCTTGGTGGAAGTTCATCTCATTCACTTTAGGGAATGGACAAGAACCAATAGGTCGGCTTTCATGATTTTTCATTAATAGCCTATTATGTTGCTCAAATTTAAGAAGATGTGAGATAAGTTCAAAATACTTTTTGAATCCCATCTCTCGATATTGCTGCTACAGGAGCATATTCGAGGCATGAAAAGTGGTGAGAGTTTTCTCCAACATATCATGATCAGTAATATTATCACCACATAATTTTAATTGGGAAATAATTTTGTACATTGCAGAATTTTACTCACTGATAGATTTAAAATTTTGTAGTCTTAAATGAGCCCAATCATATCGTTTCTGTGGAAGAACGACAACTTTAGGTGGTCATATCTATCTTTCAAATTATTTCACAGTATGACTGGATATTTAACAGTAAGATATTCTATTTTCAGGCCCTCATCAAGGTGATGGCGTAGGAATATTATTGCTTTGGCACAGTCTTGGTTTGATGCTTGATTTTTGTCTTTAATGGTGTTTTCTAGGCCCATCGCATCAAGATGAATTTCAGCACCAAGCACCCAAGACATGTAGCTTTTGCCCGATATATCCAGGGCTACAAATTCAAGTTTAGAAAGATTTGACATTATTTAGAAAAAGAAAGTTTGTACCTCTGATACTTTCAAAGTATTTGCTCGAGATGACAGAGTCTCGTGCTGATAACGTGTTATAAAATAAAGACTGTAAAGTAAAGACAAGTATAGAGAGAAACTGATATATTATTCAAATTTCAAACTTATGTACATAATGAACTGAATTCTCCTCTATTTATAGAAGAAAAGAAGTTGTTGTGTAAGCTGCTACTGCAAGCTGCTGTGTAAGCTGCTGCTGTACCAGATATAGATAATCTTCTACCATGGGTAATATTTATCCATAACGGAGTAGCGAAATGATAAACTTGTTCAGGAGACTTATTTCCAATAGAATACTAAATAGATAAACATATTTACGGCGAAGTCTCGTATGGATAAACTTCTTCAGAAAGCTTATTTACAACGGAGTACTTAATGAACATCCATAATATAATATATTTATAACACGTATAAAAAAATAAGTTATATTTAAAATTTTCAATTAAGAAAAATAAAAGTTTTTTTGTGAAGAAAATCTAGTATTTTTTCGTGAGCACGTTCTAGAGGAATATTGGTAGCTGTTAAGTTTTTTCTTGGAGTGTGTGTTTGGGGAAAGCCAAACCAACTAAAAGATGACAACTCGGGTATAAAGATTTTGCCTGTGAAATCCTAAATCAACAAGAGATGGTCCTGAGTATAACTTTTTAGGTTGCGTGGCAAATGATTAGGTTGGTTATTAACTAATTTTGGAACGTCTCAACTCACATAAAAAATAATATTTAAATTCTTGAATAAATTATACTCCTTCCCCTTCAAAATAATTGATGTTTTAGGCTTGCCATAATATGGATTAAGAAATTCACATACTCCTAAAAAGTCAATATCACGGTCCCGACTATGCTGCTGCTAAGGTATTGTTCGTGTTGGCTCGATCTTTGAGGGCATTTTAAAATTTTTCGGCGTCACGATCTTTTTTCTTGGACTTTTGTTTAAAAGGGTGTCTCAACAATTGAATCCTAAACTTGTTTTTATATGGTCCTTAACTTTTCTCTCTACTCTAGTGCGGGACTTGCCTATGCAAGCTTCAGAATCTACGCCTCACAATTTTATCCTTTTGGGCTTTAACCCAAAGCCACATCAATAGTTGAATCTTGAACTCGCCCTTATATGACTTTTAGGTTTCTTCTCTCATTTTAACGTGGGGATTTGCCTAATCATATAAACTTTGTAACGAACCTCGTTTCGAGTTCAGCTGCAACTGATTTGTTAGTTGTTACAATAATATCTCTTATCATATGATTTGTATTCACAAAGAGCTATTAGGTGATCTGATAGTATAATATTTTATATACATATATTATTGTTGTAAAGAAGTTAAACTTAAACAGAAAGCATTTAAACTATATACACTAGTTATATAATTTTTTTACATCTAGTTAATTTTTAGAGCGAGTAACTGACCTTATTTTTCAAGTTGTTAATCTCAATTGTATGAATGGTGCTTTGTAATTATCTTTTAAATGACATGATTGTATAAACGATTATACATTGTAGGCTCTAATGGAGAATCCAAGTTTTCATTTCCTAGAAGGAAAAAAAACAAATGAGAAATGAAAAACATCACATGTTCTATTTATAGTTTTCCTCTTTGTTTGCTAACAACTCAGCGTGGAACTTATATTTTTTCATCTATTGATTCCATTCCTGCCATAGACTTTCTGTCCTCTCTATTTTGTTATTAACTATAGAGCTACATACCTATTTGTTATATTGAGAAAAAAAAATAGATTCAATTTTCCATTCAATCAATTTACAAATAAAATAGAAAACAAATGGATGTGGGTCAATGGGGAATATTATGTAGTTAAGAGTGTCGGTGGGAAGGTAAGGGGAAAGAAACAAATCCTCCAATGAGTAATGACAATATTTATTTTTCCTAACCAGAATATATTAATTATACTATGATTATATATGATTATACATATATTAAATATAAATTATATATATTACACCGTCAGTTATCTTTTAAATTAAACGGTTGGGTGAGCGGTTATTTAGGTTAATTCTTGTAAGTTAAATCCATATTTTGATGAGATTCTTGTTTACAAATTTCAACTAGAATTTGACAAAATATATGGGCCGGCCTGGCATTGCATAGTGGGCTCAAGTTTTGGGTCATATGTGACTCACTCCACAGGTGGTTTCCTCTATTTCTCACTGGAAAAGCTTTATATAGTAGTCTTCAAGACAAAAGTGCAAAAGACCATTGATTCATAATTTATTTATTTATTTGGTAGTAATACTTTTACTTTTGTGATTTATATCACATTTGTAGAAAGTTCCTTATTTTTTAGATTTGTAAATGGAAATTCATTGAGATGAAGTGTGTGTATGTCTTAAATTCATATGAGAATGTGCAATTGTATTATAGTATTACCTCTTTATTTATTTATTTATTTATTTATTAGGCTATATGATTGTAACGATTTAAGATAAGTTTCACGTTACATTTCTATTTTTTCCTAGGGAATCTTTAGAATTCTCACTACGTAGTTATCAATTCGCCTCTGACTATCAAATAAAATGTGAGTAGCCCGTTCAACCCGTGTAAACACATCGGTTTCTTATTAAAGGAAATATTTCTTAGCAACTTGGATAACTTGGAATGATATTTGTCCTGCATATCACTAGGAAGAAAGAACTCATACCCTGAATTGGAAAAAGACAATAACGATCTAGGAAATAATGAAGTATGCGAATCGATTCCCTCTTTGAATCCAGATCTTTTAACATAAAATAAAGAATAAGAGACTAACTTATGTAAATTCATGGCTTTATGACCATATGACTAGTTTGCGTTTCTTTTTTTTCCTTTTGCATTACCTTTGGGTTATAAATTTTTTAATTTATCAGTCTTACAGCTAAATTATTTGAGTTAATGTAAACACCGGATACTGATAAATATTTTTCGACCTAATAGCCTATTAGGGTTCAACATGGCCATTACTAAAATTTCTTCACTTGTCTTTAGGTTTCATGCAAAATTATTCTTCCCATTTTCTACTTTTGTAAAAATTTCTCTTTTTGGTTAATTTTATGTAAAATACTTTTTGTACTAACGCTAATCCATAATAGTTCAATAATGAGTTGAATTATGTGAAGTTGACGTAGAGGGCCATATAGTAGGTAAGCCTCTAAATTTGAGGGGTTTATCAGTAGTCGCACTTAATAGGAAATATTTGGCTAAATAACAAAACAATAATGACTGTAATACCTCTTTTTCAGGGAGGGTCAAAAATTATATATTTACAATGACTTGATTTGAAATATCCCTCATTTTCGAAATTGACATTGCCTATATAGTTTACACCTTCCCTCACTATCTAATTAATGTCTTAAACTACTCTAATTGTATAAACATCATTTATGCTATTAATATATATCATTTCATTTTTTGGTTATGAATACTGATGGATCAATTACCTAAACCTCCTACCACGTCAAAACGATTTTACTTTTAAAAAGTGGATAAGACTACCACAAAAAGAAAGAAGAATACATAGAAAACTATAAAAGAGATGATCTCTACTAGAGGCAGTGATAATATTTCAACCTTACGGATTCTGAATTTTAAAAAGACAACTTTAAGTGTTAATGATTGAGTTCTAAATTTAATATTTTTACATATATAATAAATTTCTGGGTTATTTAATGTTATTTTCAGGACGAAGAGGATGCCAAATGAGTGAAGGTGGAGTACGATAGTTCCGCTGTTGAAACGATCCAGCTGATCGTTTTGAGTATTTTAGCCTCGATTCCTTATTTATTGCCAACTATATGCTATATTGTAGTTATGTAACTTGCCGGGGTATTTGATTTGGTTTCGGGTGAGTTTCAGAGTAAAATGGAACGTATAGTCCCTAAGTTAGAGGTTTAGGTTGTAAAAGTTGACAGTAGTTTGAATTGTATGAAGATGACCCCAGAATAGAGTTTTGATGGTTCTAATAGTTCCGTATGATGATTTTGGTCTTTGGAGCGTGTCCGGATATTGATTTGGAGGTCCGTAGGTCGTTTCGGCAAGAATTGACGAAAGTTGGAAAATGGAAGATTTTGAAAAGTTTGACCGGGAGTTGACTTTATTGATATCGGGGTCAGATCCCATTTTCGGAAGTTAAAATAGATCCGTAATATCAATTATGACTTGTATGTGAATTTGAAAGTCAATTAGAGTTGATTTGGTATGAATCGGCAATCAATTTCGAAATTTGAAAGTTCATAGGCTTGAACTTGGGGTGCGATTCGTATAATTTACGTTATTTGATGTGATTTTAGCCCTCTAGTAGGTCCGTTATGTATTTTGAAACTTGTTGGTATATTCGGACGGGGTCCCGAGCGGCCCGGGTGTGAATCAGATTGAAATCAGATCATTGTTGGACTTAGTGTTTTGCTGAAGTGCTGATGTTCTGGTGTCATCGCATCTGCAGAGGGTTTGGCCGCAGGTGCAGACATGCAGGTGCGCCATGGTCATCGCAGAAGCAGAGGAGCCCAGCCCAGGCCTTGGTTCGCAAGTGCTGAGCCTGGGCGCAGATGCGCTTCTGCATGTGCGAGCTTCTCTTCCGCAGAAGCGGAATTGGGAAGGCCTTGTGTAGGACCGCATGTGCGGTCTAGTCTCTGCATAAGCGGGCTCGCAGGTGCGAGCAATTTGTCCGCATAACCAAAATTTTCCGACCTTAAGTAGAATCCGCACCTGTAGTGGTTTTTTAGCAGGTGCGACGTCACAGTAGCGGCACCAAGGCCGCATATGCGAGGATCGCTGGGCAAAAATATGAAATTCGAGGGTTTTAATTCATAAATCATTTTGAACTTAGAGAGCTCGGTGGGAGGCGAATTTTCGAGGGGTTTTCAGAGAGATCATTGGGGTAAGAAATCCTAACTCGTTTTTGGTTAATTCACTTGAATCTATTGTTAATTTCATCATTAAATTAGTGTTTTGGAGTTAGAAATTGAGGAAAATGGTAGAAACTTCTTAGACTAAATTTTTGAGTTTTGAAAGACGAATTGAGGTCGGATTTGAACAATATTTCTATGGTTGGACTCGATATCGAAGGGGTGTTTGGATTTTATAATTTTGGTCGGGTTCTGAGACGCGGCCGGGTTGATTTTTTGGATCGACTTTTTAAATCTTTGCAAGGATTGTAATTTCATTGTTTGAATTAGTTTCCTATAGTTATATTTATAGAATGAAATTATTTTGGCTAGATTCGAGCCGTTCGGAGTTGGATAATCGAGGAAAATGCCTTCTAGTTGATTATTTAGCATGGTTTGAGGTAAGTGACTTGACTAACCTTGTGTTGGAAAATTTTCCTTTAGGATTGGTGTTGTGTGTGATAATTGTGATATGTGAAAGCCGTGTACGCAAGGTGACGAGTGTGTACACGGGCTAAATATGGAAATTTTTGGTTTTATCTATGTAGATCTCTTTCATGCCTTAATTGTGTTGCCCTAACACGTTATAGTCATCATTTTTGTCTAATTTCACATGTCTACTTGTCTTATCTCTTACTTGCTAATTGCTCTACATGTCTAGTTGAAGTTCTTGTTTCCTTTATCCCATATTCAATAATTAACTGTTGAATTATTTACTTGAAATTACTATTCTTGAAATATCTTGTTGTTGAAAATCGTATTGAGTTGCAAAGGCCGTGATTCCTATTGAGGCAAAGTGTTAAGTGGTGAAATATTATTCTATCGAGTTATTCTTTCGATTGTTATTGTTAAGATTTTGTGTACATTGTGGTTGAGCCGAGGGCTCCTTATTGTGAACTTTTATTATTGTTTGGTTTCTCTTGCAAGTTGTGATATTGGGCACTTGAGATGCGAGTTATGATACGTCGTGATATTGATACGCATGCGGTAGTATAAGGTCTGGGTGTTGAAACGCATGCGGTGAGATAAGGTGGGCTTGATACACGTGGCTAGTAGGAAAAC
Source organism: Nicotiana tabacum (assembly GCF_000715075.1). NCBI lineage: Eukaryota > Viridiplantae > Streptophyta > Magnoliopsida > Solanales > Solanaceae > Nicotiana > Nicotiana tabacum. Next base: position 51,402,240 of record NC_134101.1, on the reverse strand, counting down.
TACTAGAAGCCTTGGGAAGAATGATTTTAAAACTAAATGTGAAGGCTCTCGCGGTGATACAGAGAAAAAATATGAGTTACTTTTGTGATTTGGGACTACGAGGCGGTACCTCGGTAGTGTCCCTCGTTGATCTTTTCTCTATTTGCTGAATTTATCTTGGTTGTTTGTTACCTTAACATGTCAATCCTTGTTTTCCTTCCGTGTTGTATTATCTGCCTTGAATCTATGTAGTTAACTTTTGGTAAATTCCTTGTTTGTTTCATTTCCATTGTCATCCATTGTATTGTTATATCTTTCATCATGTTTCTTATTATTTCTAGTAGGGCCTTGACCTGACCTCGTCACTACTCTACTGAGGTTAGGCTTGACACTTACTAGGTACCTTTGTGGTGTACTCATGCTACGCTTCAACACATCTTTTTGTGTAGATATAGGTATTTCCTGTCAGTCCCGACACTAGTGAGCAGAGTTTGCATTTAGATACTTCAAGGTACACCTGCCCGCATCCGCAGGCCTCGGAGTCCCCTTCTATCCCTTTTATATCTTTCATTCTTTACTAGAGAAAGTTGTATAGGAATGATTTTGGTATTGTTATAGAGCTTGTGACTTGTATTACGCCGGGTTTTGGGCTATAGTATACACATTGAGCAGTAGAGATTTCCCTTTTATTATATGTTGATGAGTTTTGAGATTTTTAAGTTATTGTATCATTTACTTCCACATGTTGTTAGGCTTACCTAGTCTTAGAGACTAGGTGCCGTCACGACATCCCATAGAGAGAAATTGGGGTCGTGACAAGTTGGTATTAGAGCTATAGATTCATAGGTGTTACATCAGGTTTAGTATAGTCTCGCGGATCGGTACAAAGACGTATGTCCTTATCTTCGGGAGGATATGGAACTTTAGGAAAAGCTTCACTTCTTTGATTCCTTATCGTGCGAAATTGTTGATTTCAGAATTCTAAATTTCTGTCTTTTTATTCTCTCACAGATGGTGAGGACACGTACAGTTGGATCGGATGACTAGACATCCGCCCCCCTACTAGAGTCGCGAGGCTGGGGTCGGGGTACAGGCCTAGGACGTCTATGTGGTGCAGCCAGAGCACTTGCACGAGCTGCTACAGAGGAGCCACTAGTAGCTCCAGTTGGAGAGCAGACACCTGAGACGCCTGTTACTGCCCTAGCACTCCAGGAGACCCTCACCCAGTTTCTGAGCATGTTTGGTACTCTGGCTTAGGCAGGGTTGATCCCACTAGCTCCTGCCACCTCTCAGGCCGGGGGAGCAACACAGACTCCCGTCGCCTATACCCCAGAGCAGTAGGTCCAAGTTGACCAGGTCCTAGAGGTTATATCAATACAGTCAGTCGCCCCAGTTCAGCCCGAGGTTAGGGCAGTAGCTTTTGAGGCGGAGTAGCTCAGGATCGAGAGGTACAAAAAGTACCAACCTCCTACTTTCAATAGTTTGGCATCAGAGGATGCCTAGGGTTTTCTTGAGGAGTACCACCGTGTCCTCCGTACTATGGGTATTGTGGAGTAGAGTGGGGTGTCTTTCACCATGTTCCAGCTTAAGGGAGCGGCTTATCAGTGGTGGTGAGCGTATGAGTTTGGTAGTCTAGCCAAGGCAGCTTCACTCACCTGGGTTCAGTTCTCAGATATGTTCTTGAGAGAGTTTGTTCCCTAAAGTCTTAGGGATGCATGGCACGCAGAGTTTGAGAAGTTGCGCCAGGGTTCTATGACTGTATCGAAGTGTGCAGTCTGATTCAGTGATTTATCCAGGCATGTACTAGCCTTGGTTGCTACTGTTAGAGAGCGAATTCATCGATTTATTGAGGGTCTCAACTCTGGTATCAGATTCAGCATGGACCAAGAGTTGGAGATGGACATCCCATACCAGCAGGTAGTGGAGATCGCTAGGAGATTGGAGGGTATGTGGGCTAGGGAGAGAGAGGAAAGGGAGGCCAAGAAGCCTTGAGATTCTGGCGCCTATAATCGTGCGCGTGCCCCAGTTGCAGCTCGTCATGGTAGGGGCTATGTGAGTCGCCTTGTTCATTCAACGCTTCCAGCTTTCAGCAGTATTCAGGCCACTCCTAGGCCCCAGGTTCCCCATTATGCACTGCTATTGTCTAGTGCACCTCTTATACGGGGTGCTTTCAGCGGTCAGTCCAACTGATCAGGTCCAAGCCAGTCACAACAGCCACGTCCTCCGAGAGCTTATTTTGAGTGTGGTGACACTCGTCATATGGTGAGGTATTGCCCCAGACTCAGGGGGTGCACCTCCACAAACTACTCAGGCTTTGCGTATTCCACCGGGTCCTCATGCCATGGTTACTGCACTAGTTGCCACTCCACCTGCACAACCAGCTATAGGCGGAGGTCGGGCAGGTAGAGGTCGCCCTAGAGGGGGAGGCCAGGCCAGATATTATGCTCTTCTTGCTATGATGGAGGCAGTTGCATCCGACTCAGCTATCACAAGTATTGTTCCGGTTTGTCATAGAGATGCATCTATCTTATTTGATCTAGGCTCCACTTATTACTATGTGTCATCTTACTTTGCTCCATATTTGGGTGTATCCCGTGATTCCTTGAGTTCTCCTGTCTATGTGTCCACACCTGTGGGATATTCCCTTGTTGTTAACCGAGTGTATCAGTCGTGTCTAGTTGTTCTTAGTGGTTTTGAGACCAAGAGCCGGTCTATTATTGCTCCGTATGGTAGAATTTGATGTTATTTTGGGCATGGACTGGTTGTCACCTATCATGCTATTCTTGACTGTCACACCAAGACTGTGATGCTGGCTATGCCAGATTTATCATGGATAGAGTGGATGGGTGCTTTAGATTTTGTTCCTAGCAGGGTTATTGTCACGACCCAAACTGATATAGAAACTCATACCTGTGACATACGGGCCTATAAGGTTAATGTGATCCATTATATACTTAAAACATAGGCCGACAAGTCCATACAAGTATCTGTATACATGACATCTATTTACAAGCCTCTAAGAGTACATAATTATCATAAAGGTCGAGACAGGGCCCCGCCATACCAAACAATTCACGTCCAAATCACACTAACCAAACAAGCAACTACGGAGCAAATAGAGCGCACCAACATCTTTTGTTGAGCTGATAGCCTACTTAGAGAACTCTCGACCTGTCTATCGGGACCTGCGAGCATGAAACACAACGTCACCAGGAAAAAGGGACGTCAGAACAAATAATGTACCGAGTATGTAAGGAATGAAAATCAGTAAATAATAGACATGAGAGAAACATGGAGTAAAAGAGTCAACATGTAAGTCTGAATAACTCTGTGAATCATTAATATTCATAATGTCATGCATATGCGTATAAATGTCATACCATGCATAGGTATATTCGTTCATAATATCATCAAGCCTCTGAGGGTATCTCATCATATCATCTCGGCCACTGTGGGCAAATCATCAACGTATACCAGCTGATCAGGTGGTGGTGCGTATATAACACCGTAACCTTTTCCCATATCCCATATATATATATTTACATATATACGCGTATATAACACCATCTGTTCATGGTTCAATGCACATGATACGCGTATATAACGCCATCTGGTCATGAGTCAATGTACATGTATAAATTAATGCAATGCATGAGAAGTACGTCAATAAAATCTCTCAAAACGTCATAAGACCATTATACCTCTGATTAATATCATGAAATAAACTTTATCAACTTACGTATTTTCTGAGACCCATGAACAGACAATAGAATAACAAGACATATGGGGAATCAAGAACATAGGAACCTCTAGTATTTCTATGAATAGGGTCATTTATGGAAGTTATGCATTTGCTCGTTTCATTTGTATTGTATGGATCATGCCAAAAAGAAAGAAGGGATAGCCTTAACATACCTGAGCCGATTCTCTTGAAAATCCCTCTAAAACACGTCAATTGCGACAACACATAACGGCGGATCGAAGTAGGGGAAAATCCATATGTTGTTCTTGAGAAAGATTGTACCGTACTCCCTTAGAATTGCAAATCACGTTGCTATTACATAATGCAATCCCGTATGGATTCTTGTTGTAGCTTCATCCGTACTTTGTTGTTCTCAAAGTGTAACACCATTTGATACACTATTTACCTAACCTTGTGGATTAGAGATGGCATTCTTCAACAAGAATGATATAAAGGTGCACATAACTTTAAATGTTGCCACCACCTACTCAAGGTTATGAATTGGTGGCAATTTGCTGCCAAGTTTTCATAAATCCCACGTGGATGTTGTCCCCCCTAATAATTTTCCAAATCTCATTCAAATAATTATTCATAAAATTCAATTTACAAGTTAATCTCTCACTTAAAAATTTATAATTACCCAATTATCCACATAATTAAGAATTATCTTAAATTACTTAAAATACTACTCACTTTTAACACACTTTATACACCTCACTATCATGGTCGTGTGGTACCTTGTATGGCACTAGTCCATAAATATGGGGTATTGTAGCTTGGACCGTATTTTATCTCAAAATGTGAAATTTTGACGAAACTCATTTCTTCGATTCGCTTACCCTCTCACCTTCACGAATTTACTTATCACTTATTTGAAATAGCGTAATACTTATAATCTCAAAATAATCTCATTCTCGAGCTTACGTCGATTCTTACGACGAAACTTTAACATACGAAAATGCGTGATGTAACATCTCATTTCCGAGCTTTCATCAATTTACTTATGGCATACTTTCACGTATGAAAATATGGGGTGTGCCACACACATATATATATATATATATATACACACACACACACACACACACACACACACACATCACGCATATAACACCATCTGGTCATGAGTCAATGTACATGTATAAATGAATGCAATGCATGAGAAGTACATCAATAAAATCTCTCGAAACGTCATAGGGCCATTATGCCTTTGATTAATATCATGAAATAAACTTTATCAATTTAAGTATTTTCTGAGACCCATGAACAGACGATAGAATAATAAGACATATTGGGAATCAAGAACATAGGAACCTCTAGTATTTCTATGAATAGAGTCGTTTATGAAAGTTGTGCATTTACTCGTTTTGTTTTTATTGTATGGATCATTCCAAAAAGAAAAAAGGGATAGCCTTAACATACCTGAGCTGATTCTCTTAACAATCCCTCTAACACACGTCAATTGCGACAACACGTAACGGCAGATCGAAGTAGGGGAAAATCTGTATACTGTTTTTGAGAAAGATTGTACCGTACTCCCTTAGAATTGCAAATCACGTTGCTATTATATAATGCAATCCCGTATGGATTCTTGTTGTAGCTTCATCCGTACCTTGTTGTTCTCAAAGTGTAACACCATTTGATACACTATTTACCTAACCATTTGGATTAGAGATGGCATTCTTCAACAAGAATGATATAAAGGTGCACATAACTTTAAATGTTGCCACCACCTACTTAAGGTTATGAATTGGTGGCAATTTGCTGCCAAGTTTCCATAAATCCCACGTGGATGTTGTCCCCCCTAATAATTATCCAAATCTCATTTAAATAATTATCCATAAAATTTAATTTACAAGTTAATCTCCCATTTAAAAATTTATAATTACCTAATTATCCACATAATTAAGAATTATCTCAAATTACTTAAAATACTACTCAGTTTTAACACACTTTATAAACCTCACTATCATGGTCATGTGGTACCTTGTATGGCACTAGTCCATAAATACGAGGTATTATAGCTTGGACCGTATTTTATCTCAAAATATCAAATTTTGACGAAACTTATTTCTTTGATTTGCTTACCCTCTCACCTTCACAAATTTACTTATCACTTGTTTGAAATAGCATAATACTTATAATCTCAAAATAATCTCATTCCCGAGCTTACGTCGATTAACTTATGACGAAACTTTAACGTACGCAAATACGGGATATAACATCTCATTTCCGAGCTTTCATAATTATGGCGTACTTTCACGTATGAAAATATGGGGTGTAATATTTATCTCATTTCTAAAGGCTCAGCGGATGGTTGAGAAGGGATGTGATGCGTATCTGGCATATGTGAGATATGTTAGTATTGATACTCCTACCGTTGAGTCAGTTCCGATAGTAAGGGATTATCCAGATGTATTTTCGGCGGATCTAACGGGCATGCTGACTGATAGGGATATCAATTTTGGTATTGATTTGTTACCAGACACTCAGCCCATTTCTATTCTAATATCATGTGGCCTCACCATAGTTGAAGGAATTAAAGGAGCAGTTGCAGGAGTTGCTTGATAAGGGTTTTATTTGGCCCAGTGTATCACCTTGGGGTGCTCCGATTTTTTTGTAAAGAAGAAGGATGGTTCTATGCGTATGTGTATTGATTATCGCCAGCTGAACAAGGTTACAGTAAAGAACAAGTATCCATTGCCATGTATTGATAACCTATTTGATCAGCTATAGGGTGCCAGAGTGTTCTCTAGGATTGACTTGCGTTCAGGCTATCATCAGTTGAAGATTCGGGAGCCAGATATCCAGAAGACTGTCTTCAGGACTCGATATGGTCATTACAAGTTCCTGTTGATGTCATTTGGGCTGACCAATGCCCCGGAAGCATTCATGCACTTGATGAATAGTGTATTCATACCCTATCTTGACTTATTCGTCATTGTGTTTATTGATGATATTCTGGTGTACTCCCGGAGCCGGGAGGACCATGAACACCACCTGAGGACCGTGCTTCAGACCTTGAGAGAAAACAGGTTATATGCAAAATTTTCAAAGTGTGAGTTCTGGTTTAATTCAGTGGCATTTTTGGGTCTGAGTGTCGAGAGAGGGAATTAAGGTGGACCCGAAGAAGATTGAAGCAGTGCATAGTTGTCCTAGACCGTCTTCAGCTACTGAGATCCAGTGTTTCCTTGGTTTGGCATGGTATTACCGTCGATTCGTAGAGGGTTTCTCATCTATTATTGCACCTATGACCAGATTGACCCAGAAGAGTGCTCCGTTCAGGTGGGCCTAGGAGAGTGAGGAGAGCTTTCAAAAGCTCAAGAGTGCTTTGACTACAACCCCTATGTTGGTGTTTCCTTCGGGTTCGGGGTCTTATACTGTATATTGTGATGCATCGCGTATTGGTCTTGGCGCGGTGTTGATGCAGGACTGTAGGATTATTGCCTACGCATCTAGACATCTGAAGGTGCATGAGAAGAACTATCCTATCCATGGCCTTGAGTTAGAAGCTATTGTTCATGCCTTGAAGATTTGGCGGCACTATTTGTACGGTGTCCCTTGTGAGGTCTATACCGATCACCGGAGTCTACAACATCTATTCAAACATAAGGATCTTAACTTACGACAACGGAGGTGGTTTGAGTTTCTTAAGGACTATGATATCACCATTCTATATCATCCCGGGAAGGCCAATATGGTGGTCGATGCCTTGAGTCGCAAGGCGGAGAGCTTGGGCAGTTTAGCATATCTATCGGTAGCAGAGAGGCTATTAGCCTTGGATGTTCAAGACTTAGCCAACCAGTTTGTTAGATTGGATGTTTCTGAGCCAAGTCGAGTTTTGGCTTGTGTGGTTTCTCGGTCTTTTCTTTATGATCGCATCAGAGAGCATCAGTATGATGACCCCCATCTACTTGTCCTCAAGGACACGGTTCAACATGGCGATGCCAAGGAGGTCACTATTGGGGATGACAGTGTGTTACGGATACATGACAAGCTATGTGTGCCCAATGTAGATGGCTTGCATGAGTTGATTCTCCAAGAGGCTCACAGTTCGCGATACTTCATTCATCCAGGTGTCACCAAGATGTATCAGGACTTGAAGTAGCACTATTGGTGGAGGCGGATGAAGAAGGACATAATGGTATATAGCTCGGTGCCTAAACTGTCAGTAGGTGAAGTATGAGCATCAGCGGCCAGATGAATTGCTTCAGAGGCTAGAGATTCCAAAGTGGAAATGGGAGCGGATAACTGTGGATTTTGTTGTTGGGTTCCCATAAACTCGGAGGAAGTTCGATACAGTATGGGTAATTATGGATAGATTGACCAAGTCATCTTATTTCATTCCAATGGTGACTACTTATTTTTCAGAGCAGCTGGCTCAGGTCTATATTCGTGAGATTATCAGGCTCCATAGCGTGCTGATATCCATAATCTTTGACTGAGGTACACAATTTATATCGTGATTCTGGAGGGTCGTTCAACATGCGTTACGCACGGTGGTGGAGTTGAGCACAATATTTCACCCTCAGACGGACGAACAGTCCAAGCGCACTATTCAGATATTGGAGGACATGCTTCGTGCGTGTGTGATGGATTTTGGGGGTGTTTGGGATCAGTTCTTTCCACTTGTGAAGTTTGCGTACAACAACAGTTACCAGTCGAGCATTCAGATGGCACCGTATGAGGCTTTGTATGGTAGACGATGTCGGTCTCCAGTGGGTTGGTTCGAGCCGGATGAGGCTAGGCTATTGGGTACAGACCCGGTTCAGGATGCTTTGGAAAAGTTAAATTGATAAAGGACCGACTTCGTACAGCCTAATCTAGATAGAAGAGTTATGCGGATCGGAAGGTTCGTGATATTGCATTCATGGTTGGTGAGCGGGTCTTACTCCGGGTTTTTTCCCATGAAGGGTGTTATGAGGTTCGGGTAGAAGGGCTAGTTGAGCCCTAGGTATATTGGGCCATTTGAGGTACTTAAGAGGATTGGATAGGTGTCCTACAATCTTGCACTACCACCCAGTCTAGCTACAGTTCATCTAGTATTCCATATTTCTATGCTCCGGAAGTATCACGACGATCCGTCTCATGTGTTAGACTTTAGCTCAGTCCAGTTGGACAAGGATCTTTGTTATGTCGAGGAGCCGGTGGCCATTTTGGACAGGCAGGTTTGAAAGTTGAGGTCGAAGAACATTGCTTCAGTGAAGGTTCAGTGGAGGGGTCAATCAGTTGATAAGGCGACTTGGGAGACCGAGTATGATATGTGTAGCCGTTATCCTCATCTTTTCACTACTTCAGGTATGTCTCTATACTCGTTTGAGGACGAAGGTTTGTTTTAAGAGGGGGAGGATGTAACGAACCGGCCGGTCGTTTTGAATATTTTAGCCCCGATCCCCTATTTATTGCCTCATCTATGCTATATTGTGGTTATGTAACTTGTCGGGGTGTTTGGTTTTGGGTTCGGGTGAGTTTCAGAGTAAAATAGGACATATATAGCCTGTTTGGCCAAGCTTCTCCATGTTCAAAAGCACTTCTTTTTTTTTTTATTTAAAAAAAAGTGTTTTTTTTTCAAATTTGAAGTGTTTGGCAAAGCTTTTAGGAGAAAAAAAAGTGCTTCTGAGGAGAAGCAGAAGCAGTTTTGGAGAAACAGAAAAAAGTAGCTTCTTCCGAGAAGTACTTTTTTGAAAAGCACTTTTGAGAAAAATACACTTATGATCACTTTTTAAAAGCTTGGCCAAACACTAATTGTTGCTTAGAAGTACTTTTTAAATTGATTAGTCAAATACAAACTACTTATCACCAAAAGTACTTTTAAAAAAAGTACTTCTCAAAATAAGCTAATTTTTCCAGTTTGGCCAAACAGGCTAATAGTCCCTAAGTTGGAGGTTTAGGTTGTAAAAGTTTACTGTAGTTTTACTTGTGTGAAGATGACTCCGGATTGGAGTTTTGATGGTTCCAATAGATCCGTATGGTGATTTTGGTCTTAGGAGCGTATCCGGATGTTGATTTGGAGGTCTGCAGGTCGTTTCTGCATGAATTGGCGAAAGTTGAAAAATGAAAGATTTTGGAAAGTTTGACTGGGAGTTGAATTTATTGATATCAGGGTCGGATCCCGATTCTGGAAGTTGAAATAGGTCCATAATATCAATTATGACTTGTGTGCGAATTTTGAAGTCAATCAGAGTTGATTTGGTATGAATCAACATCGGTTTCAGAATTTGGAAGTTCATAATTCATAGGCTTGAATTTGGGTTGTAATTCGTAGAATTACTTTATTTGATGTGACTTTAGGCCTCTAGTAGGTCCGTTATGTGTTTTGGAACTTGTTGGTATATTCGGACCGGGTCCCGGGGGCTCAAGGTGTGAATCAGATTGAAGTCAGATCATTGTTGGACTTAGTGTTTTGCTGAAGTATTGTTGTTCTGGTGTCATCGCACCTGCGGAGGGTTTGGCTGCAGGTGCGGACATGCAGGTCCTCCATGGTCATCGCATAAGTAGAGGAGCCCAGCCCATTCCTGGGTTCACAAGTGTGGATGCCTGGGCGCAGATGCGCTTCCGCAGGTGCGAGGTTCTTTTCCATAGCAGCGGAATTGGGAAGGCCTTGTGTAGGACCGCATGTGCGGTCTAGTCTCCACAGAAACGGGCTCGTGTAACGCCCCAAACCTAGGGGCATAGCTGGCACCCGATGTCGTACTGGCTCGAGCGAACCACATTGTAACTCATGATCGTTCGACCAGTACATAGGTCGAGTTGGCTAAACTCATTCTTTCTGTGACCATCATGGGCCAACATGGACACCACTCGTAATGCATAACTGTAAGTGGGCAAATGCTATATCAGTGATCCATCATACTTAAAACATGAATACATCCGTCAAAGCCTCTGACATACTGTACAAAATGAACCTGTGTCTACAAAGCCTATAAGAGTATTTGACATCAAATGGGACAGGGCCCCGGCCTACCCATAAGTCTATAGTAAAACTCTGACACGATGACTTATATACTCGGCTGCACTCCAAATGAAGTGGAGTTTTACTGATCCTTTGCCGAATGCTAACCTTGTCTACTATGGGGGCTCGTCAAACTGATTACATACACCTGTAGGCATGAATGCAACATCCACAACGAAAAGGATGTCAATATGAATAATGTACCAAGTATATAAATGACATGAAAGAAACATGGAGTAAAGGACTCAACCTGTAAGTCTGAATAGCTTTGTGAATCATGAAACATTTATAATGTCATGCATATGCGTATAAATGTCATATAATGCATATGTATATGCGTACATACCATCATCATGCCTCTGAAGGCATCCCATCATATCATCTCAGCCTCTTTGGGCGAAATCATCAACGTATACTAACTGATCAGGTGATGGTGCGTATATAACGCCATAACTTTTCCACATACCCCATATACATATAATATACGCGTATATAACGCCATCTGGTCATGGATCAATGTACATGTATAAATGAATGCAATGCATAAGAAGTAAGTCAATAAGATCTCTCGGGATGTCATAAGATCAATATGCCTTCGGTTAATATCATGAAATAAACTTTATCAACTTACGTATTTTCTGAGACCCATGAATAGATGATATAATAATAGGACATATGGGGAATCAAGAACATAGGCAACTCTAGTACTTCTAGGAATAGAATCATTTGTGAAAGTTGTGTGCTTGCTCGTTTCGTTGCATCATATGGATCATGCCAAAAGGATAGAAGGGATAGCCTTAACATACCTTAATTGCTCATAGAGCTCGTACAAGGTCGTAGATAAAGAATCAAACTTGGATAAAGAATTATCCTCAAAGTGAAAACGTTGCTGCCAACGCTTCCTTATAACAAAGTAACTTATTCTCAAGATCAAAGTATGAATTTTCCCAAATAAAAGAATGAACTCCTAACTAAAAGTGTTGATATATTTCGTTGGTACAAAAGAAAAGATCGAGAAAGACATAAAGTTGCTTAGCATATATATATACAAACATGAAGCTATCTTTATCATGAAGTAACTTCATCCAAAAAGATATAACAAGTATAAAAACTCTTCTGTGGCCACTCCCCCTTTAAGTATACATATACAAAGATAGTACATTGAATAGGCGGTGTGTGATTAAATAAAGAGAGAAACTTAATCTTCTTATCCAATAATTTGAAATAATATACTATGACATATATATCTATTATGGGAGTAAGTCCACGTGAACCCACCTGGAAGGGTTAAAGAAAATAATTATTTTGTCTTCATCCTAACATAGGACTTTAGAAATATTCAATTTCTAATAAATCATGGGTATTTTATAAGGTTAATACATACAGTAATATTTCATAGAGACGTGAAGATTATGACATTGGTAAAAAATTATATCAAATTCTAATATTTCCCATCTAACCTCAAAAGTCCAAATTTTTGTACTATTAACTCTCAAAATGAGTAAAGATAACTTTTATTTGAGAAAATAATTTCTATCTTTATAACAAAAAAAATCTCATTTATAAACTTTCTCATATCAAGTGTATATCCGAAAATAGTAATAATAGTAACTATCCAAAATTATACTTAATATATATATGTATGTATATATCCTTAGTTCTTTTCTAGAAAGTCACCTAAATAAAGGATCCCAACTAATCTTTCTTGGTAGGCCGTGGGGTACACCCCACTTATACACTTCACTTCAATTCTTAGCAAGCATACTCATCCCAAAATGTGACACCACCACATTATATACATATATTAGTCGCATTTTACTTTAGTTGTCATGGTCCCACGTGGACAAAATAATTCTTGTACTTATCCACTTATAACTAATTTCATATTCTCCAACTTTATACCAATATTTAACCAATTATTCACACAATAATTTCTAGGTCTCATTTCACTTAAATACTAATATACTTCATATACCTTACTATTATGGTCATGTGGTATAACACTAGTCCATAAATATGGGGTATTATAGCTTGGACCATTTTTTTCATCCCACAATGTCAAACTTCGACGAAACTCATTTTCTTCGATTCATTTACCCTCTAACCTTCACGACTTTACTTATCACTTGTTATAAATAGCAAATACTTATAACCTCAAAAATAATCTTGTCCTTGAACTTATATTAATTATCTTACGATAAATCCAACGTACAAAAGTACGGGATGTAATAGCTCGCATGTGCGAGATATTTGTCTGCAGAAGCGAAATTTCCTGACCTTAAGTGGAATTCGTACCTGCAATGGTTTTTTCGTAGGTGTGGCGTCGCAGAAACGGCACCAAGGCCGCATATGTGAGGATCGCTGGGCAGAAATATAAAATTCAAGGGTTTTGATTCACAATTCATTTTGGACTTAGAGAGCTCAGTGGGAGGCGATGTTTCGAGGGTTTTTCAGAGAGATTATTGAGGTAAGGAATCCTAACTCGTTTTTGGTTTATTCACTTGAATCTATTGTTAATTTCATCATTAAATTAGTGTTTTGGAGTTAGAAATTGGGAGAAAATGGTAGAAACGTCTTAGACGAAACTTTTGAGTTTTGAAAGGCGAATTAAGGTCGGATTTGAATAATTCTTGTATGGTTGGACTCGATAGAGAATGGGTCTTCAAATTTTATAATTTTGGTCGGGTTCCGAGATGCGGGCCGGGTTGATTTTTTGGGTCGACTTTTTAATTCTTTGCAAGGATTGTAATTTCATTGTTTGAATTAGTTTCCTATAGTTATATTTATAGAATGAAATTGTTTTGGCTAGATTCGAGCAGTTCGGAGTTGGATAATCGAGGGAAAGACCTTCTAGTTGATTGATTTAGCGTGGTTTGAGGTAAGTGACTTGCCTAACCTTGTGTGGGGAAATTTTCCCTTAGGATTGGTGTTGCATGTAATAATTATGATATGTGGGAGTCGTGTACGCAAGGCGACGAGTGTGTACACGGGCTAAATATGGAAATTTTTGATTTCATCTATGTAGATCCCTTTCATGCATTAATTGTGTTGCCTTAACATGTTATAGTCATCATTTTTATCTAATTTCATATGTCTACTTGTCTTATCTCTTACTTGCTAATTGCTCTACATGTCTAGTTGGAGTTCTTGTTTTCTTTATCCCATATTCATTAATTAACTGTTGGATTCTTTACTTAAAATTTATTCTTGGAATATCTTGTTGTTGAAATTGGTATTGAGTTGCAAAGGCAGTGATTCCTATTGAGGCAAAGTGTTAAGTGGTGAAATATTATTCTATCGAGTTATTCTTCCAGTTGTTATTGTTAAGACTTTGTGTACATTGTGGTTAAGTAGAGGGCTCCTTATTCTGAACTTCTGTTATTATTTGGTTTTTCTGGCAAGTTGTGATATTGGGCACTTTAGGTGCGAATTGTGATATGTTGTGATATTGATACGCATGGGGTGGTATAAGATCTGGGTATTGAAACACATGCGGTGAGATAAGGTGGGCTTGATACGCGTGGCTAGTAGGGGAACTACTAAAAGCCATGTGGTGTGATAAGGTGGGCTAAAATGCAAGATGCTATTTCAGGAAGAATGATTTTCAAAACTAAATATGAAGGCTCTCGCAGTGATATATATAAGGAAAGATTGTGAGTTACTTTTGTGATTTGGGACTACGAGGTGGTACCTCGGTAGTGGCCCTCGTTGATCTTTTCTCTATTTGACGTATTTATCTTGATTGTTTTTTCCTTAACATTTCAATCCTTATTTTCCTTCCGTGTTGTATTATCTGCCTTGATTTTGTGTAGTTAACTTTTGGTAAATTGCTTGTTTGTTTTATTTCCATTGTATTGTTATATCTTTCATCTCATTTCTTATTATTTCCAGTAGGGCATTGACCTGACCTCATCACTACTCTACTGTGGTTAGGCTTGACACTTATTGGGTAGCGTTGTCATGTACTCATGCTACGCTTCAACACATTTTTTTGTGCAGATCCAGGTATTTCCTATCAGTCCCGACACTAGTGAGCGGAGTTTGCATTTAGAGATTTCAAGGTACACCTGCCCTCATCCATAGGCCTCGGAGTCTCCTTCTATCCCTTTTATATCTTTCCTTCTTTACTAGACACAGTTGTATAAAAATGATTTTGTATTGTCATAGATCTTGTGACTTCTATTACGCCGAGTTTTGGGTTATTGTTTACACATTGAGATGTAGAGATTTTCCTTTTATTATATGTTGATGAGTTTTGAGAATTTTAAATTATTGTGCCATTTATTTTCGCATGTTGTTAGGCTTACCTTGTCATAGAGACTAGATGCTGTCACAATATCCTACAACGAGAAATTGGGGTCGTGACAGCTGTACAAGAACAAATGTGATATCTAGAATTGTAACAACTATAGGGGTATCAAGTTATCGAGTCATACCATGAAATTTTGGGAGATGGTGGTGGAAGGGAAGGTAAGGAGGGCGGTGTCTATATCAGAAAATCAGTTCGGGTTCATGCCGAGTCGTTCTACTACGGAAGCTATCCACCTTATCAGGAGGTTGGTGGAACAGTACATAGATAGGAAGAGAGATTTGCACATGGTGTTTATTGACCTAGAGAAGGCGTATGACAAGCTCCCAAATGGACGTTCTGTGGAGGTGCCTGGAGGTGAAAAGTGTGTCGGTAGCTTATATTAGGGCGATAAAGGATATATATGATGGAGCTAAGACTCGGGTTAGGACTGTGGGAGGTGACTCAGAGCTTTTTTCAGTGGTTATGGGGTTACACCAAGGATCTGCGCTCAGCCCGTTCTTATTTGCCCTGGTAATGGACGCACTGACACACCATATTCAAGGGGAGGTGTCATAGTTTGTGTTGTTCGCTGTTGATATAGTTCTGATTGATGAGACACGAGGCGGCGTTAACGAGAGACCGGAGGTATGGAGGCAGGCCCAGGAGTCTAAAGGTTTCAAGTTGAGTAAGACTAAGACAGAATATTTAGAGTGTAAGTTCAGCGACGTGGCAGGGGAAGCGCACATGGATGTGAGGCTTGACTCACAAGTCATCCCTAAGAGAGAAAGTTTCAAGTACCTATGGTCAATTATCCAAGGAGATGGGGAGATCGACGGGGATGTCACGCACCGTATCGTAGTGGGGTGAATGAAATGAAGGTTAGCGTCTGGAGTCCTGTGTGACAAGAATGTGCCATCAAAACTTAAAGGTAAGTTCTATTGAGCGATGGTTAGACCGGCCATGTTGTATGGGACTAAGTGTTGGCCAGTCAAGATTTCACATATCTAGAAGATGAAAGTAGTAGAAATGAGGATGTTGAGATGGATGTGCGGGCATACTAGGATGGATAAGATTAAGAATGAGGATATTCGGAAAAGGGTGAGCGTGGATCCCTTGGACGATAAGACGCGGGAAGCGAGGCTTAAATGGTTCGGGCATGTGTGGAGGAGAAGCCTAGATGCCCCGGTTAGGAGGTGTGAGCTGTTGACTCTGGCAGGTACGAGAAGAGGTAGATGTCGGCCTATGAAGTATTGGGGCGAGGTGATCAGGCAGGATATGGTGCAACTTCAGATTTTCGAGGACATGAACCTTGATAGGATGGTGTGGAGGTCGAGTATTAGGGTTGTAGGTTAGGGGGTAGTCGGGCATTTTTCCTCGTTGTGCCGGCTAGTCTGATAGTGTTTTGCCTTTCCATTTATTTGCTGTCTTTTACGAAGCTAATACTATTTTTCTGATTTCTGTTGTTGTTACGGATCTATTGTCTCTGAGCCGAGGGTCTCCCGGAAATAGCCTATCTATCTCTCAGGGATAGGGGTAAGGTCTGCGTACACTCTACCATTTCTATACCCTACTAATGGGATTTTATTGGGTTATTGTTATTGTTATTGTTGTTGTTGTTCTTAACATAAAATACACAAAAGTTACAGGCTTCGACCGAACCTGTAGCTCGAATTCTACTTCTCCCTATCCCTAGAAGTTCTAATACTATATATTAATATATGAGGCCTAGTGGTTGGGGGGAGATTTAGGGGTTTCAGGTTCAAATTTCAATAAAGGTAAAAATATTAGGTGGTATTTCTATTTGTTTAAATTTTAGTGGACACAATCCCTGTACTAATGAGAAATAATAAATACCCGTTAAAATTAATCAAAATACATGTAAATCGGTCCGAACAACATTATTAAATAAAATTATGTGGACTGTAGCATGCAATGAGGCGACAAATGCGTGGTTGACAGAATGGATTGAAGTTGGGTTTGGTTGGTTTACATATCACGAAAATGACTAGTTTTTTATTATAAAAATTCAATAACCACTTTATTCTTTAGTTTTCCTTTGTCATCTAAAATATAATAACTGTTATAAAATAAAGACGGTAAAGTATAGACAAGTATAGAGAGAAACTGATATATTATTCAAACTTCAAATTTCTGTACATAATGAACTGAATTCTCCTCTATTTATAGAAGAAAGGAAGCTGATGTGTAAGCTGCTACTGCAAGCTACTGTGTAAGCTGCTTGTAAGCTGCTACTCTAAACTGTTGTGCCAGATATAGATAATCTTCTATCATAGGTAATATTTATCCATAACGGAGTACCGAAATGATAAGCTTCTTCAGGAGGCTTATTTCCAATAGAGTACTAAATAGATAAATGTATTTATGACGGAGTCTCATATGGATAAACTTCTTTAGGAAGCTTATTTACAACGGAGTACTAAATGAACATCCATAATATAATATATTCATAACACTCCCCCTTGGATGTTCATTAGAAGATAATGTGCCTCGTTAAAACCTTACTAGAAAAAATCCCGTGGGAAAAACTCCTAGTGAAGGAAAAAGAGTACACATATTTAGTAATACGCATTGCTAGCTGCCTCATTAAAAACCTTATAAGGAAAACCCTGTGGAAAAAAATCTTAATAAGGAAAAAAAAGTACATCGCGTATTTTACTCCCCCTCATGAAAACCTTGTTTCAAATATTTAAGTCTCCGCATTCCAATCTTGTATACCATCTTCTCAAAAGTTGAAATTGGTAAAGATTTGGTGAATAAATCTGCCGGATTGTCACTTGAACGGATTTGTTGCACATCAATGTCACCATTTTTCTGAAGATCGTGTGTGTAGAATAATTTTGATGAAATGTGCTTCGTTCTATCTCCTTTTATAAATCCTCCCTTCAATTGGGCTATGCATGCAGCATTGTCTTCGTATAAAATTGTGGGTCTTTTCTCACATTCCAAATCATATTTTTCTCGAATAAAATAAATTATTGATCTCAACCATACACATTCCCTACTTGCTTCATGAATGGCTATTATTTCAGCATGATTTGAAGAAGTAGCAATAATAGATTGTTTTGTGGAGCGCCATGATATGATAGTACCTCCACATGCAAACACGTACCCGGTCTGAGATCTAGTTTTATGGGGATCAGATAAATAACCTGCATTTGCATAACCAACAAGATCTGCACTATCTTTGTTAGCATAAAATAAACCCATATCAAGAGTTCCCTTTAAATATCGCAATATATGCTTAATCCCGTTCCAATGTCTCCGTGTAGGAGAAGAGCTATATCTTGCTAGTAAATTAACAGAAAATGCTATGTCAGGCCTTGTAGCATTAGCAAGATACATAAGTGCACCAATTGCACTGAGATAGGGTGTTTCAGGACCCAGGAGTTCCTCATCCTCTTCTGGAGGTCGGAACGGGTCCTTATTCACTTCAAGTGATCGAACAACCATTGGTGTACTCAATGGGTACGCTTTATCCATGTAAAAGCATTTTAAGACCCTTTCTGTATAGGCAGATTGATGCATAAAGATCCCATTTGCTAAATATTTAATTTGCAGTCCAAGACAGTTTTGTCTTTCCAAGATCTTTCATCTCAAATTCTTTCTTAAGATATTCAATTGTCTTTTGGAGCTCTTCTGGAGTTCCAACAAGATTTATGTCATAAACATAAATAGCAAGTATAACAAATTCTAATGCCATTTTCTTTATAAAAATACATGGATAAATAACATCATTTATGTAACCCTCTTTCAACAAATATTCACTGAGGCGATTATACCACATGCGGCCAGATTATTTTAAACCGTACAAAGATCTTTATAATCTGATTGAGTACATTTCCCGAGATTTTGAATATGCTTCAGGCATTTTAAATCCTTCAGGGATTTTCATGTAAATCTCATTATCAAGTGACCCGTACAGATAAGCTGTAACCACATCAATCATATGTATTTCAAGCCTTTCACGTAAGTCTAAACTGATGAGATATCGAAATGTTATGGCATCCATAACGGGTGAATATGTTTCTTCATAATCGACTCCAGGTCGTTGTGAGAATCCTTGTGCGACAAGGCGAGCCTTGTATCTTTCAACTTCATTTTGCTCATTCCTTTTTCGCACAAAAACCCATTTATGACCAACTGATTTTATACCAGCAGGTGTTTGGACTACTGGTCCAAAGACCTCTCTTTTAGCAAGTGCGTTCAATTCTGATTGAATTGCCCCTTGCCATTTTGGCCAATCAGATCTTTGTTGACATTCTTCGACAGATCGGGGTTCAAAATCCTCACTATCTTGCATAATGTTAAGTGTAACATTATATGCAAAAATATTATCCACCACTATTTCAGATCGATTTAAATTAATCCCATCACCAGTAGAACTTATTAAAAGTTCTTCGCTCACTTGAGTCTCGGGTTTATTGATTTCTTCAGGAATCTCATAACTAATCAGATCTTGGGTCTCTTCAGGAGATCCCTTCATAATATCATTTTGATCATTTGTCGATTTTCTTTTTCTAGGATTTCGATCCTTAGAACCCATAGGCCTACCACGCTTCAGGCATGCTTTAGGTTTACTAGCTCTCATGCTAATAGATGGTCCTGCTGGGACATCAATTCAGATATGCACATTCTCTGCAAGGATATGTGACTTAGTTATCCTTTTCAAATCAGTAAATGCGTCTGGCATTTGATTTGCTATATTCTGTAAATGGATGATCTTCTGGATCTCCTGATTACATATAGGGGTACGTGGATCAAAGTGAGATAATGATGAAACTTTTCACACAATTTCTCTTTTGATTTCCTTTTTCTCTCCCCTAATTGTGGGAAATTTGTTTCATCAAATCGACAATCTGCAAATCGAGCAGTAAATAAATCTCCCGTTAATGGTTCAAGATAGCGAATAATAGAGGGTGATTCAAACCCAATATATATTCCTAACCTTCTTTGGGGGCCCATCTTACTGCGCTGTGGTGGTGTTACTGGCACATATACAGCACATCCAAAAATTCGTAGATGGACAATATTTGGTTCATGACCAAAAACTAATTGTGACGGAGAATATTTATTATAATGTATTGGTCTGAGACGGATAAGTGATGCTGCGTGCAAGATAGCAAGGCCCCAAACAATAGTGGGCAATTTTGTTTTCATAAGTAGTGGTCTTGCTATCAATTGCAGTCGTTTAATAAATGACTCTGCAAGGCCATTTTGAGTATGAATATAAGCTACCGGATGTTCAACTTTTATCCCAACTGATAGACAGTAATCATCAAAAGCTTGAGATGAGAATTCTCCAGCATTATCAAGGCGAATAGCCTTTATAGGATAATCTGGGAATTGTGCCCTTAATCGAATTATTTGGGCTAATAACTTTGCAAATGCCAGGTTGTGAGATGATAATAGGCACACATGAGACCATCTTGAAGATGCATCTATTAGGACCATAAAATCCACTTGGTGGGTGAATAGGTCCATATATATCCCCATGTATACGTTCTAAGAAGGTAGGGGACTCAATGCCAACCTTCATTGGTGATGGTCTAGTGATCATTTTGCCTTGATAACAAGCATCACAAGAAAATTCATTATTTGTAAGAATCTTCAAGTTCTTTAATGGATGCCCACTCGAATTTTCAGTAATTCGTCTCATCATTATTGATCCAGGATGGCCCAAACGGCCATGCCAAAGCACAAAAGTATTTGAATCAGTAAACTTGCGGTTTACGATAGAGTGTGCTTCAACTGTACTAATCTTTGAATAATATAAGCCAGAAGATAAAGTTGGTAACTTTTCTACAATGCATTTCTGGCCAGAAATATTCTTTGTAATACAAAGATATTCCATATTCATTTCATCTATTGTCTCAACATGATACCCATTTCGGCGGATATCTATAAAACTCAACAGTTTCTTCGGGACTTGGAGGAGTACAATGCATTGTCGATAATAAGTTTTGTTCCCTTAGACAGAAATACAATAGCTCTTCCGGAGCCTTCAATCAAACTTATATTACCAGAAATTGTAGAAACATTTGCTTTTTCCTTATGCAAATAAGAAAAGTATTTATGGCATGAGTTGTTCCACTATCAACTATACAAATATCTTCATGATTGGTCTTTGATCCAAACATAATTTGAGGATTATCAATATTCTTCAAAATGACATAAACAAAATAAATATGATAGTAAACATTATAACTTTTATTTATGTACAACAATTACATAACTATACTATCTACTACAAATAACAAAAATTAAAATATTTACATCTCTACAGATTCACTACCGATCACATGACTTGTTTCTCCTTCTGGGAGTGCAAAGTAATCAGCTACATCCAAATGCATGAAGTCTAAATTATCTTCAGAAATAAAATTTGCTTCAGCATTTTTCTCTGTCTTCTTCAGGGAAGCTTGATATAGCTCAATCAGGTGCTTTGGCGTACGGCATGTACGTGACCAGTGCTCTTTTCCTCCACATCTATAGCATGCATTTTCTGGCTTTGCTTCTTGCACCGCTTCATGCTTTTGTTCCTTTCTTTTCCACTGCTGGTGGTGAGGAGAGTTCTTTGGTGCATTATTATTATCACGATTAGAGTTTCCTCCCCGACCACGGCCATGACCATGACTGAGGCCACGTCCTCTTCCACATTTAGCTTGGTGGAAGTTTGTATCATTCACTTTAGGGAATGGACAAGAACCAGTAGGCCGGCTTTCATGGTTTTTCATTAATATCCCATTCGGTTGCTCGGCTACAAGAAGATGTGAGATAAGTTCAGAATACTTTTTGAATCCCATCTCTCGATATTGCTGCTGTAGGAGCATATTCGAGGCATGAAAAGTGGTGAAAGTTTTTTTCAACATATCATGATCAGTAATATTATCACCACATAGTTTCAATTGGGAAATAATTCTAAACATAGCAGAATTATACTCACTGATAGATTTAAAATCTTGTAGCCTTAGATGAGTCCAATCATAACATGCCTGTGGAAGAACGATCATCTTCAGGTGGTCATATCTATCTTTCAAATTACTCCACAGTATGACTGGATCTTTAACAGTAAGATATTCTATTTTCAGGCCCTCATCAAGGTGATGGCGTAGGAATATCATTGATTTGGCACGGTCTTGGTTTGATGCCTGATTTTTATCTTTGATGGTGTCTGCCAGACCCATCGCATCAAGATGAATTTCGGCATCAAGCACCCAAGACTTATAGCTTTTGCCCGATATATCCAGGGCTACAAACTCAAGTTTAGAAAGATTTGACATTATTTAGAAAAAGAAAGTTCGTACCTCTGATACTTTCAAAGTATTTTCTCGAGATGGCAGAGTCTCGTGCTGGATAACGTGTTATAAAATAAAGACTGTAAAGTAAAAACAAGTATAGAGAGAAACTGATATATTATTCAAACTTCAAACTTCTGTACATAATGAACTGAATTCTCCTCTATTTATAGAAGAAAGGAAGCTGCTGTGTAAGCTGCTACTGCAAGCTGCTGTGTAAGCTGCTTGTAAGCTGCTGCTCTAAACTGTTGTGCCAGATATAGATAATCTTCTATCATGGTTAATATTTATCCATAACGGAGTACCGAAAGGATAAGCTTCTTCAGAAGGCTTATTTCCAATAGAGTACTAAATAAATAAATGTATTTATGACAGAGTCTCATATGGATAAACTTCTTCAGGAAGCTTATTTATAACGGAGTACTAAATGAACATCCATAATATAATATATTCATATCAATAACATAATTTTCTATGTAAACTAATAGATGTTTCCATCCAAGACAATGGTCTACAGCCATCAACTCTTGTTGCTTTAGGTGGCCAAACTTGGAAACTTAAGAATCAATTAATTAAATCTTAACTTTCCAAATTAAAGTAAATCTTCCACTTAAGAGAGATAAGTAGAGAGTTTCTGAACTAAAAATGTTTAAATTCCATACTAACGCATAATATAGGAAATTAATGCGAGTTAGGCATTTAATCGAACAATTATCATATTTGTGATGTTTCAAAATGGACCAGATCTTTTGGCACCGTGCTTAATATTTAATTAATTTGTTTGCGAAAAGTCATAACCATTAGAAGCAGCACCCAAGAACTTTCTTGAACCTTCAAGCTGTCTCAAATATTCAAGAAAGGCCATATTTGCTATAATGGGGAGAGATCTAGTAGGAAATATTTAAAAAGAACAGTTTGATGTATGGACAGTCGGGTAAGGACTAAACTTTATTAGATTTATTGTATGTAATTTTATTATATAATAATATTTTTTTATAAGAACTTATTTTTACGGCTTGAATAGTAATCTCCTCGTCACGACGACAAACAACTATCTTACTTGCTCCCAAGCTTTCCTTCATTTAGAGTAGAGAAACATTTCTATTTTGAAAAATTTGAACTTCTTCTCTATGCATAAACATGAAATTTTTTTCACACAAGAAAAGAAGGTAAAGCAATATAATAAATTAAACATATCTCAAACTTATGTTTACACCAATTAATTAAACAAATAAATTCATGATACATCTTTACGCTTTCAAAATTCATGATGCACCTTTTTTTTCTTTACCTATAGCTAGGGGTGTTCATGGTTTAGTTTGGATCGGGTTTTCCCTAAAAAGAAATCAAACCAAGTAAGTCGGTTCTTCAAATATTGGAACCAAACCAAACTAATTAAGTCGATTTTTTATCGGTTTTTCGGTTATCTTATCGGATTTTTTCTTAAATATGAGACATACACTACCAAACATATATTCCTGCGACTACATTTTCAACGTAACACTATCAAACCAATTGCTCTTTGAGAAATCTATCATTTACCAAGTTATATTGATGATAATTGAATCAAATAATGATGAATAGTTTAAGTACTCAATTAAAAATCGATTATTTTTAACATGAAATAAATTCTTGTACTTAGCAAAAGAAGACTACCAGTCAAACTAGAAGGTAAAGGCAAAGAATTAGACTATTAAAATATAACTAGACTAAAAATACAAACGACTAATATGTACCATAGAATATTATAAACTTTATATAAAAATATACATATATATAGGTATAATAACAAATTTAAATAGCTATTTCATAAAGAAAAGAAGGTAAAGCGATATAATAAATTAAACATATCTCAAACTTACTCATATTCGATGTTTACCCCGATTAATTAAACAAATAAATTCATGATACATGTTTACGCTTTCAAAATTCATGATGCACCTTTTTTTTTCTTTACCCATAGCACTGATAATACTGAACAAGACTACATATAAAGGGTAACAAAAGTTTCATCTTACACTGTTACACAAAAAGGTAAAAAAATAAAAAAATTTAAGTAGATGAGTAAATATCATGTGAAGAAGCATATACATAGTACATAGCCATAAGTAAACACATATAGTACATGCATGAAGAAAAAACACAAAGAAATATGCTATTCTAGAATTCCGAACTCATAAAATTTAAATCTTGGACTTATCTCTGACTATAATATTATGACTTACGTCGCAACATATTTACGTGGTTTGTTGGATTTAACAGGCTTACCAAATATGCCACAAACACCACAACCATATAACTTAGGAGATGGAGGATCAATGGACGGTTCTTTGTAGTTATCTGCAGAACGATAACCAATACGAGGTTTTGGTTCTGACGATGACGAAGATTTTTGTTCTTTTTTCTTGTGTTCTACTTCTTCTTCTTGATCTAATAAGGGGAATTCTTGATTTGAAGATATCAAGGTTAATTTGAGTCAAAAGGATTTGTTCAATCTTGATATACTATAAGAAATTATAAGATATGAAAAGATTGATTAGTTGGGCAATGATGTGATCATAAAATTAATGATATCCCATTTCGTAGTGTTTGAAATTACTTGTTTGCCTTTTCAAATTAGTGAAACTATTTTTTGATGATTTGACATGACTCCGTTATATTGCCAACAATCAAATGATTTAAGTTATATATATTAGCAACATAAAATTTAACTATATGTAGTGACATTATAAATAATTTACATTATCAATGTGTTTTAACTTGTTATAACAAGTAATCCATCTTATTTTTTATGTTACTGATCTATTTCCTATAAACGATTACATATAATTATCTTTTAGATGATTTGATAATATTTTAGATTATTAAAACTCTCAATTTTATTATATGTCCGTAAATGAGAAACTCTAACATATTTCTTACCATTTTTACCAGGTTACCAATTAATCTTCATTGTAGAGATTCACATATAATTCTCTTATAAGGATCGGATTATTACGTTATAAATATTTTTAATGCCGTTGGTATATAGAACTTAACTCAATTATTTTAGGTGCATAATAGGCTCTTAGACAGTCAAAGTTGGGAACATTTGGCTTTGGTAATATCATTAAATTAGATAATCTGATTTCAATCTGTGACTCAATCCGACAAGTAGGTTAGATATGAAGGTAGTAAACCAAGACTGAGGAAGCAAAAATTATGGAAGATAGTAAAAATTATATAAAAGTAGCAGCCAGTTGAATAGAAAATCCAATTTCCATGAAAAATATGAGTAAAATAAGATGTCACTAGCAAATATAGTGATTTTTTTATTTTAAATCTTCCAGATTATTTCGATGTGATGATTTGATTATTTGACAAAAGTCTCAAATATTACGCAAAGTTTTTCCTCTTGCTATTTGTTTTAATCCACGTTTTGGTAACGAGTTAGAAGTTAATGAAGTTTACTATAGTACGGAGTGATTTAATCCGAACGTATTAATATGTCAAGTAACTATTTGAAAAATATAAGATTTTCCAATGAATTAATAACTAAAGTAAAAAATAAATTAATCATTTTTTGATTTCCTATCGGATCAGTACCAGTCTCAGACCCCAACTAATCCGGATTTGTGCCGGAAAGTCTTACAATGGGGTAAAACACTCTTCTACCAAATGAAACTTCATTTCCTAGGCTTGAATTCAAGACTTCTAGTTTAGGATGAATTAATGTTTAAACAATATCAACAATAATAATAACAACAACATCAACAACAAAAAAAAAAAAAAAATCTAATGTAATCCCACAAGTGAAGTTTGGAGAGGGTAATGTGCACACTGACCTTACTCATATCTTGGGAGGTAAAGAGACTGTTTCCAAAATCATCATCACAGTAAAAGGCTATATTCATCTACCTATGCTACTCCATTGCACAATTTCTTCTAGCAAATACTTATGACACATGCATGTACTGGTTGTTTCAAAAATCTTTTGAAGTTTCAAGCACCCCTACAAAAAAATTTACCATGTTCACTTCCATTTAACACTGTCAAAACAAAACTTTGAACCAAGCTACAGTAAAGCTTTTCCAAACCTAGGTTTTCATATTATCCTACAGATATCCTATCAGACATGTTTCATCAAGCTACTAATTGTTTGAGGTCACAAATGAACCCAGCCTCCTTTTGTCTTTGAGAATTTCACTGAGAGGTTTTGGACCTAGAAAATCGTCTCTTTCACTTCCTCCAGATGGCCCTGTTGTCGCAAAAGAATTCCAATCTTCTCTTCCCCTTACCTTTTCTTCTCTACTTTGAGCTAGTGACTTGGGTGCACTAAAGATCTTAGGAACTTCAGTCAATCGCTTCCTAGAAGCCATCCTCCCAGGGGGTTCATTTGCAAAAGGTCGCGACCTGCCCCGTCTCCTCTCCTTGAAATGCTGCTGTCTGTAACTGCTTCCTTGAGATTGTCTCAACTTTTTCGTGTGATTGGCGTCCTCCAGAAGAGTGCCATCGTCAAAGCCGGAGGAGAAAGAAGGATTGCTTTCCACTTTTGAAGCCAGTCTTTGAGGCAACCACCGAGAACCCTGTGGGCGACGCCTATCCCAGCGTTGCTCACGATCATTCAACCTAGACAGGTCTAACCTTCTAGACAAGTGATTTGGAGGATCACTTTCAATGACTCGCCGCTTCTTCAGAAGGTCCCGAAGGTCCACATTGCCTCTGCCACGATAAGCTAGTTCTCTAGGCAACTTTCTTTTATGTGGTACACTCTGTCTTACATGAGCAGGGACAACGATTTCTCTTGCATATTCATTTACTTCATGATTCTCAACATTATTATAATAAGAATT
This sequence comes from Nicotiana tabacum, assembly GCF_000715075.1. Lineage (NCBI taxonomy): Eukaryota > Viridiplantae > Streptophyta > Magnoliopsida > Solanales > Solanaceae > Nicotiana > Nicotiana tabacum. Next base: position 51,375,128 of record NC_134101.1, on the reverse strand, counting down.
GTCTAGTTCTTCGTCGGACACAATTCTCATGTCTGGATATGCAGGATCATACTCAAGGTTGTCCTCAAAATCATATCCAGCAAACCGCACATCAAGCTCCCTATCTTCCATATCATGCTGCAGTAGGTAACTGTGATCATCTTCGTGACTTAAGCCTTCTACCCTATCATCAACAAGAACATCAAAACCAGGAGACGATTCCAACCACTCCTCTCTCTCCACATTGTCCTCCACTTCTTCGTCTGAGCTCCCGTTGGGGGACAAATTGGATCCTCCTTGGGCAAAGCCTTCAGCAGGGACCAACGAATTTAACCTTACTGCAGTAGCTTCTTCAGAAGGAGATCCTGAAGTCTCACGAGAAGCACTCTCCTCACCAACATTGTTACACATTGAATGAAGATCCACTTTTGACTTGATATATTCATGTGCTGCTGTCTTGGACCCAGTTTCAGAGGAATTAGAGTGCTTCTGTGCTGCTGCCTTAGACCCAGTTTCAGAGGAATTAGAGTGCTTCTGTGCTGATGCAGGACCAGTTTCACTTCCTGCAGATGTCTTTTTCTCAGCTGTTGGTCCATCAGGGACTCCAGATGCTATTTTTGAGGATCTCCATGCCGTTGTACCATCATCAGGTCCATGCAGAAATGAGCATCTTTCACCTTTATTGCAATAGCTATTGAAATAGAAGTAACAGGGAACATTTGTCTTGTTAACAGGCACGGCCGTTTTACTGTGCGGAGGAGCAGATTCAGATGATGTCTCAGCACGGCTCTCCAATGGCTGAGGAAGAACAGGAAAAAATTAACACAATCAAAGAATTAAAAATAACAAGTTCAAGAAGCAATTTTATACAGGTCAGAAACAAGGACATGAAAGATAAGAGAAACATTACTTTAAAGCATCTAATTTCTTGTTAGCTAGGTACTTAAATAACCCAATTAAGTCGTACAAGGCAATGACCAACCAAACGAGAAAACAGATGCAAAAACTTTCACTCGGGAAGATCTAACGACCAGTCTCCAGGTACTTTTTCTTTGTTTTTTGGGGTATGGTAAATCCACCTCCGAAACCGGCCTGCCTAACACTTACCTTTATCCGCTTTGCTTCCTTAATGAGCCGAATTTCCCAATCTCATTCTTGGAGGTGGGTGGTCCCGAAAGGCGAAAACTGCTGTTTTCTTTCTATTCTAGTTCTTCTCTCTATACAGATGCTTTTTATACAAGATTCTTAGTTGGTGAGGAAAGAGAATTAGTTTTGACTAAGCTATCCCCCCTCATCAACCAGTCTCCGGTACTTAACTCATTTATACCCCCAAAAGCCTCTTTTCTGTTCCACCAGAAGAAATAATATGAGCACATCTTAGCGCCTTATATATGCATACAGAATTGGTAACATTCGTTTCTGGCAGAATTGAACGTCAAAATCTTACAGCCAAGGGACAATCAAAAGGAGAAAGAATGTTATATGTTAGTGTTCATATGTATAAACCACTTATTAGAAGTGAGGTAGATTACTGAATTCTCCTGTGACTTGAGAACAATGAAGTCATTTGTGTCAGAGTATCAAGAAGGTAAATCCGTCACCAAGGCATTAAGATTCAGGGGAATGAGGGAGCAGATCCAAAGTTTCTTCAACAGATAGAATTTCGAGGAGTTAAAATTATGCTTCTGAACTGATCATGTTGCAGTCTTTTGTATATTAAAGTACTTGAATCCACTTTGCTAGATCTTAAGCAAGTTTTTGCAGAATTATATTGGTATATTCTCATAGCTTACATACAAGCAAGAATCACTATTGTTTCTTTAAATATTTTACGTATGACATGAGGTTTTGAGAACTTCACATAAGAAAACCGTTTAGCAGAAAGGGCTACAGACTGAAATTCTGATGAGTGTTTGCTGTTCTTTTTCAAAGTAACGTCAGTTTCAAGATACTTGCATAAAACCAATACATGAAAAGGAAATATTAATTTCCATTTAAAATATTTACACAACTCCATCAATTCACCACTCCTGCAAGGGAATTTTTGGGCCCCCACACCCTTGGAAGGAGAAGGGACAGGAAATAAGGGAGTGGCTGGGGAGGAAAAGTAAAAGGATACCAAACAAAACAGGCTACCCCAGTTGGACCGCAAGCACAGTACAGTGAATTAAGTTTGCTGAGAAAGCTTTACAGATATAATTTATAGAGTGACGTTTGACGGCATACGGGAATCAATTTGAAAGAGATATCCAATTCTAGATATATTAACGTCATTTATTAAGATTTAGTTAGAGTATATGGTTTCCAGAACATGAAATGATGAGTCAGAACAAGTAAAGAATACACGAGATGTTGGTGAACACTTAAAACGTTTAGATAATTGCACTGGTTTTTTAGTCAGTTTAGTGATTTGGGCACTTCAAGGACTCTTGAGGTTTCAAATATCGTGCTGATCCTACATAATGTTGCACTGTACTTTTCTAAAAAAAATAGAATTTGGAACTTGAGCTCTAAGCTTGTTAAAAATCCCCCCGATGGTTGCCATGCATTTGGCCGAACAGGTCTTGAGGAGCCAATAACTTTTAGGGGAGATCTATATTTCTTGACTGCTGATGGTATCTCGTTTACTTGGCTGACATAGGTCTTGAGGAGCCAGTAATTTTTAGCAGAGATCTGTATTTCTTTTTTTCTTATGATAGGAAATGTGCTTCTTCAACAAGAAGATATATTGTTTTCCCAGTCTTTCACGAGAAGGGTACAATGCAACGTTCTTTCGGAGTAGCAAGATATTTGAAACTTCAGAATCCTTGAAATACCAAATAACCGAAATGATAAAAAAACTAGTGAAATTATCTAAAGGTTTAATTGAACCAAAATCTCTTGAATTCTTACTTGTTTAATCATCCTCTTCATATATCTTTTCTTGGAAATCATCTACTCTAACTAACTCTTAAAATAAAATATGACGTTGATATATCTAGAGCTGGATGTTTTCTTTCAAAATGATTTCCCTTACACCATCAAACAACACTCTATCAAGCATACATGTAAAGCTTTCTCTACATCTAACTGTGGTAGCCTACTTTTAGGTCGTGATGGTTCTACCATTCTAGAACTTAGGTAGACCGTAAACAAAGTGTAATTGTCCTACGTGATAGACTAACACTAATATTCTTAAATTTTGAAAGGGGAAATAGTTACGACTTGTCTGAACTCAACACACTATTTTAAGTTGGGGAGAACATTCAAGCCAAAACAAAAGCATAGTTTATTTTGTTGCATGTACGCATTAATAATACGTCATGAATCAGAAAAGATATCAATTTCAAGGCATTGCAGCTTCGTGCTTACCGGATGCCGAAAAGCGCATGTTGGATTAAGACAGCTTCCTGCCAGCCAGTACCAACAGTCCCTGGGGTTGAGCCTAGCTATCTCACTATGTCGATATTCACATTCTATTCCCTGGTTTTAAAAAAATCCATATCAACAAAACCCAGATTCTCAGATACAACACTTGAAATAATGAGCCAACAACGCACACGAAACAAAGATATTCATGTCATGAGTCAAGAATGCACAGGTAACAAAATACAACAATGACAAATGTTCATTGTATTGAGAACTACTACTCTGATTATTGTGATCCCATCATCTCTAAACCATAATTGATTAGACTTGAACTAAAAAGCAAAAATTATATATCAAAAGAACAATTAAAGACAATAACTACTTAAACAAGAAAATGCGCCAATAGAGCAAACTAATGTAGACAGCTAACTGAATTCACGATCACCAACTCAATTTGCTAGAAAATGTTAACAAAACTCTTCAACCCATTGAATTTCCCTTGCATAAACTCACCACTTAAACACTTAAAATTCAAATGTAAAAGAAAATCCAAGAAACCAACGCAATGTAATCATGACAAAAGATACATCAAACAGTGTATAAAGACCCATACACGCAGAGAACACACACACACACACACACACATTTCCATTTTATACATTACTGTTTGCTAGAAACAAAGTTTAAGATATTAATTTAGAGTTTAAATTAGGCCATGTAAAAGGTAATTGCAGGTAATTCAACATAATCAATTCAACATAGTAACCATTGATTGAACCTAGCGTGAATGATAAATAACCTGCTATAAAGTTATATAGAATTTAAATTTTTAAAAAAGCGAAATTCGAAGAAATGCAAATGAAAAAGGAGAAAAACCTTCTTGCAAGTGAGGGGAGAGGCTAAGAAATAGACACAATCAGTGTTGCGCTTTAACAATTCTTCCTCCATTTTCTCTCCCACAAATTGATTGATTATACAAAATGTTCAAATTTCACAGCATTACGTACAATATATAACTCGATGAAATGTGAAATTCTCAACTCTGATTAAAAACAAACCCTCGACAGTGTTCTATATATACACATATACATACATGATACAACTAGCACATTGAGAGGTGTAAGGGGTAGGGTCCCGGGGGGGGGGGGTTACAAAAGAGGGGGTGGTGCTTTCGAGTTTATAGAAGCACGCTTGGGGCTTTGTATTAATTTTATGTTATTTTTTGGGTTATGGTCCTTGCATTTTAAGCATGTTTCAGTATGGTATTTTTTTTCTTCTTTTTTTTTTTTGGTTTTTGCATCCGCTAATTAGAATTCGCCTCACATAATGTTAATTAAAGAAAAAAACTCTCCCTACTTGGTGAATAGTATAGTACTTCCTCTGATTTCGTTTTTGTATGTCAGCTTATTAAGAATATAATACATTTATATGATAGATAATTTTAACGTAATTTTTTTTATTATAGCCTTAGTGAGAAAGTTTTTATTCTCGGGCGAATATTATGGTAAATCAAGTTTCAAAAAAAATTACTTTCTTGTTTGAAAATATGTATTTAGTTGAATTGATTACATAAATTGAAATGGTTAAAGTACCTTTCTATTGACATGTTATATTTTTCATTGCACACTTTTCTTTTCCTAATAAAGATTGCTTGTAAATTAATAAAATTATTCGAGAAATCAATCGGTTAATTACTTACACCAAAATGGCAAGCTAGGTACATTACAGTTGAAAATTAGGTGTGATTGGTTAAATGAATTTTTTTATAGTCGTTTCACTTCATTTAGAGTACTAGGAAAGTTCAACTCAAATTACTCTCTAGTTTTTTTTTTCTTAACCATTTGAATCAAATTACTCTAAGATAATATTGAGCTTATCTTATGCATGTGAAGGGTACCACTTTTCTAGAATTTTTATATAAAATATATAGTTTTGTTGATATTATTTTTGTATTGAACATTTGTATAGTTGTTGTTTAATATCTAACTCAAAAAATGGGACTTAATTGATTTTATGGATTTAACAAAATAGAAGTGTTGGGCCATCTGCCTATCAATCTTTACCTATTGCTGGGTCGAACTACTCCAACACCAATTCCTTAGATATTGATTGGAAAAGGATATTTACACAAATAGCCGATCATATTACTATTTATTTTTTCTATTCATATACATAGATTATACACATATAATATATATATTATGCATATATTATACATCAACCGGCTACTTTTAGTTTAAACGATTGGGTGAAGACTATTTAGGTTAATTCTTCTTAAAATTGGCCCGTAATAAATTGGACAAATAGGTAGGGATGGCAATGTGACGATGCTGGTTTAAGTCTATGCGGGGCGGTTGTGATGGAACACAATTGCGGGGCAGGGCGAATGCGGTGTGGGTTGAAATAATTTTTTTAAAATTTTAGCGGGTGCGGGCCGATTGCGGGTTTTACTTTTTTTGTACCAGCTCCATTTCTGTTAAATGCACTAACTTTGTGGTTCCACTCAACCACTTTCCATCGACTTTGTCTTTCGACTCTCGTTATCTAAATTTAGCTTCTTCTTTTTTGATTGGTTTTGGCCATTTCAATTTATAATTTTCATAGATAATTAATGTTACTATGTTTCAGTTATTTGTTGTAACTATTTATTTGATTAATAGTTTAATACTTATCCAATATCAGGAAGAAAAAAAAGAAGAAAAATCTGCACAAGTACCCGCACCAACTTGGAGAAGCTAAAGTAATTAATTTACTCAATGACAGTTTGAGTTGCATTGCTGACAGAGTTGATTAATTTTGTAAAAATAAATTCCTTCCTCAGCAAACTATACTTATTGACTATTTGTAAGGTAGTTAATATTCAAAAGCTTGAAGTAAAATCGATCACATCTTCAACTCATTTTACACGACTTGGTTCCTTCAGTGAAGACAGAGAACTCTGGTCATAGATAATTGCAATCGTTATTATATATACTCCTATGAAATTTTGAAGACAATTCAAACAAATTAAAATAGGGACTTGTTCTTGAAATCAAACTCATTAAAAAGAAAAACTACTCCTTAAAAATGAAAACGAAAGAAAAGCATTTTTTTTAACCCCAAAAAAACTTATATACGGGCTGCGGTGTGGTTTTATGCGGTGCGGTGGGGGTTATGAACTGAAAATATTGTTATGCGGTGCGGGTTGAAGTCTTAACGGGTTAAGACTAAACCCGCCCCGGCCCCATTGTCATCCCTACTAATAGGCTCATTATATTCTTTTCACAAGATGAAGATTAGTCACCTATTACGGGCCAATTTTTCGATCTAATATGGGCCCATGATATTCTGAAGAGTTTAACTTATGGATCTTTACATAAATAGCGTCATATTCATTATTTACTTTTTCTATCTGATGTACATGAATTATACATTGATTATACACAGTTATACACATATTATACCTGAATTATTTATATATTATATATCCGCCCGCAATTTTATGTTTAAGCAGTTGGGTGAACGGCTATTTAGGTTACTTCTTCAATAAATATCACGAACAGTGTAATTTAACATAATTAGGTCACTCATTATAGGTAACCCTTATAAAAAAAGAGATTTGTAAGATAAATGACATGCTATAACAAGTAAAGGTAATCTGAAAATGAAAATTTGAGCCCTAAAATCCCAAGATGGAATAGGAAACCTAAAGCAACTAACAATCTCATAATTTACTTGGAAAAAAAAAATGTTCACAAAATTAAGGATCAATGTGGGATTATCCTCCCAAAACACAGATTTTAAATTAAGTAGAAAATTTGAATATAATCGCTAATTCTTTGCAATGGTATTTCATTTTGAAATAGCATGATTACTCTATTGTCATTAAAGAGTAGTAGAATCTTGGATTTGCATATGAAAAAGAGATGAAATATTTAGTGACAACTGATTTAAAGAAAGTTCATATGTGGAGAATTATAATTAACAAGATCATATTTACTCTAAGTTTAACAGATTCTAAAAGGAAATTAGGGAAATTTTAATCTCATAATAACTCTTTTATATGTTTTATTTCCTGACCATGAATTCTTACTCTTTCCATTTCCTGCTAGGAATCACATAATAACATAGATGTTAAATTTCATAATAACTCTTTTTTTATTAATACAAATTTCATATTCCTACAAAGTTTTAGTATGTCACGCACGTTAAAATAATTTAATTTTATGATCAATTTCGTTAAATTCATTTGTATAACATATTGAATTCCTTTAAGGTTCCGGGCAATACTACTCTCAACAATTTAAAGAAAAGAAAAGAAAACTTTCCAAAGGCAGTCTGCCTAAGATAAATACTTATCTACACCGGGCATTTATATATGTCTAACTAAATAATTAACTTGAAGAATCAACAAATTAAAGTAAAAATGTATATCATTTAACCATAGTTAAGTATTAAAAAATGTATATGCAAGTTATATGTCTTGCATTCATTGGTTAGAAAATATATATTATTACCCATAGTTAAGTATTAAAAAATGTATATGGAAGATATGTTTCTCGTATTCATTGACTTGATGTAAACACCTGATACAAGTAAGTTTTTACCGTGTGACGATTCCTTTGCCTTCGAGTTAGTTGAATAAAAAAGTGCCGTGATGTATGCAGTTGAAGCATATTCCTAATAGATTTATTATTAATCTTTAACAACAAAATAGAATTATTGTTCAACACTTCGATAATATAAAAAAATAAAAAAGTCTGCCTCTTCTTTCTCTATATCTATCCCAGAAATGGAAGGGCAGAGGCTTTTGGTGTCTCCTCTGGTCAAGAATTGTTTACTCAATTAATTCCGTTTACTCATTCTATTCTACAACGTTTAGATAAGAATAAATAAAATATCAATCAAACAAATTCTCTTCAATTATTTTATTAATATTCTTACTATATTTATGCTTTTATCTTTTTGTTCCCTTTTTTGGTATGCCGATAGTGAGAGTAACTAGCAACACATGGATTTGACTTATATCTTTCTGAGAAGTCTGTTTCAATTGGTTTGACAAATACGATATTCTTCAATAATTTGAACTCTTTTCCTGGATTGGAAAAAAGTAGATAATTTTTTTAGGGAATAGAATCCTAAAACAGAAACTAAAATAGTGATTTAAAGAAAAAAAATGACTTTTTATTGACAAAGATATTTCAAAGTAATTTTATACAAAAAAAGAGCAAAGACATGATTAATAAGAATTGGTTCTGGTTCTCTGGACCCCAGGAGATATTCCATGGAATTGGAACTACTTCACATAACACTTGTCTTCCATAAACAAGGCATATTAATTAATTTTGCATGAAATGTGACCTTTCTAAAATAAAGGATTATTCCAACATGGAAATTTTGTAGTAGAATATGCTAGAGTCAAAATGACGGATTCATGATTTAAACGTGATATTCAATCTTTAATATTTCTATCTCTGAACACATAACACTATTGGAATTACTGGTTAAAAATTTAATCTTTTTGACGTTTTAGTGACTCTTCACATGTATCATTTATGTTCTGCATTGAAAACGAGGGTTCAGAACTCATCAAATATATGGTCCATCCACCTCAGCTTGGGGTTGCTTCTATCACCTAGGGTAGATATTAAGTTGGGCTTCTGCCCTAATAAGGTTGCAAGATTTAGTGTCAGGTTGGTCTAAAACAAGTATGGTTTAGTATATACTTACGTTTTTTTTTAGCGTGTATATATATATAATTCGAGCAGAATGTAGCTACGTAGTGCATTTTTGGAATCTTGTCGCTGGGTGTGTATCGGTTCCTCTGAAAGTAGTGTATTTTTGGAAGATTTGATACGGGTACAATAAAATTTTTGGAGATTCTGATATGGGTACAGTAATATTTTGGAGATTCCAAATAACATAGCTTAAAACTAAGCTTTAACCACGACTGCTCTTCACTTCTAGCTGCCTTATAAATGTTGATTTAGAATTTCTTGGCTCATTCCTGTCTCTTAAATTGCATGAACTTAAGAACTCTATAATGAGATTTTCACTTAGAGTGTGTTAGATATGACAAAAGTCATATTGAAAATATTTTCCTGAAACATGTTTTCCAATATTTGGTTGGTGAATGAGAAATATTTTTTCGATATTTAAGATTAATGATAATATAAGCAAATCAGAGAGTGCTTTGATCAATTTTTTGAATAGTAAAGATTAATAATAAAAATAATAATGTCTTACTGTTAGTTGAAATAAGTAATATGAAGTTTAAAGTTTAGATAGTTGTAACGAAAATTAATGACATCCCTCTAAAAATGAGGGAAGTCTTTTCCCAACATTTGATAGAAATTTTTCCTTATCCGTCGACCAAACACCAGAAAACGACTTTGTTGTACCAAACACATCCTTAGTTTCATTGAAATTATGTGATGGAATAGCTAGCCTGAAAATGTTGCTGATTAATTTGCATGTAAATGGAAATGAGTAGGAGAAAAAGAAAGAAAAGAGAAAAGGTGAAAATGTAGTCTCACTTGGAAAGTAAAGGATCAGGTTCTTATGTGTGTAATAACTGAGACATGATTCTTAAAGGAACTAATTTGGTTCTCTTAGAATAGAACTACTCATAAAGATTCTATGAATCTAATATCTGATCCTTGTGTTATTTCTTTTTTTCTTTTGTTGCTGTTAATTAAGTACATAGACTTAAATAGTGGTCCTAAGTGATATATAAGCCTTTTTCCTTTGAGTCTATCGGAAATAACTCTCTACCTTATGTCTCTCTAGCTTCATAAGGTAGGAGTAATGTCTCCGTACACATTATCCTCCCCAGACCCAAAGACTCGACTTAGGATATTTCACTGGGTTTAATGACTTGGGCTACTGGTGCTTGCACTCAGGTGGCCTCTCACCGGCAGGGGCAGATGCAGTAAGGGCAAAGCTGTGTCACGTGAAGCCGTTTCGCAGTAAATTTTTTGTTAAATGTATATATAAATAATGTACAAAATACCATATAACTACAAAAAGCAGTAAGTGTGACACCACTTGTCATCAAACTCTTCTTGGCCAGTTGGTGGATATACAATCCGGCTTTCTTGTATTTTTTATTTTTTGGATCAATTAAGTTATTTTGTTACTTTTTTATTTTTTAAATTATTTTACCTTTTTGTTAGAATTTCTTAAAATAGTTTTATTTTATGAGTGTACTCTATAACATTATTTGGGGTTTCTCAAATAAATATTTTGATTTATAATTCAACTTAAATTTTGATAGATTATCCTAAAGCATCTTTCATACTTTCAAAATCAAGTTTAGAATCTCAAAATTCATCTAACTCGGAAGAAAGGTCCAATGGTTGGAGTAACATCGACAAGGTGAAGGAGTTAATTCAAATTCCTTAAAAATCAACTATGGGAAAAAAATGGCAACTCGAAAATATTATTCAAATAACCATGATGCAATAAGAAGAGCATATCTTCAAACCAGGTCTATCCAACCTTGAAATTATAAATGTGACACCGCTTACAAAAAATCCTGCGTACGTCACTGCTCACCGGGGAGACCATCGGATAAGTAAGCATGTCAAACAAAACCTTGCGCACAGCAGATGATTGCAGTAATGTTTGAAACAAAAAAGAGGAAAATAGTTAGCACTAACGGATATCTCAACTACACATGATATTTGCGTTACTAAATAGTATTAAACTACCTTCTTCTTGGTCTTTGTAACATGTTCATCCTCGTCGTCATCATCTTCTAAGTCAACATGTTTCCTACTCCATTTAGCCAAACAGATGGTGGAGGGGATAATTATCACACACTTGAGCCGAAAACCTACACATCCATTAGATTCCTATGGAAAAATGGAGTAAACATGTTCTAAGATGCTTACTATCAGAAGCCAAAAATGTGGTCCATTACAGCCTATAATCTTTAAAAAGTTCAATAATCAATAACGCTTACACTCCCACTCTCACTCCCCCAATCCAACCCCTGCCTTTTCTAGTACAGGTCACTCAGAATGTTGAACAATGTAAGATCAACTTAAGAGCATGGTTCCTGCTGAAATTTACAATATACAATTTGTGCTTTCATTTACTACAATCAACTTCCCATCATTTGATAATCAAAATTTCTTACATACCAACCTAAAACTTCATCAATTCAACTTAAGACATGAACATCCTCAAGAACCAAACGAGACCAACGAGGAAAGTAGACCAAATGACAAAGAAAGGAGCGTAGGCAAAAAAATTGAGAAAGCCCGTCTTTTCATTTTTTACCAACTTCTTCACAATTAAACACATGGGTTGACCTCATACAAACAAGCTCCAAAATCTGTTTTTTGAACCATATAAATGAATTTAAATGTCTAATAGGATAACAGTTATCACAATCATTAACAAGAACCTTGTTTGCCAAGAGGCACACAATGTAGGCAAAAACTAGACAACTTCATTAAAACAGCAAAAACAAAATGATTTGCTAAAACCGGCACGGTCACCTGCTTCTATTTTACTATTTTCATTAACAAGTGCGTATTTATATGCAACAGTCAAAATGTAGCCTAGTTGTTCGATTACAAACCCTCCCAACCCATTATTTCCTCTCTTTTTTCCCCTTAGTAATCAAAAGCCAGCAGCTTCATCATCTTGTGTTCCATTTTCCCCCCACTTATTCAGATATTCTTCTTCTTTATAATGGAAAAAATCCCCGAGGATCAATAGCACACGGTTTGAAACGCTGGCCCTCCTTGTTCAGAGTTGACAATGTGACCTGCAGTTTGCTCCCTTCTGAACAACCATATTTAAGCATATTAAACCTGTACATCCGTCTCATTTCTTTATCCAGCAACATAAAAGATTCTCCGACAAAGCAACAATTTAATACTTGCCATTATACTAGTGCCAGACTTTCAAAAGCTGTATCTGACTAAGAAAAATAATGGTTTTAGCTCATATCCGTACACTCAGCGCAAGCAGGGGACAAAAAGTATCATGTATGATTTTAACTCCAAAAACATCCATGCTTTTGGAAAGATGGATATTATTCCTAGTTCCTACTATCAATGTAGGATATTCATCATCAGACTATCCTGCAACTTTTACTAGCTATTCTACATCCATTTATTACCATCAGAAAGCAAAAGGGGAAAGCAAAGGATGATACATGATCACATAGTTTCTAGAGACCACTGACAACAGCATCTTTAACGATGATATGTCCTTGGATTTCAAGTTTCAACCCCAGCAATCTAGAGCAACAAACAGTTATTAGCTCTGTAATTATCACATATCAATAGAACACTATTGGAACAAATATTAGCTCTTCGAGTTGAAGTTGTATAAAATATAACTAGTCGGGTTCTAAGCTTTGTCATCTCCATCAACTTCAGAACTAACTTTTGGATCAGCAATTTTGACACTTTCCGGTGCCATGACACGTCCAGTCATAGGATGAACTGGACGAGTGTCCCGTGGACCGCCTTTTTGTCCCATAGCTAGCATAGGTGGAGGAGGTAATACACCTGCTCGGAAAAGAAGACGTTCAACCGGTTCTGACGGCTGTGCACCAACGGATAACCAATATCTGAAGAACCGCAAAGATTAGACAAACAATACATGACTGTGTCATCTTAATAGCTATCTGATGATCAGAGAGTATAAGCATCAACAAGGTCTTACAGCAACTAAAAGCAAAGTCAGAGTATAACCATTTCATTTGAGCCCTATTTTCCTTTTGGACCTTTGCAAGAGTAGCAAAATTAAGAAAGTTCATGAGACAGCAGTACAGTGCTACTGTAATTTCTACAAATTGGAAGAAACAGGTCCTACAAATATCAGCTATAATTTTACTCCCTGCTCGACCCAGCCAAAATGAAGTTTTCGACCAAAATAAAAGGTTTAAAAAAGAGAGATAAACTAACAAGCGTCATTTCTTAATCTGTCTTTATGTGTTGCTGATAATTAGCCTTTCAAAATCGCAGCCACACGCTCCTAATTTCCCAGACAAAGTGTACAAACACATATCAACTTATTGCTTACATCCAGCACACTCAACAAATGAACCATTCTATCATGTTTATGGTCCATGCCCCCAGTGATAGAATAAACAAGAGAGGATCTTTGATTATACAAAATACTTCACTCACATATGTTTCTCTCCATCAGCAGCAGGGCAAGTTCTACATGATTACTGTCAGTTAAAGTACACAGTGCAGCAAACCATTTATTCCCGTCATTATTTGTTAATGGAAAACATCATTCCTAAAACTTAAAAGAACACAAATCCTCTCTGTTGGTAGCAAAAAATCTCACGAACTTCTAAGATAGCAAACTGTTAACGAATTCCCAGATGAGTTAGCATATTGTTCTATCCACTTGTTACACTGTCAACAAAAGGTAGACATTAAAATATCTCATAAGAAAATTATAACCCAAGTACTCATAATTATAAGTTTCTTTTATAAGTAAATAACTTCTTACATGAAACATCTAATTACAACCAAGTATATAAACCACCGCCCACCAGAAAAAAAGTGGCCATTTTACACCACTTCTGATCCCTAACATTAAATATGCTCGCATAGTCAAGTGAATTTTAATTGCACCGTTTTCCTTGTCTCTTCGCCATCATAGTTAACATTGGTCCACAACCTCCTTAGGTCCAGTTGCATCTTCATACAATTACCTGGATAACTCGATTCAAACAGCTTGGTTGCTCCCTCATACATATCTTCAATAGTCGCCCTAAAAATTACCCAAATACTTTAAATTGCTTCCTTGTATATATCAGCATTAGTCACCTTAGAAATTCCCCAAACACTTTAAATTGCTCCATTCAGTCAGACATCCCCTCTTACACACTCACGTCATTGTTAGCAGCTCATGAGAAATTTTTGTACATGTTTTGCTACTGATCCAGGGATTTGATTTCTGTTTCATGCACCTTACAGGAATCTTTTTTGGTCAGCGTATTCAGCCATTTCATATGCGACGATATTCTTTTTGAAGGATTACCGACCAGATGAACAGAAATTTAAAGTTACAAGTTAGCAATTTTTTTTTAAAATTTATTTACCACACCCTTAGGCTAGTTGTCTTTTAAATTTATGTAGTTAGGGATAGTTTGTCTGTAGACTCTCATTTCAAACTTTTGGACTTTGTCAGCTTTTTATCCTTAGCATAAGCCTCATTGCAACAGAGCTAACAAACTCACTTTTGTACTTTTTGCTATCATGCATCTACTTGATGCCATTTATATACCACTTACTTCATCAAAACAAGTTAGCAAAATCTGTTTTACGTGACTACAATGTTATTCTTGATCCTACAGCTATAAACTAGTCTTAACCATTCGCATTCGTAGCCATTAAAAATTTTCAATGATCCTGTAGATCAAACAAGCTTTACCTAACTAGAAAAGCTATACCAATATCGAGCTTCCACATTTTGCATAAGCAGCTGAATTATCATCTTTAAGTAGTCTTACAATGTTCTTTGTCAGACAACAAAAGGTAAAAACACGATACATGAACTGAATATTTATCAATATATGATTGTCTAGTATCTACTATACCCATTAATTTTATCCATCTTATCTGAACTTTAACAAGAGACCAGAAAATGAAAATAAAACATCTCTAAATTATAAATGGAAATCATCATGTTGGGAATCATAACAAAAACAACAACTTCTGGAAATGTACTTACTTCACCCTGTCAAAATTAAGACCCATCCGTTTGCCACCATCTTGACCTGTACAAATGAAAATTGTACAAGATATTCATCAGCACCTCAAAAAAGTATTACTTCCTAATTTTTTTATAAAATACTTTATTTATTTATGAAGTAAGATGTTAACTTGCTAGCATCAAGAAGATGCAATGAGGACAAAAGTGAGACGTTAGCTCCATTACAGCATGTTCCAAACTAAGATCAGGGAGCTAACCAAAAATATAGTAAAATACTACTATATGTCCCCTACCAGCCTAAATCGAATACAGTTCCTTGATAACTCCAAACTCTTAATTCAACATTAACCAACTGAGGTTTCTTGTCAACAAAACCTTTACACTACACAAGGATAAGAACCCAAAATCAATCAGTTAAAGGAATAGAAAATCAAGCTGAAAGATGAGAATTTTCAAAGGGGTTAATCCAAACAAAGTGAAATTACTAACGCTTATTATGAGCTCATAACAAATACAATACGCTCATATGTATCCCTCTTGAGGTTTTGGGAGATAGGGTTTACCTGGAAGAGGATTGTAGTAACCGAGGACTTCCAAGTGTTTGCCATCTCGGGGAGATCTACTATCCGCCGCCATTACTCTGTAAGAAGGTTTGTTTTTGCATCCAAACCTCGACAACCTCAATCTTACCACCATTTTTCTCTGCCTCTTCTTAGCTCCAAATGTGCAGGGTTCCGACTGCTGAGTTTTTTGTAATCAGGGAGAGACTAGGGCTCGTTACTGTATAGATACGTACACAAGTAAAGATCACTTCACTCACTATTACATACTCCTCGGTCCTAATTTATATATGTGACCTGATTTTCTTTTTAATCTATAAAACAAATATATTTTTATGTTTAAAAATAATTAGTAGTCGTGCGGTCAATATTAAAAAATATTAATTAACTTAATTTGTGATCATTGATCGGCTTGTTTGAACATATTACTCCACATGGTATTGCTTAATAAATTTTAATTGTTATCTTATTTATCAATACGATATACCCAATAATAAATTCTCTATTAAATTAAAGGAACTTATATAGTCATTAAATAATTTTTTTATTCTATAATAGAAGATATATTTTAGTACTCTTGAAATATTTAATAATTTTATATTTAATTTTATTGTTCTCAATAATATTGTTTGAATTTTAATGAATAAATACACTTTTTTATTTTTAAAAAAATCAAATATATATATATATATTTTTAAAAGAACCCTCACCCCATGTTTGAGTAGTTAGTTTCTTTGTGTTTTTTCTTTCATCATTTGGGTTTTTTTTTCTTAAAAAAAATTTGAATCTTCAAATTTGTTGGAGCGTTGTCCTAAAATCTGACACTTGTTAAATTTTTGTTGTTACACTTGGCATCATCACATTGATGTCCTTCTCCTATTCTATATAGATAGAATAGGTATTGTCTGAATTTTAATTAATAAAATCTCTATTAAATTAAAGGACTTATATAGTCATCGAATAATTTTTTTGTTCTGTATTTTTCTTTATTATATTATCCAATATTTAGTATAATTATATTGTTAATATAAATTATTAGCATATTACTTGCTTAATATTTTTGTCTGCTACTTATTTTTAATATAACAGAAAATATATATTTTATTACTCTTGATGTATTTTTTATTATAAATTTTATTATATTTTTTTCAATAATATTGTCTTATTTTTAATAAATAAATATACTTTTTATATAAAATATTAAAACAAAAATAATTTAACAAAAAGAATAAAGAAATTAACTAACCTAATCCAACCATGAGAAACATTTTTTCTCTTCCTTTACTCCTTACACATTTTGTGTAGTTATTTCTTACACAAAAGTTATCTTCTTCAACTCCTTATCACCACCCAATGATTATTTATAATTATTGTGTATTTTCTTTATTAGCTTAATCATTATTCCGTGCTACTAAATCGATCCTTTTTCGGTTTATTTTTTAGATTTGTTGATTCATGTAGCCTTTAAATAAATAGATGTAGGCTTATTTAATCATGGGGAAAATATTTCACATTATTAAAATAGTTTCTTAGGACAGTATTCAGCACGACTCAAGTCAATTCATATATTTCTATTAAAAAATAATATTATTACAGTATTATCATTATTTTCTCGTGTAATTTCCCTACAGTTTAAACCCCAGCAATCCAGAGCAACAAACACATACTAGCTCTGTAATTATCACATACCAATAGATCACTGTCGGAACAAAGTTTAGCTCTTTGAGTTGAAGTTGTATAAAATATAATTAGTTGGGTTCTGAGCTTTGTCATCACCATCAACTTCTGAACCAACTTTTGGATCAGCAATTTTGGCTTTTTCCGGTGCCATGACACGTCCAGTCATAGGATCAACTGGACGAGTGTCTCGTGGACCGCCTTTTTGTCCCATAGCTTGTTAGTAATATGTGGTCGAAACTAAAAAAATCGGAAAAGTAAGGAAATATTAGTTCAATAAACGAATCGCAAAATAATTTCTAGCTACAAGTTATCTTAGGAAATTTAATCCTCTTAATGTTATTAAGGTTATGGATTATTTTCTCTCAGAATAGAACGAAAAAACTATTCTGTAATACTGGCAATCAAAATTACATAACTTTAGCGAACTCAACAAACGGAGCAAATCACATTTTACACTTTATTTATTTAGAAAAACAATGCAACAATGTAGATATTGATATATAGTTATATTTGTATAAGTACAACAGAGTATGTGTGTAAAGTAGTGCAATGTGTAACAGCCTATAGAGAGTGAGGTCATTGTGTAATTAACAAAAGTTAGGAGGTTAAGTGGTTAGTTGGGTATGAGTTGTCAACCACTAACCACTAATATAAACAATCCATCCCTCTTGTATTATGCTCAATCGAACAGATCATCATCTTCTTCTTCTCTCTCAATCTTCTCTCTCAATATTCTCTCACTTGCATGTCATTTACAATCGAAGATCCAATGAATTCTATCAGTAGAAAAGAGGGGAGAAGTTTTTAGATTTTCTATCTTTGAAAAATAAGGCCAAACCTCTAAATTTATAGACAAAGAAAGGATGAGATGAACAGGTACAACCCAAGAGGTGCCTCTTCCATTTCTCATTCACACTTTTTAGAAAAAATCCAACATAGCTAGCATAGACGGTGGAGGTAATACACCTGCTCGGAAAAGAAGACGTTCAACCGGTTTTGATGGTTGTGCACCAACCAAGGGCGGATTTAGGGGGGCAAAATTACACTGTATATATAAGGTAAAATCTATTTTTAACTCTATATATTAAGTTTTGAACCCCTTGACATAGCTCAAAAGCATAGATTAGTGGTCAAGGGGGTTCAAAACCTTTGTAAGGTCATAGGTTTAATTCCCACCATGTACAATCATTTTTTTGGCACCAATGGATAACCAATATCGCAGAACCACAAAGATCAGGTAAGCAATACATGATTGTATGATCCTAAAAACTATCTGATGATCAGAGAGTATAAGAAACAACAAGGCGTAGGTCTTGCAGCAACTAAAAGCAAAGTCAAAGTACAACCATTTGAGCACTATTTTCCTTTTGGACATTTGCAAGAATAAACTTGAGTGATGGCAATCTCATCCATAGGAAATAGGTAATATCAGCTTCAGGAAGAGTCCGAAACTAAAGTATGGTTCATTTGGACTCAAGAGACACAAATATGTTTAAAAAGTAATTGGGCATCGTTTTATATATAGCACGGTTATTCACCGCGCTATACCTTAACGACAGTTTTGTCCGTTAAGATATAGCACGGTGAATAACCGTGCTATATATAAAATGTGGCCCCACCAATAATTCACATGCACTTAACTTATCCACCAATAATTTATATGGGTATAGCGCATATTATGCATGCGCTATACATCCACTAATTGTACCCCTGGACTGATTTTTTCTTATTTAAGGAGGTTCTGAATTTGGTAAAAATTAATTCAGCATCCTTCAAGTCTTCCGAAATATTTGTTCGTTAAGTTATTTTGTATTTTGTCATAATGTCCGAAGAGCGAAAAATTAGGGTTTTATTATATTGGGGGGGAGGAGGGTGAGGTTGTGGCGGAGAATAAATCAGTACGTTATAGTTATTCTTCACAGTGTCATGTTAAGTTGCCACTTACAATGGAGTACGATAGATTGATATCATTGTTATGTAAAAAATGAGTGTGAGCAAACGTTCGGTGTATATTAAAGTAACCGGAAGATATCTGTATTCTGTTACTCTCCAAGGGGTTGCTTGTTATGCTGAGTTTAATATTTAAGACGATGAAACTCTGACAGATTTTTTGAGGACTCCGGATGAACACCGGAAACTTCTTGTGATAAAAATATTGGAAATGTACGTCAAGGCGGAAGACGTTCGCAATAATGAGGTTCCACGAAGTAGGGATATCCCTCATTCACCGAGTGGTTATTTTGGAGCAGTTTTAGCCGAACAGGTTCCGGGTGAAAGAGTTTGGCCTGATCTAAACTTATCTCCACGGGCGAATGAGGACCGATGACATAATTTCTTCCCAAGTTTACATAATCCACAAGCCGAATGGTAAACTTCAATTTTCCTTTGTGTTACGATGTATATTTTTATGTATTGAATTTTTATTAATACTCATATATTCTGCATGGGGTACCGGCCAAATATGAATCTTACAAGTTATGAACCAACATACAGTTGGAAAATGGCTAGTTTTGGTGTGTTAGGTCATGGTGGTCCATTCGGGAGTTATCACCAATATGATATGGTGCATCATGAGATATCAACACATTACGATTTGTAATTGAAGTTATAAAGTTTATATGTAAAGTTTAGATGAATTTGAGAAACTCATTATTTTATTGGTTGTGCAGTGAAAACGAGCAACTTGAAGGTCCAGTCCTTACTGAATTGCCCGAAGACGACATATTTAATGGATCTGGCAGATGCGCAGAGTCAGGAAGATAATAGTGATTATGACAACAATGCTGATGAATCTGGAGATGACACACCCTTCTTTGATGAGGGTGATGATGATGAGGCCGAGAATGATGAACCTAATTTGACAAGGGAGCATGCTCCACCTCCCGTTAGACCAAGAGTGTACGAGTCCCATGTGCCGTTTCATTCAAGGGAGATTTTCTACCTTGATCAGTTGCCAAGTATGCCGGATGTGGATGCCCTCACAAGGGATCTTGACGAAATTCGGACAACAATGTGGGATGAAACTAGAGCAACAGTGTTGTCAAAAGAGCATGCATTTTGCTGATAAAGCGCGCCTAAGCAAGGCGGCGCGAATGTACAACATAAAAGAGTGTCGTGAGATTGTGGTTCACGAGTCATCTCCGGATGTATACAAGATTATTTGTCATAGATGGTTTCAAGGTTGTAATTGAATGCTGCGTGCGAGAAAGTTGAAAAACAATATGTGGATTGTGGGTAAATATATTGGCACCCACATTTGTGAAATGGACACATTCAGCGGGAATCATTTTAACTTGAATGTTGACTTGATTTCTCTTGTGTTGATTCCACACATTGAAGCGTCCATAAGGTACAAGATCAAAGAATGTATAACATCCGTACACTAGGTATATGGGTGTACCATTACCAAAAGAAAGACATTTCTCGAGCGCAAACGTGCGTTTGAAATTATTTATGGTAACTGGGATAAGTCATTTGCATCTCTACCCAGGTACATGGCCGCATTAAAACACTTTAACCCTGGGACTGTTGTTGAATGGAAGCTTGAGTGGAGTCCAAAAATACAGGAACACATATTTAGATATGTGTTCTGGGCATTTAAATCAGCCATTGATGGTTTTGTGCATTGTCGGTCAGTAATATCCATAGATGGCACTCATGTCTATGGAAAGTACGATATCAAGTTGTTGATCGTCGTTGTAGTAGATGATAATTGAAGTATATTTTCCCCTAGCATTTGCTATTTGTACCAATGAAAGCCAAGAGACGTGGACATTATTTTTGAACCACTTGAAGGAGCACGTTGTCAGACAACGTTCAGGTATTTGTCTAATATCTGATCGGTATGGCGGTATTTTAAGTTCTGTACAAAATTTGCGTGCATAGCAGGAACCGTATGCCTACGACCGTTACTGTGTTAGGCACTTGAAGGCCAACTTCTAGAGGGCTTATCCTAACAAGGACTTGCATCATTTAATGTGGATGGCTGCAACAGATCACCAAAAGTGTAAATTCAGGAGGCGAATGAAATTGATTAGGCAGGAAGACCCAAAAGCCTATCATTGGTTAATGCAACATAATCTTGACAAGTGGACTTTGCATGCGGATGGTGGTAGAAGATGAGAAATTCTGACTACAAATGTGTCAGAGTCTTTCAATGGGTTATTGAAGTCTGCACGTGGATTACCAGTCACTGCCATGGTGCGGATGTCATTCAAGCAGATGGCGAAGAGGTTTGTTGAAATATCTAGAGGTGCATCGTCATTGATGGAAAAAGGTGTTGAATTTATGCCACAACCAATGAAACGATTTGAGAAATATAGGAAGCGAGCACAATGGCATTCATTTTTGCAGTATTGCAGCGAGCGAAATATTTTTAAAGTTCGCACTGGTCTGCATCACAACCGTGGGAATAATACACATACCGTCAATGAAGCCATAAGATTATGCTCATGTGGAAAATGGTCAATCTATCACTTGCCATGCTCATATGCCATGAGGTGCTTTCAACATACAGGTTTCGCGGCAACGAGATACGTTGATAAAGAATATAGTATTGTTGCATACTTAAACACCTATAGTGGATAATTGCAGCTAGTGGGTGCTGAGCATTATTGGCCGCCGGAACCATTTAAAACGGTGTGTAACAAAGATTATGCGCGTCAAAGACAAGTGCAAAAAAGAACGCGTATACTGAATCAAATGGATGATGGTGATACCGTTTATGCGCGTAAATGTGGCATATGTTCTCAAATAGGACACGACCATCGTAAACGTCCTTCAGTTGATTTGGGAAGCGGTGGTAATTCATCACCAAGTGGCAGTTCATCCAATTTGCCCAATTATCAAGGATAAACGTAGTGTTTTATTGTTGTAATTTTGTTGTACTAAAGTTTTGTGAATGTTCAGGTTGTTAAATGTATGAAATAAAATTATGTTTCCAATGGGGTTAAATCTAATTGTTATTTAGAATTAAAGATTCAATATAACAGTTTAACATACATCCCAAGGAATAAAAAAAAAATTCATTCGCCATTATCGTCGCTGTCTGGCACTATTTCGTTGCCACCGTCTTCATCTTCTTCGTCAACATCTTGTACGCAACCTTCGGGACCAAGGGCATCATAATCTAGGCCCCAGTTGACATATATTTCTCGTATTTCATCGATATAATCATGATAGTAGGATATAATCTCGTGTTTTAGTCGCTTATTGCGCTCTAATTCACTGCAGTTTGCTTATGTTGAGCTTTAATTAAGCATATTTTGCACTTATTGTGTGTTTTATGCCTTGTAGGAGTGATTCCGAGCTATGTAGCACTCTAATTCACTGCACTTTACTTATGTTCATGAATTCATGCTATTTTTGAGTTTTGAAGTCTTGAGTAAAAGCCCAAGGATTAAGTCGGGATCGAGTTCGGGGATCAACGGATGATAGTGGAACGAAACGAAGAATCGAGTAGGCATATTGCACAGTGACCAATAAAATACATATAACTTTTTGTTTGAAACTCCGTTTAGGCTTCACAATATATCGTTGGAAATCTATTGAAAAGGACTACAACTTTCATATTTTATACTCTTCCAAAATCCTAACTTATACAACTCAGGTGCGCGACTACGTGCGCGGTCGCGCACTGGGCGCGCACTTGAGGAAGAATGGTGTGCAAAGTGCACGACCAGGTGTGCGGCCGTGCATGTCCTATCCGGGAAGAGTCCTATTTCGCTACGAAAAGGGTATTTTTGTCTGTTTTCATTTTGGGGGCGGATTAAATACCCCAAAACACTATTTTTGACACACTTTTGACATATCTTAGACCTAGGGAAGCTTTGGAGAAGAAGGAGAAGCAAGAGCACAAAGATTTCATCCTTCATTCCTCACTCAAATCTGGGTGGTTTGGATTGTATTTATGTTTTCCTCTACTTTTATTTTATTTGTGAAGAACTTCTCCATGTCTATGGAGTAGAACCTTTTGGGTTGTGATGGATTTGGTGTATTGATGGTTGTTGTGGATTATAACTCTATGTTTATGTATTTGAATCGTTTTTGGAAGATTTAATTATTGCATCTATGTTCACTTGTTCTTGTAATCGAAAGGGCATAACTTGTGATATATTTGCACTATGTTGTTGGTTGAGTTCATAGATTCTTCTAAGTAATTGAAAGAGGCTAGTTGAATCCTTGATTAAATCTAGTTAGGAGGATAATCGAAAGAGGTTCTCCTAAAGACCAATCCATTACGAATTCTTGCATATCTTCACCGAGATTAAGGTTGTAAGGTTGAAACTTAATCGAGAGAGGAGTTCTACTACATATTTGTATTGATAATTAAGTGAATTCGAGAGTCTTACTTAAACAATAGAAGTGAATTATCTAGAGCTAGATCCCGAACAATTATCTTGCACCTATCCTATCAACCCATATTTTATCCTATTGATAACTTCCTTGCTTACCTTTGTTGAGATTGTCATTAGTATAGTTTAGGTTCTTATTTAGTTTCAATTCTTAATTGTATAAATCTCCATTGTTGATCCTCCTGGATAGCAATCGAGCTATGAACTACGTGAATACTATTTAAAACCAATTCATGTGGAGACGATAATTATACTATACTATCTTTGACTAGCGAGCACAATTTAAGTGTGTGTTTTGCGCTCATCAAAATTTAGCGCCATTGCCGGAGATTGAAAATCAATGGTGTTTGAAGTAGTTTGTAGTGCTAATTCAGGAATTAGCTTTTAATTTTTTCTTTTATTTTTAGTTTTGTTTGGTTAACTTCTCTTCAAGATTTCTTTTGTTGAAGAAACTTTGAAGAGCATATTCTTGAGATTGAACTATAAATGATGTGAAGATGGAGTACAACCAGCCTGAGAAAATAGTTGAAGAGTTAGCAGCTGAATATTATCAGCGGTGTGCTACGTGTTTTAAATGCAGTGGAAATTATTTATGGGTTGATTGTCAAGCAGGTAGATATTCTTCCTATGGTTCATCTTTTGAACACTCTTACTTTGTCTCTAGTCCGTACAGGTATGGGAATTCATATGGGTACAATTATGCCTCTGGTTGGGATGAAAACCCTTATTATGACTGGAATGCAAGCAAAGTGAGACACCCACCTCAAGAGGAGAATGTTAGTTTAGAAGAGCTTGTGTATAAGTTCATTAATAAGGTGGATGAGAGGTTAAAGGAAGAGAGGTTCACACTTAATGTTGAAGCCTCTAACAACCTGACAGTGCAAGTGGATCAACTAATAAGTACACTTTGAGAAAGGTCATTGCATTGTGATGGTGAATACATGGAGGAGATACCCTGTGAGAATGAGCCTACCATAAATGATGAACATCTACAGAGAGAGTTTTTCACTCTGCAAGAGGACACTGTCTCAACTGAGATGATTGAAGATGAGGCTTTGGATGATTGTGCATCAATAAAAGAAGAGTTCAAATCCTCTTCATCCAATCCACTTTTATAATTTTTAATAGAAGAGAATGAGGAACAAATGGTCTTAGACATACCAGAAGAATACTCAGATCACCTTTCTTCTTCATTTTCTTATTCTAACGTTGATCATGTGGATTTTGTATTTTGGGATTTACAGGAATATGCACGGATTGACTTTGTGAATGAATGCAGAAACAAGTTGAGGAGAATCCTACAAGAACAATCATCCGCTCAAAATGAGCCCAATAAAGAAAGAAAAGAGCGGGTCTTTTAAAAATCCCTAAAAGACTTTGGCCTGATGAGCTCCATAAAGAATCCTGAGGAGCGAAATCGAAAAATGCATTTAGAATTAGGGGTGGAGTTCACAAGTTCTCGGAAACGAAAAATGTTCAGGGAAGTTTTTTTTACCTCTTGCTTTTTATTTGTGTGTCATGGGGACATGCCACAATTTAAAGTGTGGGGTGGGATGTAAATATGTAAATAAATATTTGGTTTTGTTTCTTGTATGTGTTTTCGTTCCTTTTGATTGAAATTTTTAAAGTCAAAATATATAAATTGTTTTCTTTAGGTAGTATAATAAATTTTCCTTGGTTTTTCTTTGTGCTGTGTTTTTTTTTCAAGGTTTTCTTTTAACTGGGTGTAGTTAGTTTTTGGTTTTGTAGAATAGTAGGAAACCTTGTGCTATGGTTTGAAATGAAAGTAATATTTTTGACTCTATCATGCCTTGAGAATAGTATGTGCTTTAGTTGTGACGCTTAGGTTTAGTTTCTGACTCTTGTATAAGCACCTTAAATTGTATGATCTTAACTTTGCTTAACTGCATTGACAAGAGTATCTTGATGAGTCCAATCCAGAGTGAGTCATATGCCATGAGTGTGTGAGGTTTGTGTATTCTCTGCATTGCATTTGATGTCTAGAAGTTGTCATGTGTGTTTGCAAAGCGAAATAGTAATTTTGTTCAGTCTTGGAAGTGATTTAGGCATTTCTTTGTTGAGCCAAATATATGTGTTTACCCACCAAATTATTATGTATCTTAGTTAACCCCCTTTGAGCCTATAATCTTGTTTCTTTGGCAACCACATTACAAGCCTTATCCATTTATTTGAATTGGCCATCTATTTGAACCATTTACCGCTCGTGAGCACTTGAAACTGTATGAACTTTGTAAAAGTTGAAGTGTGGGTGGTTGGTTTGGATTTTGAGTGGAACTATTGAACTAAGGAGAAAGGTGCACTATTTTGAAAAAGAAAGAGCCACTCGAACGGAAAAGGAAAAAAAAAGTGTATGATTGTGAAAAATATTCCTTGATAGTGGTTACTTGATGTAATTGTGCTTAAAGAAGTAGGGAGTTAATATATATTGATGTGAAGGTGGAGTTATGGTTAGACATAATTGTGAGATTTTGAATGGTCAATTGTATGTATTAAAGTGCTTAGGGAGTTGTAGTCAATATATCCAAATGTATCCTACCCATCCCGTAATCTACTTTACAACCAATTAAAGTCCTACTTGATCCTTGACTGAATAAGCTCAATTAGTAGAGTAGTACACTACGGGTAAACTTATGGTACATCTTTTGTTGCACTCATCTTTTATTGAGTGAGTGAATTCTTCCTATCTTGAGTTCCTAATTGTTCTTAAACTTTATTGTTTGTGGAACTACTATCTATTCTTGTGCGAGGGCACTTGATTCATGAAGGAATGATAATGTCATTGACCTCTGTGTTAGAGTTAGTGAGTAGGTTGTGAAACATGCGTGATGTTGTTGAGTCAACTCTTGAGGCGAGGATGTTACGGTCTTGTGCTTAATCTGTTCTAATATTCTTTGTGTGATGAGTTAGGAGAGTTGCTTAAAAAGGTCATGTCTAAGTGAAGTGTAGTTTGATTGCTCGAGGATGAGCAATGGTTTAAGTGTGGGGTGTTGATGGTAGGCTATAGTCTCATGTTTTAGTCGCTTATTGCACTCTAATTCACTGCACTTTACTTATGTTGAGTTTTAATTAGGCGTGTTTTGCACTTATTGTGTGTTTTATGCCCTGTAGGAGTGATTCCGAGCTATGTAGATATTGTGGCATGAATTTATACTATTTTTCAGTTTTAAAATCTGAATAAAATCCCAAGGATTAAGTCGGGATCGAGTTGGGGGATCAACGGATGATAGTGGAACGAAACGAAGAATCGAGTAGGCATATTGCGTAGTGTCCAGTAAAATGCACATATCTTTTTGCTCGGATCTCCGTTTTGGATCTACAATATATCGTTGGAAAGATATTTAAAAGAAATACAACTTTCATTTTTACACTTTTCCAAATTCCTAACTTATACAACCCAGGTACGCGACCAAGTGCGCGGTTGTGCACTGGAGGCAGAATGGTGTGCAAAGTGCGCGACCAGGTGCGCGGTCGCGTATGTCCTGTCCGGGAAGAGTCCTATTTTGCTAAGAAAAGGGTATTTTCATCCATTTTTGTTTTGGGGGCGGATTAAATACCCCAAAATATCATTTTTGACAAACTTTTGACGTACCTTAGACCTAGGGAAGCTTTGGAGAAGAAGGAGAAGTAAGAGCATAAGGATTTCATCCTTCCTTCCTCACTCAAATCCGGGTGGTTTGGATTGTATTTATGTTTTTTTCTACTTTTATTTTATTTGTGAAGAACTTCTCCATGTCTATGGAGTAGAACCTTTTGGGTTGTGATGGATTTGGTGTATTGATGGTTGTTGTGGATTGTAACTCTATGTTTATGTATTTGAATCATTTTTGGAAGATTTAATTGTTGCATCTATGTTCACTTGTTCTTGTAATCGAAAGGGCATAACTTGTGATATATTTGCACTATGTTATTGGTTGAGTTCATAGATTCTTCTAAGTAATCGAAAGAGGCTAGTTGAATCCTTGATTAAATCTAGTTAGGAGGATAATCGAAAGAGGTTCTCCTAAAGACCAATCCATTACGAATTCTTGCATATCTTCACCGAGATTAAGGTTGTAAGGTTGAAACTTAATCGAGAGAGGAGTTTCTACTAAATATTTATACTGATAATTAAGTGAATTCGAGAGACTCACTTGAATAATAGAAGTGAATTATCTAGAGTTAGATCTCGAATAATTATCTTGCACCTATCCTATCAACCCATATTTTATCCCATTTATAACTTCCTTGCTTACCTTTGTTGTGATTGTCATTAGTTAATAGTTTAGGTTCTTATTTAGTTTCAATTCTTAATTGTATAAATCTCCATTGTTGATCCTCCTGGATAGCAATCGAGCTACGAACTACGAGAATACTGTTTAAATCCAATCCCTATAGAGACGATAATTATACTATATTATCTTTGACTAGCGAGCACAATTTAAGTGTGTGTTTTGTGCTCGTCACATCAATAAGATCACTTGCTTGATTTCTACAATAATATGGGACTCCTACGTCCAACGTCTGTGGTAGAAACTTAGGTAGTCCCTCCCAATCGACAACTGTTGGGAAAACAGGATACTTGCCGATGGGTAGATGAAACATGTGCGTCTCCGGTCGTCACCGCTCTATCATAGCTGTGATCAACGCCCATTCGAACTGCAACCAACCGATCTCTATGATCCTGTAGAAACTCGTATCTTGAAGGCGTCTAACTATACGGGGATAGAGTGGGTGGGCCCTAATGAACTCCCACATATCGTCTATACGTTTGGGGCGGAATGTTTGGGATAAACACTGCCCATCCCATATGTATGAAGACTTATGGTTGGCTTGTAGCAACAATAGCTCTAGAGATGCAGGTCCGGGATGCACAGGAAGAACTTCCATGACGATGTCTCTAAATTTAACAATATTAATTAAAATATATATTTTTTTAATTGCTTAACATCTTTAAATATATTGCAATATCTTTTATATTAATATTTAATCGATATTTTTACTATATTGTTACTTAGGTTGATACATTTTCTATATTATAATTTTATATGTTAGTTTATTATTTTATATGTTAGTTTCTTATTTTATATGTTAGTTTATTATTTTATATGTTTCTTTCTTATTCACCTATTTTTGGGTATAATAGAATTAAATAATTAATTTTTATATGAATACATGATTTAATTAATAAGTACTCATATACAAATAATTAGTTTGACAAATATTATTATTTTTATGTTATTTTCTTACATTTGTTGACTAGTATTAGAGACTTTGTGTTTGAACTATCATCAATAACTACAAAGATACTACGCTAAAGGGCACTACATTACAATTACGGGCAATACATTAAAATTACGGGCACGACATAACACTAAAGGAAACTAAATAATATTTATTATTCATAAAATAATAATTTATCTATTTTACTAATATTTTAGCACATAAATAATCTAATCCGGATAAAAAATAACAAATTAATTTAATCACAAAATAATTACGGGCAATACATTAAAATCATGGGCACAACATAACACTAAAGGGAACTAAATAACATTAATTATACATAAAATAATAATTTATCTATTTTACTAATCTTTTAGCGCATAAATAATCTAATCCGGATAAAAAATAACAAATTAATTTAATCATAAAAACAATCACGACAATACATATACCACAGTAAAAATACTAAAAAATAACTAATAAATATTTTTTATAACAACTAATAACATTAATTATTCATAAAATAACAATTTCTCTATTTTACTAATTTTTTTACCACAATAATAATCTAATCCGAATAAAAAATAACAAACTAATTAAATCGCAAAAAAATCACGAAAGAACATATATCATAGTAAAAAATAACTAATAGGCATTTTTAACACATGAGTTTTAACAAAAAATAAGTCAGAATACCTCGATTTTAAATTTTTTAAAAGGTGAAAATTTGATGATTTAGAGACTGAAACGAGCAATCCACTACGCGATAGCTTTATGTTAAAGGTCACCTTATTTGAATATATATTGAGCATTTTACAAGAAATTGCTTTATGTTAAAGCCTATCCTAAAACAATAATCAACTAAACCCTTTGTAGGTCTCACGAGAAACAGTAGCAAAAATAAGAAAGTTTATAAAATAGCAACACCACGCTACTGTAATTTCTACAATAAGAAACAGGTCGCTCTACCCAGCCAAAATAAAATCCTGGAGTAAAATAAATAAAAGGGTTAAAAAGGAGTTACAAGTATCATTTCTTAATACTCCATCTGTTCCACTTTATGTAAACCTATTTCCTTTTTGGTTCATTCTAAAAAGAATGATCAATTTCTAAATTTAGAAATAATTTTGCTTAAACTTACAATTTTACCTTTAATGAGAAGTTTTTATAACCATACAAATACTCTGGGTCCTTTTTTAACTTGTTTAGGACCACAAATTCAAAAAATCTTTATTTTTTCTTAAAGTCCGTGCCCAGTCAAACAGATTCAGGTGAATATAAATTGAAACTGAGGGAGTATATCTTTATGCGGTGCCGATAATTAGCCTATCAAAATCACAGCTACACTCCAAATTCCCCCAACCAAGTCCACATACACATATTAACTTATTGCTTACACACAGCACACTGAACAAATGAACCATTTATTCTCGTCATTATTTGTGAATGGACAACATCATTCTTAAAACTTAAAAGAAAATAAATTTATTCTTTTAGTATATTTTATGTTACCCTTCTAAAAAAACTTAAAGAAAATAAACCCTCCCAGATGAGTTAGCATATTGTTAACCCCTTCACCCAGATGAATTTTGTTTTTCCAAGATGCATCTCAATCATAGTGAGGCAGCACTCAACTAGGCATTTAAATATCTCATTAAAAAATTATATCCCAAAGTATTCATAATTATAATTTTCTTTTATAAGTAAATAACTTGTCATATGAAGCATCTAACGGAATGAAACGCATATATACAACTAAGTACACAAAATCCAAAGGAAAATCCAAAAAGAAGTGGCCGTTTTACAGTGGTATAATGCTTCTTATCACCAAAATTAAATATGCTGGTATAGTCAAATGTATCTCAATCGCCTCATTTTCCAAGTTTTTTGACATAATAGTTTACATTGGTCCACCACCTCAGCTCCAGCTGCATCTTTTCTATACAATTTCCTCAGTATCTCAATTCAAACAGCTTGGTTGCTTCCTCATATATATCGGCTAAGTTGCTCGGACTCGGGTGTGGGAATTCGATACGGGCACGGATCCGAGTGTCGGATTCAGCAAAATCTAAATTTTAAGATTCGGGGTGCGAATCCAGGTATGGATACGGGTGTGAGGATTCAGCTAAAAAAATTTAAAATTATAAAAAATAGAGAAGTCCGAACTCAGAACACGAACCCTTGAATTCTTGGTTTTTCTGGAACACAAAGCAACAAATATGAGACAAAAGTACTACAATGTTGAAGGTATGCCGTTTCGCATGTCTTAAATCTGATTTATTTTTAATTTTGAGAAATCAAAATCTCAATTTCCCCCAAATTTGTCGATTGACTCAGGTCAAAGCATCCGAAGTTAGTTGACCGAATCCGGGACGTATTACGCTCCCGTCCCGTGTCGAGACGGGTACGGCACCAAAACGAAGAGTCCGCGCAACTTAGTATATCTGCAATAATCAACCTAGAAATTACCCAAACACCTTAAATTTCTTCTCATATATACCTGCAATAGCTACCTTAGAAACTCCCCAAACACTTCCAATTGTTGAACTCAGTCAGATCCCTGCCCACGCTTGCTCATTCTTTAGATGATAAATTTTTTGTTCATGTTCTGTTTCTGCTTCTTGTATCTAACAGGAATCTGCTTTGTCCATCGTATTCAGCGAGTTCATACGCGACTACATTCTTTTTGAAGGACTACCGACCAGATGAACAGAAAATTTAAGATAACAAATTAGCAAAATCTGTTTTATGTGACTACAATGTTATTCTTGATTGTACAGCTATAAACTAGTCTTGACCATTCGCATTCATAGCCATTAAAAATTTTCAAATTCTGTAGATCAAACAAGCTTTACCAAAATTGCAAAGCTACCATGTTGAGCTCCCACAGTTTGCATAAGCAACTAAAGTACTATTAGCTTTAAATAGTCATATTGCTTTCTAGAAGTCTTACGGTATTCTTTGATAGACAACAAAAAGTAAAATCACGATATATGAACTGAATATTTATCAATTTATGATTGTCTAGTTTCCACTCAACCCATTGATCATTTATCCGATCTAAATTTTAACAAGAGAGCAGAAAATGCAATTCAAAAATCTCTAAATTAATATCTGGAACTTGCCTAGTTAGGAATCATAACCAAAAAAAAAACTACATGTTCCAGAAATGCACTTACTTCACCCTGTCAAAATTAAGACCCATCCATTGATATTGTATTAGATATGTAAAAGTTATAGGAAAAGCCGAACATAAGCTAGGCTAAACTAGACCAAATACACACTTAATATATTGTTCGCTTTGGGTCAAGCCCGAACGGTTTTACTCAAAATACATCACACCGTTAAGAGATCCCTACATTTTATATGTAAGCTCCTAATTTTTTCAGCTACCAATGTGAGACTTTGTTCGCACGTCCAATAATTACATTAATAATAATATAAAGATTTGATCTGAAAATTGAATCAAGGGGTGATTCTTGAAGAAATGGACGTCGTTCCTCCATGCATGGTCAATTGGTCATTACTCATTAGTGCAGGGTGGGGCTGGTGTGTACCAGAAGCATTGAAGAATTTCTGGTGCTTAATTGCACTCTCTCTTTCAATCCTTTAATTATTAGCAGAGGGGGACACGTCAAAATAATTAGGCGAGAATTTTTTTTTCAACCTTTAATGCAGAAAGGGAAAAACAATTTTAGTAAAAGAGAAAATAAAGAAAAGAAAACACAAGTTTTACACCCCAAATTATGACACATGCATGTTTACTATGTCTCTGCACTTAGCTAATCTGAATAAGCTAGAAAGCAGAATGACAGAAAATGGTACTTGCCCTCATGAAAAATAAGTTGGCCGAATAAGACCTATAAAGAATAGCTCGGTGTACAAAGCATTCCGTATTTAATCAAGGTCCCGGGAAAGACCGAATAAGAAAACTATATGAAGTCCCCCTTTTTTTTTCATTTGCTCCAAAGCGTTGTCATACTTTAAGCAACCAAGTTTGAACGATATTAACCGCATCTTTGCGCTATAGAAATTTAATGAAAGAAGAGAGAATAAGATAGTTGATGCTTGTATTGTAATCATTAGGTAATATTCATGTGAAGCATGATCCAAGTCTGAAACGGAAGGAACATAAATCAGAATTAATATTCCCACTTACAGTGATAAATGGGATTAATAATTAGCTCAAGAAATACACCAAACACACACACATGTAGCTATCATAATTTATGAAACTAAGTAGAGAAGATGTACTATGAGTTATTCGGCGGTTAGATGCAATTGATAATGTAGAAATTCAAATGTACATCATAAGAACAGTATGATTAGAAGAAATTAACAAGAAGAAATGAAGATCACAGATAGAAGAATATATTAGTTTAAGGAGATGAAGAGAAGGAAAAGAGAGAGTGTGAAGAACAGAGAAGAGAATGAACTAAGAGAAGAATTTTCTTCATTTATTAATTTATGTATACATCTTCATGTTTATATAGAAGCATATCATCTCCTGCTTCTATAAGAATAAAATCTTCACAAGTCATAACCATATAAGTGACTCGTAACTAGCTTAACTACCCCCTCTGTTTCAGTTTATGTGAATCTATTTCCTTTTTGGTCCGTTCCAAAAAGAATGACTCATTTCTGAATTTGGTAATAATTTAGCCTAAACTTACAATTCTACCCTTAATGAGAAACTTTTATAACCACATAAATACTCTGGATCTCTTTTTTACTTGTTTAGGACCACAAATTTCAAAAGTTTTTTATTTTTCTTATACTCCGTACCCAGTCAAACAAGTTCACATAAATTGGAACGGAGGGAGTAACTTTTAACCAATTGTAACTAACTTCTTGAACCTATGAGCTGAGCTACTAGACTAATTGTTTTCCTTCACATTCTTGTCATTATATTCAACACTCCCCCTCAAGCTAGGTGAAGTAAATATATTAAGTAATCCTAGCTTGGACCTTAAGTGTAGGTGCTGAACTTTGTTTAGCCCCTTTGTAAGAATGTCAGCTGGTTGTTCGTTGGTATTAATGTATTCAGTCCTCACAAGTCCCTGTTGTATCTTCTCTCTTATACTGACAGTCTATTTCAATATGTTTTGTTCTTTCGTGGAAAACTGGATTAGCTGCAATTTGAATTGCAGCTTTGCTGTCAGTGTAAATAGTTACTAAGAGTTCAAATTTGAGACCAATTTCTTTGAGCTTTCCTAATAGCCATGTCAACTCTGCTACTGATGAAGTCATGCTTCTATACTCAGATTCAGCAGAGCTTCTTGAGATTGTAGTTTGTTTCTTTGATTTTCACGACACTATTGAATCTCCAATCTTTACTAGAAAACCTGTGATAGCCTTCTTTGTTTGAGGGCATGCTGCCCAATCAGCATCACAAAATGCTGTAATTTTATCCTTAGGTTTATTTGACAGAAACACACCTAGGTCAGGCTCATTTTTGATATATTTAACTATTATATAAGCTGCTTCCATGTGCGACCTTTTTGGTTGCTGCAAAAATTGGCTTAAGTTTTGTACACTGAAGGCTATGTCATGCTTTGTGATTGTGAGATATAGTAAGTTTCCAATAAGCCTTTGGTATGGTCCTCGATCAGTTAGGACTTCATATGAGAAGTGTTCATCATATTCCCTAGTTGTAAGTTTCAGATTGTTGTCCATAAGTGTACCTGTTGGTTTTGCAGCTGAGAGTCCAAGTTCAGACACTAATTCTAATGCATATTTTCTTTGATGCATTAGGATTCCTTTATTTGATCTTGCAAATCCAATCCCTAGAAAGTATTTTAATTCTCCCAAGTCCTTCATCTTAAATATTTTTTGTAGTGCACTCCTGGTGTCCTCTATAAGATCCAACATATCACATGCTATCAACATGTCATCAACATAGATAAGAACCACCGTAGTGCCTTTGTTTGTTCTCTTGATGAATAGGGAATGATCAAATTGGCTCTGAGTAAACTGAAAACTCAACAAAGCTTCTGTGAATTTTGCATTCCACTGCTTTGGTGCCTGTTTTAATCCATAAAGGGATTTTATGAGTCTACACACTTTAGTCTCCCCCTGACTTTGAAATCCCTGTGGTAATTTTATGTATATTTTATTAGTGAGATCTCCTTGTAAGAAGGTATTATACACATTCATTTGGTGTATATGTCAACCTCTTGAAGCTACTATAGATAGGATTGATCTCAATGTCACCATCTTGACTACAGGAGAAAATTTCTCCTAGTAGTCTATGCCTTCTTGTTGAATGTAGCCTTTTGCTACAAGTCTTTCCTTAAGCCTTTCTACTTCAAATGTTGCTTTATACTTAATCTTGTATATCCATCTGCAACCAATCGGTTTCATCCCTTTTGCCAAGCTTACAATCTCCCATGTGTTATTCTCTTGTAGTGCATTGATCTCCGACTGCATTGCTTCAACCCAATTTGGATCTTGAGTTGCTTCAGCATAAGACTGAGGTTTTGTAATAGATGAGAAGGCTGGTAGAAAATCACTGTATTTTGGTGGCATTTTGTTATAGGAGATGAAGTATGAGATTGGATAAGTGGTACTGTTATGTAAACTAAGAGATCTGAGGTTTTTTCTCCATATAGGTGGCTTTGAAGTTCTTGTTGATTTTCTAGTGAGTTCAACTCTTGGGTTTGATCTTGACATAGACTGAGTGAGCAATGGTTGAGTTGTTGGTGCTACAGTGGGTTGTATTAGAGGTTGTGTGTTTATAATGGATTGTGTTTCTAGATTGGTATGAGCTGGAGGCAATGATGGGCTGATAACTGATGGTTGTTATGCTATTTCATGTTGTGCTATCTCATTGTTTCATGCACTCTCTTGTCAGAACACTCTTGTAGTTCCAGACTTGGTAGGTTGTGTTCATCTACTGAAGCTATCTCAGTCATAGTGTTGGTGAATATTGGAATCTCAGTAGTACTCCATTTGAATGAAAAAATATCTTCCCTGAAACTAACATCCCTGCTGGCAAAAAAAACATTTCTTATTGAGATCATATAAAATATAATCTTTTTGTACCTTTGAGTATCCCATCAATACAACAGTCATTGTCCTTGGTTGTAGTTTATCAGTTTCAACAAGGTTCTTGGGATAGCATAGGCATCATATTACTCTTAGGTGATTGAGTCAAGCTTTTCTGTTATACATCTTTTCATATGGAGATACTTTAATCACAAATGAAGGCAACCTATTAATGAAATACACAACAATTTGAACACAATGTCCCCAAAATTTTAGAGGAATATTTTCCTGAAACCTCACTACTCTTGTTATTTCTAGAATATGTCTATGTTTTCTTTCTACTATGCTATTTTGCTGAGGAGTATAGGCACATGACCTTTGATGTATTATACCTAATTGTTTGAACATATTGTTACATACATCATTTAGGAACTCAGCACCATTGTCAGATCTAACAACTTTAACCATGACCTTAAATTGAGTTTGAACATATTTTAGGAAGAATGGAATAACAGTACTAGCATATGATTTTAGTTTTAACAAATAGACCCATGCCATTCTAGTGAAATTATCTACTATGGTTAGAAAATATTTGTTTTCATCAAAAGTTTAAACTTTGTAAGGTCCCCATACATCCATATGAACAAGATAAAATTTTAGGAGAACTTTTACTTGAACTAGTAGGGAAAGTTAGTTGATGATAGGCTAGAAACACATGTTTTAGTCGTATTTTGCACTCTAATTACTGCACTTTGAGCGTGTTTGAGCTTAAATGATGGTGATTTGCACTTATTACATGTTTTATACTTTGTAGGAGATGATTTCGAGTTAAGAAGATGTTTTGGAGCTAAATCGAATAATTTGGAGCTTTGAAGTCTGAGTAAAAGTCCAAGGAATTTAAACCGGAATCGCGTATGGGCTCATGGACCGGCGTTGAATATGAAAGTTGGAAGAAAGAGAAAGGGCTAGAGCAAAATGTACTAGTGCGTCACATAAAGTGTGGCATTGAGCATCGCATTAGTACAAAATTTTGTCAGAAGCTTGAGAAGTTCAGAGACTTGGAGTTTTTGGGTCTGAGAGAAAAATACACTAATGCTAGGCATAGTGCGTAGCATCAGTACAAAATTTTGTCAGACAAGCTAAGTTCAGAGATTTTACAACCTAGCAAATTGCACTAATGCTACGCATGATGCGTAGCATAGTGCGATGCATGAAGTGTAAAACGTTTGTAGGTTTTTCCACTTCGCCTCAAAGAGGGTAGTTTCGTCCGGGTTCGTTCCTACTTGGTATAAATATATTAGAAACATATTTTTGACAGGACTTTTGCATAAGATTGGAAGAGCATACGAGACTCTAAGCACAAGGATTCATCATTCTTTCCTTAACTCAACACCCGAGTTTGGATTGAATTCATGTTTACTTATTATTCAACTTTATTTGTGATGAATTTCTCCATGAATATGGAGTAGTTTACCTTAGGGTTTGACGGATATGGTATTTTGATTGATATTTGTGAATTTTAACTCTAGTTCTTTGCTTGAATTCGTTTATAGAGCTTTGAATTGATTGCAACTTTATTCACCGGTTTATTTAATCGAAAGAGGAATATTTTGGTGAATATCTTTGCATTATTTTGTTAGGTTTAATTCAGTGATTCTTTTAAATAATCGAAAGAGCTTGTTGAATTGTTGATTAAATCAAGTTAGGAGAATATTCAAGAGACGTTTTCCTAAAAACTAATCATTAACACATGCCTGATGTTCACAGTGCTTATATTAGTTCACCTTGTAGAGTTAAGATTTAATCGAGAGAGGAGTTTTAACTACGCGTTGAACTAATCATCGAGTGAATTCGTGAGAATCATTAGAACTTTAGAGTGAATTGGACTAGATTTAGATCCCAAATAGCTATCTTGCACCTATCCTATCATGACCTTTATTTCTCCCATTGATATTTATGTGTTGCTCAACTCTTGTCTTTCTGTGATCAATTATTAATTGTTTTAGTTTCATAGTCAATTTTAGTTATTAATTATCCCAACCAGAGTATTAATCATTCTGAATAGTGTTAAGCTAGAAATTACTTGAGCATTGTTTAAATCCAATCCCTGTGGAGACGATAATTAAACTATGCGATCTTTGGCTAGCGAGCATCAATTTCTTATTGTATTCTGGAATTTATTTTATTTTCTTTTTCTTTTTTATTCTTCCCGGGTTTCCTCTTCCGTGTGCAGGCAACAAATTGATGTCTCTAGTGTATGACTCGATATTCTTCAAAGGAACTGATTCCATACAATCCAGAGGTAGAAAAGAGTCTGCGACAATTGAGGAAAGAAAGAACTTACCGGAAAGTTCTTGGGGAAACCTTCAACTCAAGAACATATGGCTAATAACAGTGAACACGAGGTAGAATTAGGTGCAAGAGAAGCGGCACAACAAGAAGCTGCACGAATAGCAGCTGAGGCATCCCGTAGAGTTGTCGATGAGACCGTCAACGATGAGGAGGGCTGAAGATTCAATCTAAATCGACCATTGATTGAAGACTAGTTAGAGAATGCAATACCCAAGCCTGGTAGAGCATTGGGTGATTATGCCAGACCAGTCTACAATTAGAGACTATCCAGTGTCATACCTTCACCAGTAGCAACAAATAATTTTGAGTTGAAGCAAGGCTTGTTTCAAACTATCCAGAACAACTATATCTTCAAAGGGAAGGTGAATGAAGATTCTAACACTCACTTGATGGATTTTGAGGAAATCATGAACACTTTCTAGTACAATGGAGTGTCAAAAGATGCAGTATACTTAAGGGCATGCCCCTTTTCACTGAAGGATGACGCGAAACACTAGCTTCATAGCTTACCAATGGGGTCGATCAGGACATGGGAAGATATGACTAGAAAGTTTATTGACAAATACTTCTCAGCTGCAAAAACAATGAAGTTTAGAAGGAAAATTCACAGCTTCTGCCAGACGGACACTAAAATAGTTTTCGAGGCTTGGGAAATATTTAAGGAAATAGTGAGAAAGTGTCAACATAATGGGATTGAATTGTGAATGCAACTCCAGGACTTTTGGGATGGACTAACACTCCCTTCACGACGAACTCTGAACTGTAGTGGGAGGTCTTTTAATGAAGAAGATTCTTGAGGAGATTGTGGAAATTCTTGATGAGCGATCTGAAGATGCCAATCAGTGGCCGACTAAAAGTAATGATAGAAGAAGATCAGTTGGGGTTCATCAAGTAGATTCTAACACCGCAGTGCAAGCCCAACTGGAAGCCATGGCTAAAGAGATAAGAAAGTTGACCTTAGCCAAGGTCCATAGCCAACCATCACTAGTTTGTGATTTCTGTGGATTGGGTCATCTAACGCATGAGTGTCAGGTCATAGCTGAAAATGAAGTGGTAAATGGTGTGGGAAACTTTGATAGAGGCAACTACCAAAGTGGTAATAATTTCAATCCTATGGGACAGAGACACTTTGACCTTTCTTGGAATTCACCAAGTGGTAGCCTGAATGCATGCCAACAAAATAAATTTAGACCTCAGGGACAAGGAGCTCCAACCTTTCAAAATCAGTAGAGGCAGCAATATCAGCCTCCACAGTCTAGCATGGAAGATCTAATGTATGCCTTTATTATCAAGACATATGAGAAACTTGACACCCATAGTGCAACTATAAAAGAATTGGACACATCTTTTCGAAACCTGGAAAGACAGGTCGAGCAACTAGCTGCTCTATTGTCTGAGAGGGTTTCAGGAACGCTTCCTGCTGATACAGAAAGAAATCCAAAAGAGATAATCAATGCAGTATCTTTGAGGAGTGGGCATGAATTAGAGGATCTCATAGAAAAGCGAAAGGATGAGTCGGTTGAAAGACAAGTGGAGATTGTGGAGGAACAGAAAATCAGCAACATTCAAGAAGGTGTAGTGAGGGTAGATGAGGATTTGAAGAAGAAGGGGAAGATTAAAGCTCAGAAAAAGAAGAAAAATGATATTTCAACAAATAATGAGACTAAAGAGAGCAAATACATGCTTGCTCTATCTTTCCACCAGAAACAAAGAAGAGAAAAGCTAGATAAACAATTCGAGCGCTTTCTAGAAGTGTTCAAGCAGGTGCATGTGAATATACCTTTCACAGAGGTGCTTTCGCAGATGCCATCTTATGCCAGATTCATGAATGAAATATTGTCCAAGAAGCGGAATGTAGAAGAGACATCGATTGTCAAGCTGACAGAGCATTGTAGTGCCATCTTGCAAAATAAACTCCCTCAAAAATGTGGAGATCCAGGGAGTTTTACTATACCTTGCTCTTAGGAAGTACTAAATTTCAAAAATATTTGTGTGATTCAGGTTCTTCTATTAATCTTATGCCTTTGTCTATTTTCAGTAAATTGGCGGGATAGATTAGAGAGACCAGGTCGGTACCTGTGTCCTTGCAGCTGGCAGATCAGACCACAATCATACCTAAATAAATAGTGGAAGATGTGCTAGTTCGGGTGGACAAATTCCCTGTGACTTCATTGTGGTAAACATGGAGGAAAATAAGGAGGTCCCTATGATTTTAGGAAGACCCTTCTTGGCTACGTCCAGAGCAATTCTAGATATTCAAGGAAAGGCAGCTCATGCTTAGAGTGGGGGATGAAAAGTTGATCTTCAAGATGGAAGGAGAAAGGGGTGAAAGAGAAAAATTAGAAAGAGTGAAGCTGATAAGTGTGGGGTGCATCCAAAGAGGACAAAAAAGATGCTCTCATCATGGATGTGTGCACTGGGTCGGGCGTGCAATAGAGATCCTGACTTCGATTCCGACCCCGGTTAGATGAATTAGGGAGGTTTCCTTTACCTCTTGATTTTTAGTTGTGTGTTATGGGGGACATGCCATAATTTAAAGTGTGGGGTGGGTAATGTAAATATGTATATGTGTGTCTGTAATCGTTTCTTTTGATTGAAAAAAATTGACTTTGCCCGACGATGGATTTTCTCGACTGTCTTCTTGAGGGATTAAAGTCGAGGAAGAAAAAAATTTAGCCGTTTATTTTGTTTTGTTTTTTTAAGTTGTGTAACAATTTTCCTTTAGTTTTTCTTTGTGCCGTGGTTCTTTTCTAGGGTTTTGTTTGAACCGGGTGTAGTTAGTTTTTCTTTTAGTAGGAGTAGTGAAGTTTTGTGCTATGTGTTAAATGGAGATAACTACTTTTGACTTTTTGTGCCTTGAGAGTAAAGAGTGCCTTATTTGTGACGCCTAGGCTCAGTTCTTAACTTCTAAATAAGTACCTTAAATTGTGTGATTGCAACTTTGCTTAACTATTTTGACTATAGAGTCGGGATGGATTCGATCCTAAGTAGTTTTGTGCCAATATATGAGTGAGGTTTTTGTTGATATTCTGTGCATTTCAGTGATGTCTAGAACTTGCCCCGTCTGTTTGCAAAGCGAAATAGTAGTCTTGTTCAGTCTAGGAAGTGATATAGGTATTTCTTTGTTGAGCCAATTATATGTCTGTGACCCACCTAATTGTTGTGTATCCTAGTTAACCCTGTTGAGCCTGTGATCCTATTTCTTTGGCTACCACACTGCAAGCCTGATCCACTTTGTTTGAATTAACTATCTATTTGAACTTTTTACCTATCTTGAGCACTTAGTTTTGTTATGAGCTTGTACAAGCTAAGTGAGGTATGGTCGGGTTTTTTGAGTGGAACTATTGAAAAAGGAGAAAGATGCATTGTTTGAAAAATTATGAGATCCACATGTAAGGAGTTGGAGAAAAAAAAGAGAAAGAAAAATAAATCAAAACTTTGAAAATAAGAAAAAAAAATGTGTATGTGGTAGAAAAGAGAAAAATTAATCCCTTGCTAGTGGTAGTTCTCATCTTGTATGTGCTTAAAAATAGTGGGAGCTTAATGTTGTGAAGGTTGGGGTATGATTCAAAATAAGTGTGGGGTTTAAATATTGAAATTGTATGTATCAATGTTCTTAGGGACGTGTAGTCACTATATCCAAATGTATCCTACCTGTCCCGCAGCCTACATTACAACCAATTAAAGTCCTACATGATCCTTGACTAAAAAAGCTAAATTAGTAAAGTATTACACTACGGGAAAGCCTATGGTACATTTTATGTGGCGCATGAATTTTATTTTTGAGAGTGATTTAATTCTTTCTATCTTGAATTCCTAGTTGTTATTGAATTTTATTTTGTATGTAACTACTCTCTATCTTTGGTGTGAGGGCACACGATTTGCGAAGGTAAGTTAAAATTTTTAACCTCCGTGTTAGAGTAAGTGAGTAGGTTGTGAGAAATGTGTGGTACTTTTAGTCGAGTGTTGAGGCTAGGGTGTTATGGTATGGTGCTTAGTCTGTTTTAAATATTCCTGGCATAATGCGTCACGAAAGTGGTCTGATAAGAAGGTCGTCTCTATGTGAAGTACAGTTTGATTGCTTGAGGACGAGCAATGGTTCAAGTGTGGGTGTTGTTGGAAGACTAGGAACACGTGTTTTAGCTACATTTTGCACTATAATTACTGCACTTTGAGCGTGTTTGAGCTTAAATGATGGTGATTTGCACTTATTACGTGTTTTATGCTTTGTAAGAGATGACTCCGAGGTAAGAATATGTTCTGGATCTAAATCGAATAATTTGGAGCTTTGAAGTCTGAGTAAAAGCCCAAGAAATTTAAACTGGGATCGCGTCCAGGGCTCGTGGACTGGCGTTGTATACGAAAGTTGGAAGAAAGAGCAAGGGCTAGAGAAAAATGTACTAGTACATCGCATAAGGTGGCATTAGTACAAAATTTCATTAGAAGTTTGAGAAGTTCAAAGACTTGGAGTTTTTAGGTCTGACAGAAAAATACACTAATGCTAGGCATAATATGTAGCATCAGTACAAAATTTTGTTAGACAAGCTAAGTTCAGAGAGTTTACAACCTAGAAAATTGCACTAATGCTACGCCAGTTGCGCAGCATAGTGCGGCACATGAAGTGTAAAATTTTTGTCGGTTTTTCCACTTCACCTCAAAGAGAGTAGTTTCGTCCGGGTTCTTTCCTACTTGGTATAAATACATTAGAAACACATTTCTAAGAGGACTTTTGACCTACAGAAGATTGGAAGAGCATTGGAGACGCAAAGCACAAGGATTCATCATTCTTTCCTCAACTCAACACCGGAGTTTGGATTGAATTCATATTTTCTTATTATTCAACTTTATTTGTGATGAATTTCTCCATGAATATGGAGTAGTTTACCTTAGGATTTGACGGATATGGTGTTTTGATTGATATTTGTGGATTTTAACTCTAGTTCTTTGCTTGAATTCGTTTATGGAGCTTTGAATTGATTGCAACTTTATTCACCAGTTTATTTAATCAAAAGAGGAATATTTTGGTGAATATTTTTTTATTATTTTATTTGGTTTAATTCAGTGATTCTTCTAAGTAATCGAAAGAGCTTGTTGAATTGTTGATTAAATCAAGTTAGGAGAATATTCGAGAGACGTTTTCCTGAAGACTAATCCATTAACGCATGCTTTCTTATGTTCACAGTGCTTATATTAGTTCACCTCATAGCATTAAGATTTAATATAGAGAGGAGGCTTAACTACACGTTTGAACTAATCATCGAGTGAATTCGTGAGAATCATTAGAACTTTAGAGTGAATTGAACTAGAGTTAGATCCCAAATAGCTATCTTGCACATATCTTGTCATGACTCTTATTTCTCCCATTGATGTTTCGGTGTTGCTCAACTCTTGTCTTTCTGTGATCAATTGTTAATTGTCTTAGTTTCATAGTCAATTTTAGTTATTAATTATCTCAACCAAAGTATTAATCATTCTGAATAGTGTTAAGCTAGAAGTTACTTGAGCATTGTTTAAATCCAATCCATATGGAGACGATAATTAAACTATAATATCTTTGGCTAGCGAGCATCAATTTCGTATTGTGTTTTGCGCTCGTCAGTAGTCTATAGGGGTGTTCAAAACCAAACCGAAATCGAAAACCGAACTGAAATCGAATTTTAATGGCTTATTGGTATCGGGTTAACGGACGGGGAACATATTAAAATATTTTTATTAACGGCTTATCGGTTTGGGGGCGAATTATTCAATTTTCTTAACGGATAATCTGTTAACCCGTTAAGAATATATATATATATATATATATATATATATATATATATATATATATATATATATATATATATATATATATATATATATATATATATATGAGAGAGAGAGAGAGAGAGAGAGAGAGAGAGAGAGAGAGAGAGAGAGATGTTTATCCATATTACTGCTCTGGACAATTGTACGAAGTATAAAGTGAATTGTACTGATTGCTTGGAAGTATCTAATTGGCCATTGAGTTCCCACTGGAGACCAATAATCAGTATTAAATTATTAACATTTACACTTTAGAAACCCTAGCATCTACACCCAGCAGCCAACTCTCTCGCCTCTGCCTCTCCCTCTCGGCTCTCGCCGACTCGCCTGCCTTTTCAATAATTAAACTGGTCCTAATTGGTACAAGTTTGAATTGAAAACATAAGGTATTGAACTAATTTTCAAAATAAGGGTGGCCAATCGGGCCTGCCTTTTCAAATTTCAATGAAAGCTTCATCAATGACGTTACCTTACTATGTCAAGAAATTCTCAAACAACAACCACACACACGCATATCTAGTAGAGCAAGGAAGAAGGAAAGAGAAAGTCAAAAAATGTATCGTCTGTTTATTTTCCAATAAGGTATTTCGTTCAAAGTAA
This sequence comes from Nicotiana tabacum, assembly GCF_000715075.1. Classification (NCBI taxonomy): domain Eukaryota; kingdom Viridiplantae; phylum Streptophyta; class Magnoliopsida; order Solanales; family Solanaceae; genus Nicotiana; species Nicotiana tabacum. The sequence continues at coordinate 51,330,568 of NC_134101.1, read as the reverse complement.
TCTTTCATCATGGGTACAGCGATGGATCTCTATAGATTATTTCTCTTTTGATATCCAGTATTTGATTCTAGTAATATGGTCTCTTTGTGTAATTTAGTTGATACATATGTATGAGAAATGTTGACTATATTGTTGTCTCGGGGATGTACTCCCTAACATTATGTTGAAGTATGTTAAGTTTCAATCAACTGAAACAAAATCGATAACCGCCCGATAATAGCTAAACCGATACCAATCCGCCCGATATCTTATCGGGTGGCTAGAGGATTAATACATTTAAAAATAAATAACCGATAAGCCAAACCGTTAAGAGTAAATAATCGCCTGATCTGCCCGTTAAGCAGCCCTAGTAGTCTACATTATTTAGCACATGGACTATACTACACTTCTTAATAGTTTCTACTATAACCTGATTATTAATAGGTAGTATTTTATTTAAGGTAGTACTAGATACATGGCCAAATCTCATATGCCACAGTTTTATTTCATCTTCACTAACAGCAGTAACTTGATGAACTTTTAGACTGGTTTCTCCAAGTTTTCCTGTAGACTTGTTTAATAGCAGGTATAGGCCTTCACTCTCCTTACCAATCTCATTCACATTGCCACTGCAAAGATCCTGAAACACACAAAAGTTAGGATAAAAGGCCGCTACACAGTTTAATTATTTTGTTGCCTGTGAGACTGACATAAGGTTATACTTGAACTGAGGCAGTAGAAATGCATTAGTTAGAGTACTGTTATCAGAAATTGTGCTAGAGCCAATGTGTGTTACTTGTGATATATCACTATTTGGTAATTGCACAATTTTTTGAATTTATACTTTTTAATAGAGATGCTTTGTTTAGCATGTTTATATCAGATACCATATAGTTTGTGCCACCAGTGTCAATAATCCAGTCTCTAAGGATTTTTGACACTAGCATTGCCTTACTGCTGCTAATACCTGGTTCTTTACCTACTACAATTGCTGAGGAAGCAGTATAGGAATTTGCACTTTGCTGCTCACTTTGATTAAGTAGTTGCACAATTTGTTCATATTGAGACTGAGTGAAAGCACATGCTCCAGTCTGAGTAATCTATCTTGGGAGCTGATTCATTTGAGCCATTTGTGCATGTGTGTATGTATAGTGTACTCCGTTGGCTTTATTGTTCCCTTGATTATCAAGTTGTGTCAACTGATCACTGGCTTTTTATGAGAACACATTGTAAGCAGCAGATGAACCACCTCCTTTTTTTTGAATTTGGATTCTTGAGGATATCCTTTTAGTTTATAACAGTTTTCTCTGGTGTGATTTCTCATCTTGCAGTGATCACAATACAAGTTGTTGGTTTTTCTGAACTTTTGACCTTGATATCATATCTTAGAGTAGGATCAAAAGTAGGCATAGTAACTGAGCTGGAGATTGTTCCCATAGCCTTTTGTGACTCATCACTGATTATCAGATCATAGACTTGGTTTACTGAGGGTAGTGGTGTCATCAGAAGTATCTAACTTCTAGCTTGTAGATAGTTATCATTCAGCCACATTAAAAACTGATATAATTTATATATTTGAATATAGGCTACAAACTCCCTTGACTTATCACATTTGCAGCCTAGTAATGGCATTAGTGTCTCTAATTCAACCCAAAGCTCTTTCAGCTTTGTGAAATAAGTTGCCACATATGTTGTTCCTTGAGTTAGTCTTACAATTTCTTGATGTAGGCTAAATGATCTTGATCCATCCACCTTATTGAATCTTTCTTTCATATCTTCCCAAACATCTTGAGCATTATCTACATACACCATTCCCCCTAACAAATTACTAGACACAATGTTCATTATCCAAAATTGGACTATAGCATTACACCTCTCCCACTGGTACCAGAATTCTTCTCTAAAATTTTCTTTCTTCCAAGAGCCATCAACAAATCCCAACTTGTTTCTTCCTAGCAGGGTTATTCTCAGATATTTGCTCCATAAAGAATAATTCTCCGAACCATTTAATTGTAAGGAGATGAGAGAAATACCACTTACATCAGCCGAGTGTAGATATAGAGGATGATTATGATCCGTGACTGGTATGGCCCCAGGTGCAGATTGAGTTACATTTGCATCAACTTGAACAACAGATGGTGAAGTACCAGTTGTTCCCAGATTCTCAGAATTATTGGTTGTCATATCTTCAGATGATTGCAATTGACAAACAAAGCTTGTTTCAATACATATTGTCAGATTCTTAGACTTCTTCAAGATTTGAAGGAAGATTTTTGACAGATTTGAATTGACAAGAACAAGAACTTTTGATTCGCGAAAGTGATTGGATTCTACTGCTCTGATACCATGTAGAAATTCAAATGTACATCATAAGAACAGTATGATTAGAAGCAATTAACAAGAAGAAATGAAGATCACAGATAGAAGAATTCATTAGTTTGAGAAGATGAAGAGAAGGAGAAGAGATAGTGTGAAGAACAGAGAAGAGAATGAACTAAGAGAAGAATTTTCTTCATTTATTGATTTTTCTATAAATTTACATGTTTATATAGAAGCTAATCATCTCCTGCTTCTCTAAGAATAAAATCTCTAAAAGTCATAACCATATAACTGACTCGTAAGTAACTTAACTAACTTTTAACCAACTGTAACTAACTTCTTGAACCTATGAGTTGAGCTACTAGACTAACTGTTTTCCTTCACATTCTTGTCATTATATTCAACAGATGAAAAGAAGTTAGTTTTATTGGTCTATACTGAAAAATGATCATTCTACACCATGAAAGAATTAGTATAAGAAGAGATGCTAGTATATAATTGTCCTTTTTTTTTGTCAATCTTTCTTCTTCTTTTATGGTCATATCCATTTAATGGTCATAGTTGTATCGATTTCCAATTTGAAAAATGTGAAAAAAAATTCCAATTTTGGAATAGTCGATTTTTCAAGTTTAAATTATTTAACTAATACTCCATCTGTTTTAATTTATGTGAATCTATTTTTTTTAGTCCGTGCCAAAAATAATAACTTATTTTTCTATATTTGGAAATAATTTACCTTTATGCAATGATTTATAGCCACACAAAATAAATGTGATTCATTTTATATCACAAGTTAAAAAATCTTCTCTTTTTTTTCTTAAACTCCGTGCCCAATCAAATACATTCACATAAATTAAAACAGAGTAACAAGCCAAAACGGGATCCACTAACATCCTCTATAAACTGTAGTTAATCATCTTTGAGAATCATTAATTGGACGTTTAATGGGATTCATGGAATTAAATATGACAAATGTCCTTTTCCATTTCTGTGTTCTATTTCTATTATTGTAAATAAATAGTAAGGAGTTATGCATAAGCTTCATTATTGTAATTAATCACCATATTCCACACATAGACAAAAAAAATATTAATTATAAAACGTATCAAATGCACCTGAAACAGTTTATCAACTTCTGTCAGATGGAAACCGAAACAATTTTCGAGGCTTGGGAAAGATTCAAGGAGATAATGAGGAAATGTCAGCATAATGGGATTGAATTATGGATGCAACTTCAAGACTTTTGGGATGGACTGACACTCCCCTCACGATGAACTCTGAACACTGTAGTGGGAGGTATTTTAATGAAGAAGACTCCTAAGGAGATTGCGGCAATTCTTGATGAGCTATCTGAAGATGCCAACCAGTGGCCAGCTGAGAGTAATGATAGAAGAAGATCAGTTGGGGTTCATCAAGTAGATTCTAACGCCGCAGTGCAAGCCCAACTAGAAGTCATTGCCAAAGAGATAAGAAAGTTGACCTTAGCCAAGGTCCAAATCCAACCATCACTAGTTTGTGATTTCTGTGGAATGGGTCATCTAACACATGAGTGTCAAGTCGTAGCTGCAGATGAAGTGGTAAATATTGTGGGAAGATTTGATAGAGGCAACTACCATAGTGGTAATAATTTCAATCCTATGGGACAGAGGCAACCCGACCTTTCTTGGAATTCACCAAGTGGTAGCATGAATGCACGCCAACAAAATAAATTTAGACCTTAGGGACAAGGAGCTCCAACCTTTCAAAATCAGTAGAGGCAGCAATATCAGCCTCCACAGTCTAATCAGTCTAGCATGGAAGATCTAATGAAGGCCTTCATTATCAAGACAAATGAAAGGCTTGATACCCATGGTGCAGCTATAAATGAACTGGGCACATCTTTTCAAAACATGGAAAGACAAGTTGGGCAACTAGCTACCCTCTTGTCTGAGAGGGTTCCAGGAACGATCCCTGCTGATACATAAAGAAATCCAAAAGAGACTATCAATGCAGTGTCTTTGAGGAGTGGGCACTAGTTGGAGGATCTCATAGCAAAGTGAAAGGATGAGCCGGTTGAAAGACAAGTGGAGATTGTGGAGGAACAAAAAATCAACAACATTCAAGAAGGCATAGTAAGGATAGATAAGGAAGAGCCATTAACAAATCCTAACTTGTTTCTTCCTAGCAGGGCTATCTCATATATTTTCTCCATAAAGAATAATTCTCTGAACCAATTAATTGTAAGCAGATAGAGAAATGCCACTTACATTAGTCGAGTATAGATATAAAGGATGAATATGATCCATGACTAGTATGGCTCGAGGTGTAGATTGAGTTCCATTTGCATCAACTTGAACAACAGATGGTGAAGTACCAATCGTAGTTCCCAGATTCTCAGAATTATTGATTGTCATATCTTCGGACGATTGCAATTAATCAACAAAGCTTGTTTCAATATAGATTGTCAGATTCTTAGACTTCTTCAAGATTTGAAGGAAGATTTTTGACAGATTTGAATTGACAAGAACAAGAACTTTTGATTCGCGGAAGTGATTGGATTATACTGCTCTGATACCATATAGAAAGAACAGTATGATTAGAAGCAATTAACAAGAAGAAATGAAGATCACAGATAGAAGAATTCATTAGTTTGAGGAGATGAAGAGAAGGAGAAGAGAGAGTGTGAAGAACAGAGAAGAGAATGAACTAAGAGAAGAATTTTCTTCATTTATTGATCAGTGTCCGTTTCAATTTATGTGAATCTATTTCTTTTTTAGTCTATGCCAAAAATAATAAACTCTTTTTCTATATTTGAAAATAATTTACCTTTTAAAATGATTTATAGCCACACAAAATAAATGTGTTTCATTTTATACAAGTTCAAAAATTATTATTTTTTTCTTAAACTCCGTGCCCAATTAAATATGTTCACATAAATTGAAATAGAGTAACAAGCCAAAAGGGTTCCACTAACATTCTCTATAAACTGTAGTTAATCATCTTTGAGAATCGTTAATTGGACGTTTAATGGGATTCATGGAATTATATATGACAAACGTCTTTCTCCATTTCTGTGTTCTATTTCTATTGTTCTAAATAAATAGTAAGGAGTTATGCATAAGCTTCATTATCGTAATTAATCACCATATTCCACACACAGACAAAAAAACGTTAATTATAAAACGTATCAAATGCACCTACATATAGAATGTTACATTTGTATATAGTTTCAATATTCCTTTTATGCAGAGGACTGCTAATTGGCATGTACTTTTGGAAATTCCATAAAAAATTAAACGTGATACATGTCTGTCAAAAGAAAGAAGAATGAACATTCACTAACATAGTGAAAGATAGAAAGAATTCATATTTAATGATACAAATTAAAGAGTCTAGACATTGTATGTAATTAATTCATTATAATTAAGAAGCCAAGTAGTGTATCAGAAATTAGTCAGCAAGTCTCTAAAAAAGAGAGTTGTGTTCACTATATAAACTTGACGAGAATGGAGTTTCTTCCAAAATCCTTATAAGGCCAAGAATGGAGGACATGATCATGAAATTAGTATTAATATTGTTAAGTGGGATATTATACTTGGGATTGGTTTTTGGAGAAATTAATAAAGAAAAAGAGTGTGGATTTCCATTTCCAGCCATATATAACTTTGGTGATTCGAATTCGGACACAGGTGGAAAATCAGCAGCTTTTCATGAGGTGCAGCCACCCAATGGTGAGACTTTCTTTAACAGACCTTTTGGAAGGGTGTGCGACGGTCGTCTCATCATCGACCTCATAGGTAAGAAATCTTTACACTGTCAGTATATATATAAATATATATAAAGCTTATATTTGTGGTTGGTTTTTTTTTTCCTTTACAGCGGACAGGTTGGATTTGCAGTACTTGAGTGCGTATTTAGATTCAATAGGTGCAGATTTTAGGAATGGTGCTAATTTTGCAACGGTTGGTTCATCCATCTTGCCTGGTGGTTACAGTCCTTTTTACCTTGGTATTCAGATTTCTCAGTTTTTACAATTCAAGAAACGTATTATTTTGCTCAGTGATTTAACAAGTGAGTTCTCCTTTCCCTAATTTTCTTTATTTTTTTTTACATATAAATGTACTCAGAATGACTCTTATAATAAGGTTAATGGCTATTGATCATATTCATGCAGTTACAAACTCGAAGTGGTCTTCGTCAAAAGTGAATATTCCAAAGCCAGATGATTTTTCAAAGGCACTTTACATATTTGACATTGGACAGAATGACCTTTCCTATGGTTTTCAACATACACACGAAGCACAAGTCCGAGCATCTATTCCACAAATCCTAGACAACTTTACTCAAGCCATACATGTAAGGTCTTCTTTTTTTTCTACTGGATTTTTCTTACAATCTCATCAATGCAGCCTCTGAAAGATTGTTAGATCCCTCCTAAATTTGCAGGATGTAAACAAAGTCTTTTCTTTCAAAATCCACTCCTAAAATTACGTCTTTCAGTACTGGACGGTTCTGTTGTTCAATGGATTTAACTTGACCTAATTTTCATGTGGAACATAACTATATGTGGAAAATTAATAAAAAATTTAGTTACAAAGTACTAAATTATAACACGTAATTTCAAAAGTGCAATGGATTTTACAATAGAAGGGGAGTTTTGGCGTAACTAGTAAAGTTGACCAGGAGGTGACGAGTTCGAGTTGTGGAAACATCCTCTCGTAGAAATGTAGTGTAAGACTGCGAACAATAGACCCTTGTGCTCCAGCCCTTCCCCGGACCCTGGGCATAGCAAGAGCTTAGTGCACCGGACTGCCCTTTTTAATGGATTGTATAATAAGAAATTAACGATTTAAACCCATCAAATTTAAATTGTGGATCCATCAATGTTTAGGAGACATACGCTTTTGTTTTTTTGATTGTTGGTTTTTCTTCTTCTTCCTGTTAATACTTATATACATACATAATTTGTACAGCAACTTTACACTGAAGGGGCTCGGAATTTCTGGATCCATAATACTGGACCCATTGGATGTTTGCCTTACAGTCTGATATCTTACCCATTGAAGCCTCGGGGCTTGGATGCCATTGGGTGCGTAGAGAGCCAAAATGAGGTAGCCCGAGAGTTCAACAAGCAGCTCAAGAACAGAATATCACACTTAAGAAAGGAGCTCACTCATTCTGCAATTACTTATGTTGACATTTATTCAGCTAAGTATAAACTAATTAGCACTTCCAAGAAACAAGGTACTATAATATTTTTAACTTTAGTTACTTTATAAATGAGCTGATTGTGTAACCGGTGCACTAAGCTCTCACTATGAGTAGGGTCCGGGGAAGGGCCGGACCACAAGGGTTTATTGTACGCAGTCTTATCCTGCATTTCTGCAAGAGGCTGTTTCCACGGCTCGAACCCGTGACCTCCTGATCACATGGCAGCAACTCTACTAGTTACGCCAAGGCTCCCCTTCAAATGAGCTGATTGTGTAGTAATATCTTTTAGATTGTCAGTGCATAGAACTTAAAGTCGAAAAGGTATCGCTAGTAATTTAAGTAAATATTTTGATGGACAAGCAGGTTTTGGGGATCCAATGAAATTCTGCTGTGGTTGGTACAACAATGGATATGAAGTTGCATGTGGGCAGACAACAGTAGTGAATGGAACAGAGTATGGAAAGGCATGTAGTGATCCCACAAAGTACATTAGTTGGGATGGAATACATTACACAGAAGCTGCCAATGTCTGGTTGGCCAACTCCATTCTCAATGGCTCTTTCTCAGACCCTCCTGTTCCCATTGAACAATCTTGCACTCATTTATCAAATAGAGTTTAACCAGATAGTGGTTTGGTCAGGCCAATAATCCTGCAGTTTCCAAGAATATTACTACCATATATATAGCTGCATATGTTGTATTTGTCTACTACCACTGAGAAGTCATTTAGGAACTTCTCAATCTTATTTTATGTGCATGTATGGTCACCTTAATTTGTGTTTAAGTATGACACTTTTTCTTTGATAAAAGTGTTTTTTTTTTCCTTCAAAAAGTGTGCTATCTGCTACTCCTGTCGTCTTTTATTAGTACTACTACAACAACAATTATTACGCCCCCGTCTCAAGCAAGTTGCAAGTGTTTGTAAGAGGTAATGAAATTAAACAGACTAAACAAGTCAAACACATAATTGCTATACTTGTTTAACCAACCCAAGCACTCCATATGTAGGGAAACTTTGGGATAACAAGTAAAACATAAAACTAATAGATTATACTAAAAGAAACTTGTTAACAAAAGCTGATTTTCAAAATGCCAACAAGTCCACAGCTTTCTATTTCAACTGATTCCATAAGGATGCATAATGTTATAATGAACTATAAGGTTAATTTCAATAATAGGTTTATGTCTGATGGTCACTAATTCAAGGTAAGGAAAAAAGACATCTTCCCTTTTCTCCGGAACACCACATCAGTGTATACTGAAAATGTTAAGGTATTTATAATTTATGAGAAAAAGTTTACAGGTAAAGAAGAAAGGAAATCTTGAACATCATGTAACTCCCCGTCTGCAAAATATATATACTAACTACTCTACCTCGACCAACTTTAGAATCTATATACATCCTAAAACTTCTCAGCTCTTTTAACCACTTGGCGGTTGAAGGGGCTACTGGAGCATGCTTCTCATATGAAAGGTGAGTTGCTAGTATTATGCATTATGCAATCAAAGTAAAGTCATCTTCTTGTTTTGGTTTCTATTGTAGGTGACACTTGTGATCCACCACCAAGAGCTGCAGCAGCAGATTCCACGTGAGTGAGAAGATATTCATAGATCTTTTTTCTTATCCTATCGATGGTCTCAGAATCGATTTCGGGACTTTCATCATCCTTGTTAGATCCAATCTCATCCAACCAGTCATTCACACTCTTCAGCTGGGATAACATGCCGGCTATTTGACCATTATCTGATAAAGCTGAGGCATCCACATCAGCATCCAAGAACCTTTCTACAAATCCTAAGAACCAGTCTTGGGACGCCATTCGTAATATCTCGGCCAAGTCCACGGTCTCTTCAAGACCATCTCCTCTGACCCAATCCGCCGGAGGTGGAGATTTTGGCTTCTGATTAGCTGCTACCCCATCCGTTAAGCGCCGTTGAGAACCTGATGACTGAATCTTAGAACTGACTGTTGGCCGGGGTTTGGCTTGGTTTTTTGCAGGTGCATTTTTGCTTGAGTTGTCAAGGACTAGCATAGGTAGATTTCCAGCCATAGTCTTTGGGCTTGGCGAGGCAGCTGAAGTGGCACTTGGACTTGAAGTTGCTTTTTTGGTATACACCGAGAAGGATGACAGATTGGTAGCCAATGCAGCATTGACCCATAGAGCTGCCTGTTTACGTTTTTGTGACACAACCTTAAGTTCTTCTTCGGATGGGTTTTCTTCATGATCTGATGATGAATCAGCTGACATGGTCTTGGATAAAGACTCGCCAACAAGACGAACATTCTTCAAACTTGCGTGTAGCGCCAAGAATTGCTCAACAGCAGACTGCGGGTTATCTTCCTTTGCTGAGGAGCTCAACTCAGAATATGTGCTGAACAATTAAATAAAGAAATCAGTAGTTGTTTTTGGGTTGCATAATAAAAGGATAAATTCAGTAGACACTGATGAATTAACAAACTATAAAGGTACCACAATTTGAAAGTCTAAATAAACTCTTACAGAACCATGATCCACTATTTGCGTAGAATGGCAGAGTAATCCTTATTAATCCAGTGCGATTTGAATTCACTTGCTAACCGGTCTACATTAGAAGAATAATTAAAATTTTCACCAGAATAATTCCTTCCTCTAACATGTCCCCACACACCCAGCTGAAACCTATCCCTACTATCACTTCGGTTGATAGTAGGGGGCATTCCTTCCATTTTGTTGAAGAGTCACTAACTTAAAAAAGTGTTGAGGTCTGTGATTTTATAGGTGGAAACTGGGGGAGGCCCGACAGCATTTTCTGTCCCTTCCTTTTCCTCTTTCAGTAATTCCGGTTGCGAAAGAAAACCTTCTCAACATGGTTATCGTAAAAATCCAAGATGACTTGGTCAAGAAGCCTAAGGGGAGCACATGAATATTAAATGATGGTGGATTCCTTCTAATTTTGGAAAACAGACATCTTACCCCAATGATAAAAAAGTTCAAGGGCATGCAGATTAAATTATATTTATCCCGTAGTACTTCTTCAAAATCTATTCATGTTAGATTCAGCACCCTGATTGAGCAACTATGTTTCCTAGTAGGAAACAGGAAATGTATAGATAACTCCAGTTATACAGGACCAACAAGTAAAAGGAAAAATGAAGTCACAAAGATCAAACCAGAAACGTTACTTGAAAATTGGCAAGAGATCATTTAGCGCTCTCTTTTCTAATTCAATAAGAAAAGAACGTTGCTATTCATACAAGTTAGTAAACAATTTGGCTTCATCATATGGGACAATAAATCCAGCGAAACAAATTACATAGGGCTGTCACATGAAGGAAGATAACATACTAACTAAAAGAAGCAGTCACCCTTCTGTATGAAAGTTATTGATCAGAAACAAATTCCTTATTTCAACAAGAAATCTATACATATCCAGCCTCCAACCCCCACCCCATTTCACCATTACCGAGGAGCAAAAGGAGATTCGCTTTTGGCAATTGCACCCAAATACAAGGAAATTTGTCTATATGGGATTGAGTGTGCGTTCAAGTGAGATGAAGCGAGGTGAAACTGTAAGCGTGGAGGTGTTAAGAATAATACTACCCCATGAGGTACATATCCAATTTATTTCAACCGACTCTGAATACATATTCAGAGAATAGAATAGTTCATGTTTCCTCCCAGGAAGTCATCCTTAACACTTTCAAAGGAAGCATTAACTGTTCAATATGACCAAACCAGATCTCACAGATGAGCTATTAGTAAAGTGTGCTGTTATCCTCAAAATTTACCACATCCAGAGGCATCATGAGCCAGTCTAGGTTTTGAATTTTGATATCATCTTAAGGCAATAACTTTTATTTATTTTTAAACAAGAATAAGGTGCAGTGAAGGATTAGATAAAGATTGCAGACAGCTCAACCTTCCAGTAATATTAGACAAGAACAAAAAAAGAAATGGGCAGTGGACTAAAGCTGTTAATCTTACCAATTCCTTTTTCTAGTTTACCACCCATAAACACTATTTAGCAACTAAAAACAGCATCACCATAATAAGATGACAAGATTTTAATGCACATTCTCCCGTCCAACTGAACTCCTGGAGCAAATGATGCGGTCAAAATTGCTTGTCCATACCATATGGCAGTGTTAGGCTCAAGATTCTTTCAGTTAATCATTGTATAGTAGTTCCGACAGTATGATGCATGAAATGAGGAATATAGCTGTATTTTTCACCCACTAAGCTCGCCCAAAGAAAAAATGAAAGAGTTTGAAGTGGTACACTCCAAATTTTTGGTAATTGATTACACAGAATGTAGCCATAGAACTGAATCTTTCTCAATTGGCTCCAACTTAACAAGATGTTACTAGATATACAGCCTAAGTGCCTAACTCTTTTGATTAGTTTTTGGTGCACCCACGAGTTCCCTTTTTCTGTAGATGACAGGGTGTCCATTTTTTATCAGGTAAATAAATGGGCGTCTTTGTAGAGAACCCTATTTTCAGGTTGTATACTTGTATATGGGGTTTTCTCCTCACAGCATCAACAAATATTACCTTACAAAAACTATTACTACCATGCCTCAATCCCAAACAAGCTGGAGTAGCCTAACTCAATTGACTGTAACTCGAAGCAAATAAACTGATTTTAGCTCTTAAAATTCACCTTTTACCATCCACGCTCAAATAGAAGGAATAGCTATTAAATTCCTACTTACATACCCAAAAAAGGGGAAAAGGAAGGAATACCTTAAACATCTAAGTAAGCTTTCAGTAGCCGAAGCCACCTGCATAGCCTCAATGGCTGCTATCTGTGCGGCATCTCTGTGCTTCATGACTTCCTATAACATGAGATGATATCTTTCAGAGAAAAAATAAATAGTACAATCCGCTAATGCATATAATCATCCAATAAGAAAAGAGTTTATAAGCAAACACATCGGCCACACATGCCTATTCAAAATAGGAAAGATTAACTAATAAGACCATCAGGTTACTCGAAAAAGTGGGAAAATATCAAATATAAAAATCATACCTTTCCAATCTTTGCCAGAGAAGATGGGAGTGAAGACCAGGCAACATTTCCATCTGCTAAAGTTCTATTACTGACAGCAACTTTGACCAAGTTTTCTCCTAAGCCATTGTTGACTTCTCCAGGTAGCTTTCTTCCCATAGATGTTTTCTGCTTACTTGATTTCTCAGCATCAACAGGCTCTCCATTTGCGGAAATCTTCTTTAAGGAAGTTTGAACCTTATTTTCCTCTTTGGATGATTTTGCGAGTATTCCCCTGTTATCTTCTTTATATGCCGGCTTCTCACTGGTTGATTTTCTTGGAACCTGCACCACTCAAAGCATTTAGATAAAGACTAAAGACAGAGTACCAAAATCTCTGTATTAAAGGCAACAAAGTCAAATAGTTAAATGGATGTGTATTTTAATCAGTTTAAACCAATACCCAAACCATCAGAAACTTTTTATCCTTGCCTCGTGCATCCTTTCTCAGAAGCCTAGAAAATCATAACGAGACAGGGAAAAATACTTACAGAAGTGCTCCTTGTTTCGGACTTCAAATCATGCTTGTTGACCCTCAACCTTGGACTTTCTCTACTCTTCAAATCCATATTCCCTTCCCAGCTCTTCCTCAAGGCCTTAGGCTCCAAGTCGAACCCTTTAACAATATTCTTCAATGAATTCCCACCCAGCACTCTCTTCGGTGTTGGACTCGCCCCACGAACAGAACTTGGCTTCTCCGGTCCAGGTTTAGCTGTTGCTTTCTCCAATCGTTCTAAGCCCTTAACCTTTGCTTGTAGCTTAACCCCATTTGCAAACTTCTCAAAAGAAGTTGGTAATGAATAACAACTTGTAGGAGATGTGGGTATTGATCTTGAGCTAGAAGACTTTAATTTCAATAGAGAATCCTTTTTCTCCACTACATTTAATGCTAACTTCGACAAGTGAGACTTCGACCAAGTCAAACTAGGCTTCTTCTTTTCCACCTTTTCCTCTTTGGTGCCACCATTTGATCTAGAAACTGCAGATTTGTTATTATCTTTCACCCCCACATGATTATTGGCTAACGCTTTCGAGGCTGACTTAGTCTTATCTTGTGATTTTGAACCAGGAGATAAATTAGCATTGTTATTAAGGAAACCTAAAGAATGAGTTGCAACTATATCTTCAGGAGTTCCAACACAAGGATGTCGGCCGGGGATCGGCCGAACCCCTCTAAGGATAGGCACAGGTGAAGCAGCTTCAAGCCTTTCAACATGAATAAACTGACCTAATTGAATCTTATCACTAAGAATAAGATCATCATGTTCATCAGGCAAAGATACATAAGTGGCATGAGAAGAATCTGATACCTTTAAATAGAAACCTTGGTTTGGGAAAAGCTCACCACCTGCTAATGCTGGTACTATGCTAACCACTTGCAAAAGAGATGACCTGTGCTCACCAGCAACTTTCACATCTGTGTTCATATGCTGAAGAAGTTTCAATAACACACCAGGTACCAAAGTAGCCATTTCCCCAAATCTTCAATTAGCATTACCAGCCAAAAAAATCCCAAATTGAAGAACTTCAAGACTTCAACAAAGAAGAGAGACTTTCTCCCCACTTTCAAGATTAAGAAGAAAGATTACAGCTTTACAACTCTCACTCAAAAGGGCTTACACTTAAATCTCAAACCCACATAGGAAATGTTGGTTTACAAGTATAATAGAAAGGAAAATCCCACAAAACCACTCAAACAGATCAAATAAAAACCAAACCTTTGCTATCAATAATAGTTAATAAAATAGAGAGAATAAAGCCAATGTAACCCTATTGAGATTTGCTACCAAATTAGCTTTTCTTAAACCAACAAAAGATTCCAACTTCCAGTGAATCAAGCAGAGGAAAATCAAGAAATTGGTGCCATCAATGGTCAAGAGAAAGAGAAAGAGAGAATAACCAAGAGGAATCAAGAAGAGGAAGGACTGAAACTGAAAGGGGGTTTGGCATTTAACCATTTATAAGCAAAATGTATGTAAATTATGTAAAAAGAATAAAACAAGTGATAAAATAGTACTACTCCATTAATTTATTTGAAAACCCCCAAATAGGAAAAAGCATAAATAGTACTCCTATTGTATTGAAAGAGTGCAGATGAGGAAAAGGGTGAAGGGTTACATTGATTGCTCAGTACAAAGTGTCAATGGGTAAAAAGGCAACTTTTTGAAGGGCATTTTTATGATTAGTTGTTAAGTGGGAAAGAGAAGTATGCAGGCACCCGAGTGTATAGTGTCAATGAAATGAGTAGAGAAACATGATAAATAAGGTTACTTTTTCTTATTAGTTTATATTTTGGAGAAAATAATTAATCAAGGTACAACCAATAATAATATATGCTTCGGTCTCAAATAAATTGGATCTACTTGGTGACATCATCATTATAATAAAAATAAAAAAAGGAGGAAAGATAAGGAGAGAGAAGGGGAAAACTTGAGAAGTGTCCAAAATGAAAGTGACTTCTGAACTGGGAGGTCCTTAAAATTGGCAGAGAAGAGTGTGTAACGTAAAAGAATGTTTAAGGATGTTTTAGGCCTTCTTGCTTTTTACAATGTTGAATTTAAAAAAATATTCTTTTTAGATCTCTTATGTATAAATAAAAGATCATTTTTCATATATAAAAAAAATATGGTCATAAAATTACAAATAAATTTATAAAAGACTAAAAAATCAATCGACACAAAAGGAGGTTTTAGGGAAGAGAACAAAATTGACGCCAGAGATGAAGAAATAATCACATGATTGATTCATTCATACTATTCAACCTTTGAAGATGTTCCTGTAACAGTTGCTGACACCATATTCATTAATTTTAAAAAAAGTACAATAATTAGAACCATTTTGTGAGTTGTATTCTTGTATTAATGCTTTCTCTTTCTTTTTTTTTCTCCCAAAGAATGATGCTCTCTGTTGGGATAAGGTTTATTTTTCAGATGATATGACAGAGCCCAAAAAATGGGAGTTAATGGGAATCTAACAATAAGATACCTTATTTCCAAAATCTACTCTACTGTAGTAGTATTCGTTACTTTTACTCAAACCATACCAAAAAAGAAGAAGATTAAAGTAAGACGCTTAGGGGTTGTTTGGTAAGGTAACAAGTTATTTCGGGATTATAATAAAAAATTAAATATGACGAGATTATTTAGTGAATATATTTTTATGAAAGATATTTAGTTCATTGGACTAAAAATGAGATATATACGTACGTAGGGGAGGAAATGGGCGTTCATGGCTATTTACAATGTTGAAATTAAGAAAATATCCTTTTTAGATCTCTTATGTGTAAAAGAGAGATGCATATGTGTAAAAACAAATTTCTCAGGTGTAAAAAAAGAAATATGGTCATAAAATAAAAAATAAATTTGTAAAGACATACAAAACAATTAGCTTTGAATTGTTTAAAGACTTTAGGGGAAGAGCATTGGAGAAGGACATCTTTATCATTTTAGTGTATATTTCATAATTAATTAATCCTGAAATTATTATTCCACCCTCAATGTGGGATAGAATAATATCTAACTGTGGAATTAATTAATCCATGATTTAAAAATTTAACTAAATGCGAAATAAAATAATTCTGCATCTAACCCCGAAATTATTATCCATTATCCCGAATACCAAATGACCCTATAGTTGAGTAGGATTTTTTTTTTCTGGTTTCTATGGACAGATTAGAAGGCACATGATTGAAATAATTAATCGAAGCCTCTTTTGTTCACAAAAAAAAAAAAAAAAAAAAAAAAAAAAAGTATTAGAGTTTTATTTGGCCATATGACCACGCTGATTTCAATGATGAAGCCAACATTATTCCAATAGGTAATTTTTATCTTATGTTTATTCTTGCCTTTATAAGTTTACCTTCCTTTTTTTCTTCTTTCAGGAGGAGTTATAACATAAAAGCACATGTTTGAATCAAGGGTATAGATTGGCTGAACAATCAATAATGTTTAAAGTTTAAATGAAAAATACGAAAAATTAAAGTTTAAATTACAACTAAAGCTAAAAATATGTTTAAAAAACATATATGGTACTTGCATTAGTGGTACATTACAATACTCACACAATAGTTCAAATATACACAAGTCTATCTTCATATCACAACAACAACAACATACTCAGTGTATTTTTTCGGGGAATATAGTGTATTCTCAGACTTTACATCTATCTTGTGCAGATAGAGAAAGCGTTTACGATAAACCGTCGGCTGATGCGAGCATAATCACAATAGTAAAATGAAATAAAATATAATAGTAAAAATATCACTATCATTTAATAAAAAAAGAAAATCTTTCAAGCAAATATTTCATATATTTTCTTATCTTGTGTAGGTCATAGGACATTGTGTGATTGTATGCAAATGGGTGCATGTGCAAAGGTTATGGCATTGTCGGTTTATGGAAAATGTATTAGTTGTTGGAGATTCTTTGCAAGTAAGAAGCAGTGGCTTTAGTTGGCTTCTGAGTTGGACCCTCGCCCTTCTATAATTTTTTTTTAGAATTCGAATTTTTATCTTTCTCTAGTTAATTTATTTTCTTTTCGTTTATTATTTCTGTTTTTTTTTTCTTTATGATGGAAAAAGAATAGCTTAAGAATAGCATTAATCTCATTACTCTCCTAGCCTTAAATTGATGCTTTATTGTCTTCAAAAATAGAGAGATCTTTAAGTTTTCTTGTACGGAAACTTATATATTGTGAAAAGTATATTAAAAATTACACTATAAAGTCATACTATTGTTTTTTTCTTCTTCTAAATATATTAAAAATTAAACTAAATGTTGATTTTTTTTTCCTGCTGTAAAACTTTGGGTTGCGTGTACACCCGCAAATTGTGGGGAAGAGGAAGATAGAAAAAGACAGATTATTTAGTAGGATTGAGTTTTGTACTCGTGTGTGTAAAGCATTATTGCAGAAAAAAAAAACTATATTCAATTTATATGATTACCAGCTGAAAAATAAAATTAACTCAATTTTTATCAAGTGTTACCTCTTCGTTCTTTGCGTCGTTTACTGGATTAAGCATTGGCTCCTTCGCACTAAATTAAATCACATGCCATAAGATCCGATTCAGAATTTGTTGGCATTAAAAAAATACAAACAATTACCGTCACCCAATATAATCCCATAAGTGGGTCTAAGGTAACATTAAAAAAATATTAATAAATAAAAAGGTTAGCGATCGTTAACTTGGAATGTTAGCTCAGCCATGTATAGCGCATGGGATATATGAATTATATGTATTTATGTTCTCTTTGTTTTTTTCACATTATTAGTGTTTGTTTTTTAGATTTTTCGTGTCATTTTGGTTCTGGGTGTGTGCAAAGCATTAATGCATTCTATTCAATTTATATGATTACCTGTGGAAAAAAAATAAATTCTAAATATTTGAAGTGTTATACTTCTTCGTTCTTTGCGTATAGAATTAGTGTATACGGTAAAAACCGATTAGTCCTTCGTACGAACTGGTCTAAATGGTAATGCATTGGATCGGAGAAGCGTCTTCATAATATTAAGAGTCACTGGACCAAGCCTCGAGCCCTAGGGACTGATCAATGTCGAGATCGAATCCAAATCGAACTATGATACAAAGTGAAGTTATCGAGCTTATGAGGCAGAAACCGACCTACACTGACCCCGAATCAATACAAGGATCCGAGTCAGAATCGAGCTCAAGTCAAGATCGAGGGCTCGAGTCAAGATCGAGAGCTCGAGTCAAGATCGAGAGCTCGAGTCAAGATCGAGAGCTCGAGTTGATACCAAGCTCGAGTCAATATCGAGCTCATAGACAAGAGTCGTTGCAATCCCACTAAAGCAGAGAATCCTCGCAGGAATTATGGAAAAACTAATTTATCATGGGTCTCCCACAATGTATTTTTAATTATATCTAAAGTAGGATTCCTCCACTATAAAAGAGATGGTTATTATTTCTGTAAGGACCAAGTTTTTGGTATACATTGTAGCTGAGATATCATACACTCCTATATTCAAGAGTTATCCTTTTTTAGCTTCATAAATTGATTCATCTTGCTTAATCTATAAATCATATTCTTTCCAACTTTGCTTATTTTTCATTCTCTACAGACAACACTTGATATTTCTATTCATTCTTATAATTTGTGTCAAGTTATACCACATACCCTTAAAACTACGTACAAATTTAACTCTATCCGTTTTTCGGGTAAACAATTTGGCGCTCACCGTGGGGCTAAGGATAACAGTGGTTATTTGGTATGAACCTGCTAAACGCACCCTTTTGAACTTGTTGTTGAAAGTATCTTTGATTTCGAATTAGCAACAACAAACTCTCAATTAATGGCCTTACCTATCGACAACGAAGCTGGCCTTCAAGGAGAAAACAACAACTTGACAACCAGGGCCGAAAGGCCGCTTGTCGATGTCGTTGGGGCCAGAGTCGAAGTACCATTAGACGTTAATTCGCATGTGGCTATTTTGAGGAAAACCAACGCTCTGAGCCTGAAAATAGCAATCGATTTGCACCTCAAGACACCCATAATGTTGAGGAAAACGAAATCAGCTTACGTATGGTTTTCGAAATGTTGCAAGCTCAACAGGTAGCGATAGCTCAGTTGCAGAGTCAAACACAGGTACCGAGCAGACCGGAGCCCAGTCCACCCCGAGAAATCACCCACAGTACGGAGCCAGTTGTAGTAAGGTCAAATGAGCAAGAATCGGGGACTAATCCCGAAATTGTTAAGATGTTCGAAGAACTGACAAAACGAATAGAATCAGGAGAAAAGAGGATGGAAGAAAACAACAAAAAAATGGAAACGTACAACTCTAGGGTTGATCAGATCCCGGGGGCACCCCCGATATTGAAAGGCTTAGATTCCAAAAATTTTGTACAGAAGCCTTTCCCCTCGAGCGCGGCCCCTAAACCAATCCCAAAGAAATTTTGCATGCCCGAAATTCCTAAATATAATGGGACGACCGACCCTAACGAACATGTCACCTCTTACACTTGTGCCATTAAAGGAAATGATCTAGAAGATGATGAGATCGAATCAATATTATTGAAAAAATTTGGTGAAATCCTGTCGAAGGGGGCAATGATATGGTATCATAATTTACCATCTAACTCTGTTGATTCTTTTGCTATGCTTGCAGATTGTTTCGTAAAAGCACATGCCGGGGCCATAAAAGTCGAGACCTGGAAGTCGGACCTATTCAAGGTAAGAACAAAAGGATAACGAGATGCTAAGAGAATTTGTATCTCGTTTCCAAATGGAACAAATGGATCTACCACCAGTCACAGACGATTGGGCCGTTTAAGCTTTCACTCAAGGTCTGAACGAACGGAGCTCGATGGCTTCACGGCGACTGAAACATAACCTGATCGAATACCCAGCTATTACTTGGGCCGATGTGCACAATCGATATCAATCTAAAATAAGGGTCGAAGACGACCAGTTGGGTTCCGGGTCCAATTTTAAAAGGGATACCGGATCGAGAACCAAGGTCAAGCAAGGATCGATACCGGCCATACAACGAAGATCGTCGGGGTAGCAAACTTTCACGTAGCCTCGTACGAGGCGAAAAGAGAAATAATCGAAGCCAAGGATCTCGGGGACTCATGAACAAAAATGGGTTCGATAGGCATACCGGACCTAAGGAAGCACCATGGCTATCGGAGTATAACTTCAGCATCGATGCATCCGCCATCGTGTCGGCTATCGGACGCATCAAGGACACTAAATGGCCTCGACCCATGTAGACTGATCCTGCCCAGAGGAACCCCAATAATATGTGTGAATATCATGGCACCTATGGGCACAGAATGGAAGATTGCAGTCAACTAAGAGAGGAGGTAGCCCGGTTATTCAATAAAGGGCACCTTCGAGAATTTTTAAGCGACAGAGCCAAAAACCATTTCAAAAATAGGGATTTCGGTAAACAAAATGAACAGGAAGAACCACAACACGTCATCCACATGATCATCGGTGGCATCGATACCCCTTAGGGGACGGTACTTAAACACACTAAGACATCAGTTATGAGAGAAAAGCGATCTCGAACTTCGGATTACGCACCCATAGGAACCTTGTCCTTTAACGATAAAGATACAGAAGGAGTCATGCAACCTCACAATGATGCACTGGTAATATCCGTACTTATGAATAAAACTAAAGTTAAGCGTGTGTTAATTGATCAAGGTAGCTCGGCCAACATTATTAGATCGGAAGTTGTAGAACAGCTCGGTCTACAGGACCAGTTCGTACCCGCAATCCTAGTTCTAAACGGATTCAATATGGCATATGAAACTACTAAAGGCGAGATAATTCTGCCGATAAACGTGGCCGAGATTATCCACGAAATGAAGTTCCACGTAATAGAGGGCGATATGAGATACAACGCCCTTTTTGGAAGGCCGTTGATCCACAATATGAGAGTTGTACCTTCGACCTTCCACCAGGTTCTTAAATTCTCAACATCGAAGGGAGTCAAAACAGTGTACGGGGAATAATCGGCCGCAAGGGAAATGTTTGTCGTCGAAGAAGCAATTCTGATATCCTCGCCTTCATCGACAAATGGGTCAGGCTCGAAGGGGGAACATGATGCCAAATAGCAATCACATACGTCAGCTTCGAACCAACTAGAAGATCAGAAGATCGATGAAGATGATGAGCAAGGGATCCCAAGATCCTTCATGGTCCCCGATGACTCCGACGCAACCCAATCAACGATCGAAGAACTGGAGCAAGTCGTACTAATCGAATATCTGCCCAAACGAAAGGTATATCTGGGAACGGGATTAACCCCCGAACTCAGGAAAAAGCTTATTTGATTTCTTATTGATAATATAAATTATTTTGCTTGGTCCCATTTAGACATAACATGGATCCCACCGGATATAACGATGCATCGTCTAAGCCTGGACCCTAGGTTCAAACCGGTGAAGCAAAAGAGAAGACCCCAGTCCGAGGTAAAACACACATTCATAAAGAACGAGGTAACTAAATTTCTCAAAATAGGGTCCATTCGGGAAATGAAATATCCTGAATGGTTAGCCAATGTGGTTGTAGTCCCTAAAAAAGGGGACAAACTTAGAATGTGTGTAGATTACAAGGATTTAAACAAGGCATGCCCCAAAGATTTTTTTCCACTGCCTAACATCGATCACATGATCGATGCCACGTCCGGCCACGTGATCCTTACTTTTCTCTATGCCTATTCCGGGTACAATTAAATCCAAATGAACCCGGAGGACCGAGAAAAGACTTCGTTTATCACTAAGTATGGAACCTATTGTTATAATGTAATGTCCTTCGGGCTAAAAAATACATGAGCTACTTACCAACGCCTAGTAAATAAAATGTTCGAGGAACAAATAGGTAAATTAATGAAAGTTTATATTGATGACATGCTAGTTAAGTCCCCTGCGCACAGAGGACCATTTGGCTCAATTGCAGGAAACATTCGAGATTTTAAAGAAATACAACATGACGCTCAACCCCGAGAAATGTGCTTTCGGGGTCGGATCGGACAAGTTTCTTGGCTTCATGGTAGCGAATCGAGGGATCGAGATCAACCCCTATAAAATCAAGGCCATTGAATAAATCATCGTCGTGGATAGTGTAAAAGCCGTGCAGAGGCTAACGGGACGGATTGCTGCCTTAGGCCGATTCATTTCAAGGTCATCGGATCGAAGTCACAGATTTTTCTCTCTGCTCAGAAAGAAGAACGATTTCACCTGGACCCCGAAATGCCAACATGCATTAGAGGAATTGAAACGATACCTATCGAGCCCACGAATATTGCACACTCCAAAGGCAGACGAGAAACCTTGCTTGTACTTGGCAGTATCGAAAATCGCGATAAGCGGCATCCTAGTTCGAGAAGGGCAAGGTACGTAATTTTCCGTTTATTATGTAAGTCGAACCTTAGGGGAAGCAGAAACTAGATATGCACACTTAGAGAAATTGGCATTGGCGCTGATAAGCGCCTCTAGAAAGTTAAGACCATACTTTCAATGTCACCCCATATGCGTATTAACCACTTACCCACTTCGTAATATTTTACACAAGCCCGGACTATCAGGCCGATTGGCCAAATGGGTCGCCGAACTCAGTGGGTATGATATCGAATATCAACCTGGACGACCATCAAGTATCAAATTTTAGCGGACTTCATGGCCGATTTCACGCCAACCCTCGTACCCGAAGTCGAAAAAGAACTCTTGTTGAAATTGGGTACGTCATCGGGGGTATGGACCCTTTTCACAGACGGGGCTTTGAACCTATAAGGGTCCGGGCTAGGCATCATTTTAAATCTGCCTACAGGTAGCACTATTAGGCAATCTATCAAAACTATTAGGTTGACTAACAACGAGGCCGAGTATAAGGCCATGATTGCAGGTCTTGAGTTAGCTAAAATCTTGGGAGCAATAGTCGTTGAAGCCAAGTGTGACTCTTTACTGGTGGTAAATCAAGTAAACAAAACCTTTGAAGTTCGAGAGGATAGAATGCAAAGGTATTTGGACAAACTACAGGTAACTTTGCACCGTTTCAAAGAATGGACTTTACAACATATACCTCGAGAACAAAACAGTGAGGCCGATGCACTTGCAAATTTGGGATCATCGGTCGAGGAAGATGAGATCAGCTCAGGGACTGTCGTTCAAATCTCGAGGTCCGTGATCGAAGAAGGTCATGCTGAGAAAAATTGTACAAGCTTAACCTGGGATTGGAGGAATAAGTATATTGAATACTTGAAGAGCGAAAAACTCCTATCGGACCTTAAATATTTAAGGGCCATGCGAACCAAAGCTGCTCGATTCACATTGAATGTAGATGGAACATTATACCGAAGGACATTCGATGGACCATTGGTAGTATGTTTAGGTCCAGGAGACACCGACTACATCCTACATGAGATTCACGAGGGTACTTGTGGAAATCATTCTGGTGCCGATTCATTAGTCCAAAAAATAATCAGAGCATGATATTATTGGATCGATATGGACAAAGATGCAAAGGAGTTTGTTCGAAAATGTGACAAATGTCAAAGATTTGCAGTGATGATCCATCAACCCGGA
Organism: Nicotiana tabacum; assembly: GCF_000715075.1. NCBI lineage: Eukaryota > Viridiplantae > Streptophyta > Magnoliopsida > Solanales > Solanaceae > Nicotiana > Nicotiana tabacum. The sequence goes on along the minus strand of NC_134101.1, from coordinate 51,307,000 downwards.
GAGCATCTTCACTCACTCCTATCCCCATGGCCATTCATGAAATAGGGAATGGATATCGTCGGCCCTCTGCCATCGGCCCCAGGTAAAGCTAAGTTTATTTTATTTATTACTAACTATTTATCTAAATGGGTTGAAGCATAGGCGTTCGAGAAAGTAAGAGAGAAAGAGGTTATAGACTTCATCTCGGATCATATCGTATATCGATTTGGGATACCCGCCGAAATAGTGTGTGACAATGGGAAACAATTTATCGGCAGTAAAGTGAAAAAATTTCGCAAAAACCATAAAATAAAAAGGATATTGTCAACACTGTACCACCTTAGTGGGAACGGACAGGCCGAATCTACAAACAAGACTATCATCCAAAACCTGAAGAAAAGGTTGAACGAAGCTAAAGGGAAATGGAGAGAATTTCTTTCTGAAGTCCTTTGGGCATATAGAACAACATCGAAGTCCAGTACGGGGGCAACTCCGTTTTCCTTAGTGTATGGTTCTGAAGCATTAATTCCAGTCGAAGTCGGAGAACCCAACACAAGGTTTCGACATATATCGGAGGAATCAAACCACGAGGCTATGAGTACTAGCCTCAAATTATTAGATGAAAAATGAGAAGCGGCACTTGTTCGAATGACTGTGCAAAAGCAACGAATCGAAATGTACTACAATAGAAGAAACAACCTCCGCCACTTCAGGATCAGGAACTTAGTCCTAAGGAAGGTCACCGCCAACACTTGAGATTGTAATGAAGGGAAGCTCGGCCCGAATTGGGAAGGACCTATCAAGTCCTCGATATAGTCGGAAGAGGGTCTTATAAACTCGGAACGATGAATGGCGAACCATTACCAAACAACTGGAACATATCACTTCTCAAACGATATTATTGTTAAGGTATGATTTTCTCCCTTCTTTCGTCTATATATATTCGATGCTAACTCATTGCAGGAGTTCAACCAAAAACATTGAGACCTCAGGTTTTAAAGTACGTGTTGCACTCTTTTTCCCTTAGATCGATTTTTATCCCAACCGGGTTTTTCCGGCAAGGTTTTTAACGAGACAATAACTATGTGCTACCTGAGGACAATTCAATAGTATCCAAGATTTTTTTACAATCAACCTCGAATACTTAGGGGCTTTACCATCGAATAAATTGAGTTCGATACAAGAAAGTTATTTCGTACCAAAGTCATGGCAAACAGGGTCTCGATAGGGAAAAGTGTAAGGTCCAAATGGTCAAAACGAACCATGCCCGCATAGTTTTGCTCGATCCCTGGCACAAAATACGAACACATGTATAATGACCTCTTTATTGATAACTCATATGTTGAAAATTTCATTCTGCTTCATGATTCAAATAGGCTTAAGGGTCGACCACTACTGAATGAGTTTTGAAAACACTTCGAGTTCGAGCAATCACTCACTCGACTATTAAGCCTAAGGGCTATCTTACTTTGAGTTCGAGCAATCACTCACTCGACTATTAGGCCTAAGGGCTATCTTACTTCGAGTTCGAGCAATCACTCACTCGACTATTAAGCCTAAGGGCTACCTTACTTTGAGTTCGAGCAATCAGTCACTAAGGGCTATATTACTTCGAGTTCGAGCAATCCCTCACTCGACTATTAAGCCTAAGGGCTATCTTACTTCAAGTTCGAGCAATCACTCACTCGACTATTAAGCCTAAGGGCTGCCTTACTTTGAGTTCGAGCAATCACTCACTCGACCATTAAGCCTACGGGCTACATTACTTCGAGTTCGAATCACTCACTCGATCATTAAGCCTACATGCTACATTACTTCGAGTTTTAAATCACTCACTCGATCATTAAAATTATGAGCTGTATTAATTCGAGTTCGAGCAAAACACTCACTCGACCATAAAGCCTACGGGATACAATACTTCGAGTTCGAGTTCGAGTTCGAGTTCGAGCAACCACTCACTAAACTATTAAGCCTAAGGGCTATCTTACTTCAAGTTCGAGCAATCACTCACTCGACTATTAATCCTAAGGGCTATCTTACTTCGAGTTCGAGCAATCACTCACTCGACCATTAAGCCTACGGGCTACATTACTTCGAGTTCGAATCACTCACTCGACTAATAAGCCGACGGGCTACATCATCTCGAGTTTTGAGCAAACACTCACTCGACCATTAAGCCTACAGGCTACATTACTTCTAGTTCGAATCACTCACTCGACTAATAAGCCTACGGGCTACATCACTTCGAGTTCGAGCAAGCACTCACTCGACTACTAAGCCTGCGGGCTACTCTTATTTCGAGTTCGACCAAATACTCACTCGACCATTAAGCCTACGGGCTACATTACTTTGAGTTCGAATCACTCATTCGATCATTAAGCCTACGGGCTACATTACTTCAAGTTCGAATCACTCACTCGACTAATAAGCCTACGGGCTACATCACTTCGAGTTCGAGCAAGCACTCACTCGACTACTAAGCCTGCGGGCTACTCTTATTTCGAGTTCGACCAAATACTCACTCGACCATTAAGCCTACGGGCTACATTACTTCAAGTTCGAATCACTCACTCGATCATTAAGCCTACGGGCTACATTACTTCGAGTTTGAAATCACTCACTCGATCATTAAGCTTACGAGCTGTATTAATTCGAGTTCGAGCAAATACTCACTCAACCAATAAAGCCTACAGGCTACATCACTACGAGTTCGAGCAAGCACTCACTCGACTACTAAGCCTACAGGCTACTCTTATTTCGAGTTCGAGCAAATACTCACTCGACCATTAAGCCTACGGGCTACATCACTTCAAGTTCGAGCAATCACTCACTCGATTACTAAGCCTACGGGCTACCTTATTTCGAGTTCGGGCAAGCACTCGCTCAATTATAAAGGCTACAAGGTCCAAATAGGATTGAATTGCCTAAAACCTTATGAAAATCTTCATAAGGCATGAAATCTTCATGAGGCAGATAATAAAATAGAGGAAAGTCGAGAAAAGAAAAGTTCTTTATATATATGTACAAGAATGTTTATAATGTTCGAATAGGACCCTATACAGAAAACCAAAATGAAAACTAAGGGCTAAGTTTCGTGGTTATCTACCGTGGCAGTCTCTTCTCTATCAGGCTCCTCCCCGCTCTCGGACCCGTTTTTGCTCCCATCATCAGCATCATCATCAACATCACCATCGTCATCATCAGAAGCCAAGGCTTCAGCATCTGCTTTGAGCTCTTTAGCCTTTTTATCTCTTTGGCGAGATCGAAACCTCGAGCATGGATCTCCTCGAGGGTCTCCCTCTGAGATCAGCACTTAGCAAGTTCAGCAACCCAATGAGATTTAGTGTTGGTAGTCTCGGCTGCCTCTCTTACTTGTATTTGAGCAGCTTCAGCATCGACCCGATAGACGGCCACAAATGCATCCGCATCGGCCTTTGCCTTTTCAGCATCAGATTTGGCCTTGGCAAGTTCGGAGGCCAACTGAGCCTCGAGCTCCTCTATTCTTCTTGCTTGAATCGAGCTTTTCCCCTTCATGATCTGAAGTTGGTTTTCAGCTAATGATAATTGGGCTCGAGCAACCTCTTTCTCTACAGCAACCTCTTTCTCTACATCATCTCAAGTTTCTGTTGCAGCTGTGAGACCGAAAAATTAGTCATCGTCCTGATATCGAGCCCATAGGCTTTTAATAATATCATTACCTGCTCGTACAGATCGGTCTAATCCTGGTGAGCCTTGGCCAACTCAGCTCGGAGGTCTTTGATTTCCTCTCCTTTTTGCCCTAAGAGGAGTTTAAGGGCGTTCCTCTCCTCCATGACCCGTTGAAGGTCGGCCTCGTATCGACGCAACTCGGCTCGAGACCGAGAACATGCTTCTCGATGAGCTGTTGTGGCCTATGAAGAAAGAAGAAAAGAAGTTAGAATAGAATAGCAAACATGAAAGTGGTATCAACGAAGGAATTTAGAGCTTACCCGATTTAGATCTTGTTGCACTTCACACAAAAGGCCTGACACATCACTAGGGCCAGCAACATCATTGACACCAGTAAACAAATCACAGAAGGGGTCCTCCCCTTCATGTGATCGGTTTATCTCAAGGGCCTCCAAAGTTTGGGCATCTCGAATCGCCCCTTCGGAAAGTGCAGGGAGATTGGGCGAGTCCCCGATTACTATTGCCCCAAGCGACTTTCTTGGGGCGTTCTCCTCAGTTCGGAGAACTTCAGGATCGATCTCTTCTGATATACCCACTGATTGTCAACTTCGGTAAGAAGCATTCTCGATCTCTAACGGTTCGTGGACTCTACTCGAAACTTCCTCAGATATCTCCTCAATCCGAGGCGGAGCTTTATAAATCACCATCGACGCGACTGCCTTTGGGGCATCGATGGTTTTCTTCATTCGGACCACCAGCACAAACCCGTCGTTTTCTTCTTCTTCGTCTTCATCCCTTAGACGCAGAACTGATTCTACGGTCAAAGGAATGGTATTCTTCCTCGACTTACGATCCATCCTCATCATCGGTTTTGGATCTTCGGAGGTGGAGGCTCGTTGTCTCTTATTATCTTTCACCGACTTTAGATCAGAGGCCGAAGCCTCTTCCTCAACGGATGAGGGCCTCAAAACCGCAGCTTTGCCCACACCTACATACAGGAAAATTAATTTAAGTATATGGAAAGCATCTCGTTCGAACTACCAAAGATACAAGAAAGAGGCTCACCGTGATTTTTGGCCTCCCATCGGCCCTTGGAAAAATCACGCCACAAGCGCCATCAGTTTTTGTATCTCTTTCCTTTCAGTTTTTGTATTCGTCTCATTCAACCCATCTGGCATCCACAGACCTTGAATCTCATTCCTTTCAGTTTTGTATTGTTCTATATTTTCAGACAGTATTTTTAGCAGTCAGACTTTATTATCATTTAGATGCTCATGTACTCAGTGACACCGGATTTTGGGAATGTATTTTATGTAAGTGATTTGTGAAATTTTCTATGAAATTCAAATATTATGTTTTCAAACTTAAAAGAATTTGTGGTTTATTGAGGTTGTCGGCTTGTCTAGTATTGATATAGGCGCCATCATGATAGGTTAGGTCGATTCTATTCTCTCAAGATTATGAGGACACGTACTACTGGATTGGACGGTCAGCCACCAGTGCCACCAGTTAGGGCCGCGAGAGGTCGGGACCGTGGTAGAGGATGGGGTCATGGTAGAGTTCGAGGTGTAGCTCGTACAACAGTTGGAGCACCATCAGTTTCTCCAGCTCAGGAGAAAATTCCATGTATAGTTGAGTTGGCGGGGCCAGCTCAGGCATCCGTTGTGCCCATTGTGATTCCATGAACGAGGTTCGAGACGAGTATTTTGTGTTTTGGTGATGGGCCAGTCTGGAGGACTTGAGTCCAGGGTTAGACCGTAGCTTAAGCTCGGTAGTTTCGGATGTAAGAACTTGTGCGGTTGGACTTATGCGTAGGTAGTATCCCTATGAGTGGAATTTGTGGCTCGATGAGCGGTTGAATGACTATATGATGAGTATGATGTGAATGCGGGATGTGTTCAGGTGGGTTAAATGAGACGAATAAAGTTTACTTGTGACTCAAGAGTGTGATATTGGGTACTTGATTCCTGTTTTGATGTGATATACAGTTTTGAGTTGTGAGTGCGTTGAGGGATCTGTCATGATGTTTCATTATGGAGCGAATTAGATTTTCATATCGTGTTGATGAGTTCAAACTCAGGAATATTAAGTGATTCTGTGGTAATTGTGGATGCGAAAGGGTATAGCAAGATGCCGATTTGAGGCTAAGCATATGAGTTATCTCCTGCAGAGTAATCTATGTAGGTGTATTCCTTATAATGTTGAGTGGAAAGTTTCTTTTATACTAGCTGGGCGTATGTGTTGGGATTTGAATTTGAATCTGGTTGAGAAAGTTGACTTGACTGTCACGAGAATAAATGCGAACTTAGCGGATGATTGAGGTATTTTATTGCATAAGCTTGAGAAAATTTTTTGTTGAACTGACTACAGTATTATGTCAGTAATAAAGTATGGGTATTATGAGTTATCGAGTGTTTTGTTCTATGGCTTTGATCCAAGTGGGGGGCTACTATTGACAATTCAATTTCATGAATATATGTTAAGTTTTAGTTTTGGTCTGAGGCATACTTATGGGTTAGTTATGACTTGCAGAGGTGGATATCGAGGATGACTCGGGTAAGGAAATTCCTGGATACGGGTTACATTGCACTTTATGAAAATATGAAAAATTATAGAATGATTAAGTTGTTATTTTGAAGGATGTAGTACGCACGAAGTATGAATTTGATTGGCCGTGCTAAGGTAGAGTTACTTCTTTGAGTGTTGATTGTGCTAAAGGAGCACGTGTCTTTCGGCCCGTTTGGGCGGAGCAAATTAGATTTGAGCAGAGTGGATGGCTCTCAAGAGGGTTCTAATGGAATCAAAATGTATATGTGGCAATTGAAATTTTTTCGAATTTGTATATCACTAGAATCAGTTACTTTCATTGGATGGTATTGGGACGTGTGATAATTCTATTTGACTATGGATTCTACATTTCAGTATAAGAAAGGAAAGAGGAACAATTTTAAATTCACATAAAGTCCTTAAGAGTGGGTGTCTCGGTTGTGGTATTTATGGAGGTGCTTAAGAAGAATACATTGGCTTATGGGCCTTAGGGCGGTGTGGTTTAATGTTAGGATGTCTTGTAGTGAGCTCTGGGTAAGTATTGTAGTGTTCTGACAAGGAGAAGTGTCAACTTGAGGGTAATTCAAAAGAAACTCGAAGAAAATAGGACAACTGGATAGTAGGCTAGACTAGTATGGTAATGGTATATTCGGTTCTTTTGGGGTAATTATGATGTGGTGAGGCTCTACGGATATTTTGGTGACAATATTCTTGGGTTTGGTAACCTACGTGGCTTGGTCGAATTAGAAGAATTCAGTTTTGATAGATTGGTTATGTGCAAACAGATTTCAAAGTGTTCTTGATGGTTTCTACTATGGTTTGATCCGGATATTTTCTACAGTAGTGAGGAACATGTTGTGTATTGTGATTTCCTCCTGTAAGGGAGAAGATGGAAGATTTATAACTAATCGGGTATGTATTATACCGGTGACTTAGAGTTGATATGAAATTCTCATTCTTTTTGTATGGTGGTCTAATATAGGCGGTGTGTCCCGTGGGATTGAGAATTGCATGTACAAGGTGGCAGTTCAGTTTTGAAGGGAAGGACATGAATTATGGACAACATGGTCAATTTCAGACATTTAGATGAATGTTATAACTGCTCGGTAATTCCTGAGAAGGGTGCGCATTTCAGAAGGCGCATTGTGTTTTGATTTACAGATGTTCATCGGTATTGCAGTACTCACATGGTTGATAGACTGCTGATATTCAAATTATTGATATGTGGTGCGAAAAAATTATGGAAGTATTCCTCGTGGGATGATCATGCATGAAAGATGTGTTAGTCGTTCGAATGCTAGAATTGGGATCAATTATGATGATGATTCATGTGTCCTATGAATTTGGAAACTCGGAGTTCTGAGAAGCATATTATTTCAGGGTTGTGACCTGTTTGAGGTGAGTATTTTATTTAAACTCAGTGAAGGCACTAGTTGCGTTAACTATTTGTGATAGCTACGTACTATGAGTGGGTATATGTAAGGTTTGAGCCCATGTGCGGGCATCAGGGCAAGTATTCATACTCGAAAAAATGCTTAGGCTATGATATGCCTAAAGTTGACTGTTAAGCATAAAGTTATAACGTTTCTCATATTCGTACATTTGTGGAGAACTATCTGGGCTATACTTGAGGTTATAAAGAGGTCCTTGAGAAAACTTGGTAGTTACTATTTTCGCGTTAACTTGCCGATTAAAGTTGTGATAGCACACTTTGTATATGCCTACACTATGGCGTGTTATTTATACCAGTCTAGGAGCATGCGAATATTATTTCATTATCATATACATGTATACTTGTTTAATTGCTCCTGTATGATATGGTGGGACAGGAGGCCCGGGATTATACCAGACAGATTATATTATTAGCATGTGAGTTCTCCGTGCAGCGTGTGGGAATTTTATTTCTTTGATAATTTATCTGATTCCATTGCTTTCCTTCCTCTATGATAAAAATTACTTGAACATCGTATTTGAGTAATTGTGTACATGCGCCTACGGTTATCCTCTTCACAAAATTTGAGGAGTTGGTTGTAAATATTAGGTTGTGGTGGTGCTAGCTAAACTTGCGAAACGGTTCTCTTCTTTGAGATATTTTCCATTTTTAGGTGCGCAGATTGCACAATTTTTGGATCGATACATATTAGTGTGGTGTGTATGTGGAATAGTTGTGTTTGATAATATAAGATCATTGGACCTAAAATGTGTACTATCGGGTTTGATAATGGTATATTTGGGAGGATGATATCGAAAGTCGACTTAGAAAGTGATTATGGTTCTGGTTGGGGTGAGAGAGCTCCATGACTTGTTGATATGATAAGTGGTTATGAGATTCCGCATGTTTCTTTCATTATCAGTAGTGTATGAAAGTTTTGAGAATGAGGTTTTGTTTGATATGAGGTTTAATACTAGTACCAGATTGGTTTTGAGTAGTTACTGTGATCGGAAATGGTGATACGAGTATGCGAGTTATGTAGTATGTTATGTGATTATATGTGGGGTTGTGTTCATGGTTTGATACAGCTTGTTCAAACTTATATAGTGAGTAGATGTGAGACTCGGGTCTTGCAAGAAATTCTGGATGTTGAAAATTGGGTTCTAAGTTTTACGGACTAAGGTTAAAGTAATAATCTTCAATTATGTTGTGTTGTCAGGCCTATATGGAATAGGGTAGCGTGGTATCACCCCCGTGTATATGCGTGGTAAGATGGAATAGTGATGTGATGGCTTGGAAACAACTCTTGGCACGTTCGAGGACGAACGCATATTTAAGTGGGGGAGAATGTAACGACCTGGCCGGTCGTTTTGAGTATTGCAGTCCTGTTCTCCCATTTACTACTCAATTTTTGCTTTACAGTTATTATGTGACTTGTCGGGGGAATTGGTTCGGGTCCGGCGAGGTTTCGAAATGAATTGAGACACTTAGTCTCGAAGATGAAAACTTAAGTTGAAAAGGTTGACCGGATGATTGTCTTATGTGTAAACGACCCCGGAATAGAGTTTTGATGATTCCAACAGCTCTGTATGGTGATTTTGGACTTAGGAGCATGTCCAAAAAATTATTTGGAAGTCCGTAGTTAAATTAGGCTTGAAATGACTAAAATAGAAATTTAAGTTAGAAGTTTGACCGGAGAATTAACTTTTGATATCGGGGTCGGAATCTGATTTTGGAAATTTGAATAGCTTCGTTATGTCATTTATGACTTGTGTGCAAAATTTAAGGTCAATCGGACTTGATTTGATAGGTTTCGGCATTGAATGTAAAAGTTGGAAATTGTTACTTTTGAATAGGCTTGAATTGGGGTGTGATTCATGTTTAATTGTTGTTCAATATAATTTGAGGCATCGACTAAGTTTGTGTCATATTATGGGACTTGTTAGTATACTTGGTTGGGGTCCCATGGGCTCGGATGAGTTTTGGAAGAGTTTTTGGAAGAGTTTGGTGTTTTGAGCATAAGTATGTAATGATCCAAAGGTCCATTTTTAGTTCTAGAGATCGAAATTCGATTTCGAGACTTCTGGGATTTTGATAATGAATTATAGGAGTGATCTGGAAAGTTTTGTCTAATTTCATCAAGTCACGATTGGGTTTTTAGCGCGAAATATGAGTTAATTGTTTAACGAGCGAAATTGGTATCGCATTAAGCAAATGAGCTCCGAATTGAGTTTCGATTGAATGACTAGGTTTGTATTATTATTATTTGTGACTCATAGGAACAAGAATCGTCAAATTCCGAGTTTGTATGATGGAGTTAAAGCCTTTTTAGTGAAAACAATAACTGCTGGTGCAAGCAAGTTCTAGTGTTGATTTTTAGTGACGGAAAATGGATTTTTAGTGACGGATGGGCATAAACTTAAAGACCAAAAATTGTCATTTCCTTCATTATGTTTTAGATTTTTGGAGCACGGTTCTTGGGCGATTTTGAGGATTTCTTCACGACTTCGACTTGGGTAAGTGTCTTATATCCAAAAGTGATTATATTTCATAAATCCATGGTTATATTCATCATTTTTTCGGATTTAAATGGAAGAAATCAAAATTTTTGCTAAACTTTTCAAAAATAAAAATTTTAGATTTGGAGGTCGAGTTGTTATCGAAATTTGATAAAATTAGTATTGGACTCATAATTGAATGTGTTATCGGATTTTGTGAGTTTTATCAGATTCTGAGACGTGGGCCCCACATGCGCTTTTTGGTGCAATTTTGAATTTTTATTGAAAAATTAGTATTTTCATATGAAATTAATTCCTGTAATTTGTATTGACTGAAACAAATTATTTGTGACTAGATTCGAGGCATTTGAAGGCCGATTTGCGAGGCAAAGGCATAGCAGAGTAAAGAATTTCACGATTTGAGGTAAGTAATAGTTCTAAATTTGGTCATGAGGGTATGAAACCCCAAATTATGTGTTATATGATTGGTTTTGAGAGGACGCACATGCTACGTGACGGGCGTGTGTGCGTGCACTGTAGGAATTGTGACTTGGTCAAATTTCATGGATTTTTTTAGTTGAATAATCTGTTGTTATCTGCACATTCTCTATGTAGTAGAGAAATTGAACCACAAATCATGTTTAGATTATGTGTTGGCACTATAGGGACCCACAAAGGTCGTGCACATGTTGAATTGTCTGCTAAATTGTTGTTTTGTACTCAATCACAGTTTACTTGTTTATTTTATCTCAGTCTCTATTGTTCATCATTGATGCATCATATCATTGTTGTTCTAGCTGATTTCATGATTATTGAGAGCCCGAGAGACTGGAGAGATTTATGACTGAGTGAGCCCGAGGGCCTGATTGTGAGATATTATATTATAGCACGTGAGTTGTCCGTGCAACACGTGAGTTGTCCATACGGATCCATATATTATACTATAGCACGTGAGTTGTCCATGCAGCACGTGAGTTGTCCATACGGATCCATATATTATACTATAGCACGTGAGTTGTCCGTGCAGTATGTGAGTTGTCCGTGCGGATCCATATATTATACTATAGCACGTGAGTTGTCCGAGCGGATCCATATATTATACTATAGCACGTGAGTTTTTCGTGCAACATGTGAGTTGTCCGTGTGGATCCAGATATTGATACTATAGCACGTGAGTTGTCCGTGCGGATTATAGCGCTTGGGCTGTAGGAGCCCCTCCGGAGTCTGTACACCCCCAGTGAGCGCAGGTACCTATTGAGTGTGAGTATTGAGGGCTTAGAGCCGAGTGTGGTCCTGAGAGAATGCATTTGATTTCATTACTGTTGCACTTCAGTTGTCATATATCATTGTTTTTTTGGAAATTTCTGAGAGATATTATCTTATGATTCAGTTGAACTTGACATGAAATTATTGTTTTGGCCTTAAATGTTAAACTTGAAAGCATGCCTACCTTATTATGTTGGAAATTACTGTAATTGGACTCAGCTGTGAAGCTCGTCACTACTTTCAGTTCTTTATTTAGTATTGTTACTTGCTGAGTTGGTTGTACTCATACTACACCCTGCACCTCGTGTGCAGATCAAGGTACTTCTGGACACGACGATTGCTAATTCTCGGAGTTTATCTGTTGGAGTTTATCGAGGTAGATGTTTGACGTCTGCAGACCTTGACACTCTTTCCTTTTAGCTTTTGTACTATTCTATATTTTCAGACAATATTTTTAGCAGTCAGACTTTGTTATCATTTAGATGCTCATGTACTCAGTGACATCGGATTTTGGGAATGTATTTTATGTCAGTGATTTGTGAGATTTTCTATGAAATTCAAATATTATGTTTTCCAACTTAAAAGAAATTGTGGTTTATTGAGGTTGTTGGCTTGCCTAGTATTGACATAGGCACCATCACGACATGTTAGGATTTTTGGGTCGTGACAGCCTTGATCATGGACTTGTTCTGTTATGTTGTCCCTTTCATTAGGTTTACTTGATAGACATTTTCATGTGAAGGTCGTGCTTTGCTTGTTTTTTGTCTGTGATCTAAGGTTCTATGGTTGATTCTGAATCATATTTCATTTTAAAACTCTTTGGAATGGCTTACAATCCTATGATGGTCAATCATGGCACTCTTAAACTTTATTTCTGGAATTACAAACATAAACTTGCCTCATATGTGTCTGGTGTATCTTTCAATTTAGCATGATCATGTTTATATATCTTGACTAGAGATATTGTTAGCCATAGTTTTAAGAATTAAGTGTTTAAGTTATTTAGTTAAATCCAATAAGCACTTTTTCAACTGTATGGCTGAATTTGGCATCCATTTGGGTAAGTAAGTTATTCGTTTGGGCCTGGTATGTTGAACCTGTTGTGGTACTGAAAGTCTGAAATGCATTATCCGCATCTGGAGATTGGGCATGCATTCCATATGAAGTCCTAAGCCTATTTGAAGGCCCAGATATATTACTGGATTATTCTATATTCGTATTTGGGCATGTAATCATTCAATATGGTATGTACTAACTCTGTAATAACGAATAAGGCTGGAGTATTCTAATACTTGCATGAAAAGGTAAAAAACATGCCTATAGGGTCCATGTGTTCTATTTGCTATTGCGTCCAGCATGCCTTATTGTTGTTTCATTTAGTGTGTCACACACTGATAGGGATCATGCCTATAGGAATTACACACACTTCACTGAACTTGTCAAAATATGTTGGCTCAAGTATCTGCTACACTTATTTCCATGTTTACTACTCAACACTTTTAAATAGTATGCCTATAGGATACAATAATACAATGCCTTTGCTAATCTAGATACCATGACTATAAAGTTTAATAATTGATCAAATGCTTTATGTTACTTTTGTACTGCCTCACTTAAATGACATGCCTATAGGAATAAAGTGTTGCAAAATCAAGTTTAATTGTCAATTGCTAGAAATCCTACCTATATGATGTTTATCGACGCTGCTAATCCTGTGTTTTCAAGCGACTTCACTGCCTTATTATGCAACTATTAGAAATAATGCCTATAGGATATTGTCACCTGCCTAAGACGCATATCTATAAAATCAACACTGGTAATTCAGAGTTCTGGGATTGTTTTCACTACCTTATTACGCAAACAAAATAGAAATCATGCCTATAGGACTTGCAACGCTTTAATCCACCTATACGTTTGTCCAGAAACTGCAGCACTGCCTATATAATACTGGAATCATATAGAAATCATGCCTATAGGACCTAATGATTCTAATACGTCTTAATTATGTCTACTGCATAACAAGAAAATCTAATCGCGTGCTTTTGTACTTATGTGTGGAGGTCAACTTGAGCCTTTCATTGCTATTGTGTGTAGTTCTATCTGCTTTGAATGTCGCCTAGTTTTATCATTTTGCGCAACCTAAGTAAAATCTAGAACCACCTAATAGTAGGTCCAAAGCCTCCTGGACTATAGGCACGAGACGAGTACTACACATATATGGTACGATTTAGAATTCAATTAGAGCGCCTTTAAGTAATAACTTCAACATAGTAATTGGGTAGCAGGAGATGATAGTCTGTACCCGCTGAATAATATAAGCAAGCCCTACCTCAAGAGAGTTGTGAAATATTATTTATGTTGCATGGGGTGATCCTTTAGGCTAAAAACTTAGGACCCCTTTCTTTATACTCTTGTTGTTCGCATTTAGTCATTTGTACTCCTTGTGATTTTTTAAAGACTTGTATCAATTAGCCATATAGTTAATTCTTATGTTATAATAGAGTTCTCAGCTTCTACATCTTTCTTTGCTTATTTGATCACCTAGCTTAATTCTCTAATCCACATAGTTTAAACTTCGGTCGGGAACCACAGTTGTGGATCTCGAAGAATGTCTAAAGCCTTCTCTTTGAGGTAATTTGAGCCCTTACCCGATCTTTAGTGGCGTTCACTAGTCAAAATAGAGTTATTTGCAAATAGGTGCCCTAACGCACCTTAAATTGTTAAGTGATGACTCTTCTCTTTTAATACCTATTTAAAAGAGTTGTCACACATCGAAACCCGCTTTTTGCGAGAAAACGGGGCGCGACACATGACACGTTCACCTCATTCATTTTTGCCTGGTCCTCCTCGATCACCAAGCATCGGTGGTGGCTAGGTATCCCCACAGGAGCAGATAAAACTAGGGCGTCCTCTGGGATAATCAATATAACCGATCTCTTGCGACCAGAGTCCACACTCGGAGCGGGTAACTGATTGATTAATTTCAGGCTCGAGCTCGGCCCACCAACTTCCGAGGATGTGTCCTTCAGAACTTCCAGGTCACCCAGCACGGAGAAGTCTTCCAAAGCAAACGAGTCCATGTCATCGAAAAAGGAGTAAAGGGGATCGTCCGCACCATGTACTCCCTTATTGGACTTCTCATTTCTCGCTTGGGCCTCTTCGAGCATGGACTCAGTGCAGGAGGGCATCCCCGAGATCTCAATTATGCCGGGCACTTCCTTTGGAGCAGAGTTGGCATCCTGGGGGAGTCTCACCCCGGATATCCGCAATGATCTTTTGAGTTGGAGGGGGGTCGATGTCATGAGTCACCCCCTCAGATGCATTTGATTCCCGGGGATAAGTCGTACTATGGGTAACAAAAATACATTCATCCTCCGACTCGTCCCTAAGCCGGAGAAGAGAGTTGGAATTCAGCACCCGAGAAATGGAGCCCCTCTTGGACTTGCGGATCACCTTTTTCTTTGGTTTCTTTACCTCGGAGCCCGGGTATCCCGAAGGTTTTCTCTTATTTTTCTTATTTTACTCCATGGCAGTGACGGAGGGATCAACAGACGGGGGCACATCCTCGTCCCCTTCTGAAGGCCTAAGTTCAGTGGTCTTAGGCAAACGTGCAATAACGAAAGGGAAGAGGAGTTAGTGTAATAAAATATAGAAACATGGTATTGGCTATTCAGAAAGAGGCCGTACCATGAGAATGGTCCTCCTATCGGGCCTTCAAAAGTCAGCACTATGTGCGCTCGAAGTACGACATCTGAGTACATATGCCCTCATTCCACTCCTTTAGCGGGGGGACCGCATTCGGAACCTAGATGACAGATGCACAACCACAAAAATGAATAAGAAGAAAGAAATTGAAGGAAAAGAATTTTGTCGTTTAAAGAGATATTGCACTTACGAGACGCATTCCACTTCTTAGGGAATGGCACGTATTCGGAACGCATTCCATTTCTATACTGGAATCATATAGAAATCATGCCTATATGACCTAATGATTCTAATATGTCTTAATTCTGTCTACTGCATAACAAGAAAATCTAATCGCGTGCTTTTGTACTTATGTGTGGAGGTCAACTTGAGCCTTTCATTGCTATTGTGTGCAGTTCTATCTGCTTTGAATGTTGCCTAGTTTTATCATTTTGAGCAACCTAAGTAAAGTCTAGAACCACCTAATAGTAATGTCCAAAGCCTCCTGGACCATAGGCGCGGGACGAGTACTACACACATAGGGTACGGTTTAGAATTGAATTAGAGCGCCTTTAAGTAATAACTTCAATATAGTAATTGGGTAGCAGGAGATGATAGTATGTACCTGCTGAATAATATAAGCAAGCCCTACCTCAAGGGAGTTGTGAAATATTATTTATATTGCATGGGGTGATCATTTAAGCTAAAAACTTAGGACCCCCTTTCTTTATACGCTTGTTGTCCGCATTTAGTCATTTGTACTCCTTGTGATTTTTTTAAGACTTGTATCAATTAGCCATATAGTTAATTCTTATGTTATAATAGAGTTCTCAGCTTCTACATCTTTCTTTGCTTATTTGATCACCTAGCTTAATTCTCTAATCCACATAGTTTAAACTTCGGCCGGGAACCACAGTTGTGGATCTCGAAGAATGTCTAACGCCTTCTCTTTGAGGTAATTTGAGCCCTTAACCGATCTTTGGTGGGGTTGACTAGTCAAAATGGAGTTATTTGCAAATAGGTGCCCTAACGCACCTTAAACTGTTAGGTGACGACTCTTCTCTTTTAATACCCATTTAAAAGAGTTGTCACACGTCAAAATCTGCTTTCGCGAGAAAACGGGGAGCGACATATGACACGTTCACCTCATTCATTTTTGGCTGGTCCTCCTCGATCACCAAGCATCGGTGGTGGCTAGCTATCCCCACAGGAGCAGATAAAACCCGGGCGTCCTCCGAGATGATCAATATAACTGATCTCTTGCGACCAGGGTCCACACTCAGAGTGGGGAACTGATTGATTAATTTCAGGCTTGAGCTCAGCCCACCATCTTCCGAGGATGTATCCTTCGAAACTTCCGGGTCGCCCAGCCCGGAGAAATCTTCCAAAGCAGACGAGTCCATGCCATCGAAAAAGGAGTGAAGGGGATCGTCCATACCATGGACTCCCTCATTGGACTTCTCCTTTCTCGCTTGGGCCTCTTCGAGCATGGACTCAGTATAGGAGGGTGTCCCGAGATCTCAATTATGCCGGGCACTTCCTTTGGAGCAGAGTTGGCATCCTGGGGAGTCTCACCCCGGATATCCACAATGATCTTTTGAGTTGGAGGGGGGTCGATGTCACGAGTCACCCCCTCAAATGCATTCGATTCCCGGGGATAAGTCCTACTATGGGTAACAAAAATAGATTCATCCTCTGGCTCATCCCTAAGCCAGAGAAGAGAGTTGGAATTCAGCACCCGAGAAATGGAGCCCCTCTTGGACTTACGGAGCACCCTTTTCTTTGGTTTCTTTACCTCGGAGCCCGGGTATCCCGAAGGTTTTCTCTTCCTTTTCTTCTTCTCCTCCATGGCAGTGACGGAGGGATCAACAGACGGGGGCACATCCTCATCCCCTTCTGAAGGCCTAAGTTCGGTGGTCTTAGGCAAACCTGCAATAACGAAAGGGAAGAGGAGTTAGTGTAATAAAATATAGAAACATGGTATTGGCTATTCAGAAAGAGGCCTTACCATGAGAATGGTCCTCCTATCGGCCCTTCGAGAGTCCGCTCCATGTGCGCTCGAAGTACGACATCTGAGTACATATGCCATCGATCCACTCCTTTAGCGAAGGAACCGCATTCAGAACCTAGATGACAGCTGCACAACCACAAACATGAATAAGAAGAATGAAATTGAAGGAAAAGAATTTTGACGTTTAAAGAGATATTGCACTTACGAGACGCATTCCACTTCTTAGGGAATGGCACGTATTCGGGGGGATCAAATCCTCGGTCTTTACTCGAATAAAGTGTCCCTGCCAGCCCCGGTTTTGGTCTTCATCGATACTCGAAAAGGGAGCCTTGCTGGCCCGGTGAGTAAGCTTGATCAGTCCTCCTCGGAACATTCGAGGACTGTATAATCAAAGTAGGTGGTCGATCGTGAAGCGACAAGACTCAGTCTTGTTCACAAAGTAGCGGAGGAGGATCATGATCCTCCATAGCGATGGATGGATTTGTCCGAGGCACACCTCGTACCTCTTGCAAAAATACAGAACGACCAGGTCCACCTAGACTAGTGTGAATGGGTAAGTATAAACACTTAAGTAACCCTCCACATGGGTAGCAACGACGTCCTCGGGCCCAGGGAATACTACGTACTTGCCCTCCTAGTTGCAGTCCTTTCGAACTATGGGAAGAACGTCTTCAGTGACAGAGCAAATGTACATTGATACTCCTTCACCCCTATCATGCTTACGTGAGGGTTTCTCGACTTTAAAGTCGTCTGCAATTGAGCAGCCCCCAGAAATGAATACTTTCAAGGGAGGCTCAGCTGCCGATTCGTTAGCAGACACCTCAGGAGAAGCCATGTCGAGGGCAACTACTTAAGGGGCAACCACCTCAGTACCGGCGGCCGGTTGAGAAGATGAAGAGACAACTTGTTGAGGAACATATTTCGATGATTTGGCCATTGTTATCTAGGAGAGGTTTGAAAATTTTAAGAAAAGATGCAAAGTTTTGGAAAAAATGGGTTTTGAAGATGAAGAACATAGTTTGAAGATTTAAAGAAAATATGGATAAAATTTTGGAAATCTCTATGAAAATTGATGAACAAGGGTGAAGATATGAAGGTTTAAAGAAGGTTTGATGATGGTTGGAAAGCTCGAAGGTAATACTTTAGTCGAAAAGTAGAAAAAGAACAAAGGGATGAAGCTTTTATAGGGAAACAGCAGACACTTCATATTCGGTGGTAACCGGTCGATGAGCGACACATGTCCGAAGTCAGAACGACGCGATTGATGGGACGTTTCGGCTCCCTCGTCGTAACGTACGAAGGAAAAAACCGGAGAATATCTGTCGTTTCTTATCGTTTCGGCAAGCCTGTTCTCTGAGAAATGAGGGGACTATCTGTATACGGGTGAAACCGAGCCCACTGAGCACCCCGATTTCCCGGCAAGGCAAACAGAGCAGGGACGTGACCGTAAGAAATCAGAATCAGAGCAAGAAGCCCCTTGTATCGGGGATCGAGCAAAACACATGTCGTCGGGGGCATCAAGACCACGTCCTCCGTGTCCGGTTCAAGTCCTAAAACTTCGGAGAGCATTACCAAACAACTGCACATGACTAACAAAGGGTCGTGATGTCCGTGCCCAACCGGATATCATGGCGTGAATCTCGGCCCGTATCGGCAGAAAATCAGTGATTAACGAAGAGGAAGATTTTTACCTTACTTAGGATTGTACTTAGGGTGAAACTCCCCTACTATATAAAGGGGAAGCTTATTATTTATTAGAGACACTGTAACATGCATATCAGAGCAATATACTTTTGTTTCTGAAAGCTATTCAAAGCTCTTGTTCTTGTTCATAAGTTCTTCATAAGTGTTAGCTCGGAATCGAAGGCAGGTTCCTCGTTAAGCCATTAACCGAGCTAGGATTCATTCTTATCATTGGTTTGGTCATTTATTACGCCTTTTATTTGCTTAATCTAACGTCATTAATCGCTTGTATTGAATTAATCCACATATCCTTAAAACCGCATATAAATTTAATTGTTATCCGTTACAAGGGTAAACATCACTCGCGTAAACTTAAACAGATAAAATAAAATCACTTAATGTTGTTTATCTATATTGAAATTGAATCCTAATCTCTCGTATTAAATTTTTACCAACTTTATTAATCGTTAAAGAGATGTGTCTTATTTTCATATGTGTGGTAGTGGTTAGTGAATGGGGCAAGGACCACAAACAATAAAGGGTTGGAGTAACGCATGCTTATGTAGTTATGTTTAGAGTAGGATATCGAAACAAGCTTAACTATTTTTCGAACCAAACCTCACCTAATGAATTAATTAAATAAATACTATATTCTCTTCTCTAGCTTAAAAGCTAATTTTAGAGGAGCTGAAATGCAGATGTGGATGACTGGTGAGCCCTGAAAATTCTTTTAACCAATGTAATTGCTTCTTAATCAGATAAGGAAATTAATTTTGGAAAATAACTTGCACTTTGTGGATTTGTATATCAATTAATACATGTGACACTCTTTTTCATAAACTTTGGTTCCTTAATCATGACTAATTAATACTCCATATTTTACATATGATATCATGTAAAATGTGAGAAAAATAAATATTTAAAAACTCTGAACCAACGCCAAACCTAATGTAAGTGTACAAATAAAAACTAGAGAGTAATCTCAACTAGTCCATATTATATTATGGGTCTTCTGCTTTAATTGTGTTACGTTCTTTAAACAATTAACATAGACTTCGAGATGTACATAGGTTTTCTAGAATAATCTCACTCTAGTTGATTTTATGTTTAACTCGTTCTATTTCAACACATTTTATACCATAGTGTGTGTCACATGTTGACTAGTGTATATGGAAAACGGTGTTAAATGTGATCAAACTATCTGAGATAACCTTCTTTTATTTCATCCTCTTCTAGTCGGGCACCAAAAATCTCATCTAATCTTTAATGTCCATTCTTCTTGTGTGAGCTAAACTTGTTGATGCATATTACTTCTACTTATCCTTATACCATCTACATGAGTCACCAACATTTTGTTTGATTCCCTAATTTTGATTAACGAGTTAGAAAAAAAATTCCAATAGAAAGCCCCACCCTCCCACCCCCCACCCCCAAAAAAAAAAAAATATTTTGGGTATTTGCATTAACCGTTTGACAGATGAATAAATTCTATATGTCGCCACAGAGAGATGTTTTGCCTCTGCAATAATTAATTATGAAAATGAATTCATAATACCACATGCACTTTGACTTTTCAATTGCTGGCCAGCTTAATTAAAAGTTGAAAAAACATGCAATACAAGCCTTGCCGTGTAGCAAAAAGTTATTGCATCTTTAATTATAAAATTTTTATCCTTCCTATGGGACCATATGTTGTTTTGTATACTTAAAACTACTTTAAATTTTTGTATAAATTGTAAAAGTAGACATTACTCGAGTATTTATGATTAGTTTATTGCATGCATGCTACAGATATGAGTATGTCCTAAAGTGGATCTCAAAAATATTTACCTGCATTCGATTTTACATTAAATTGAATAATTCAATTATATGAATTACAAGTCAAAGTGTAAACACACATGACCTAATTAAAAAAATCAAAATTTATATACAAGACACATGTCTTACATATTCATTTGCTTAATATTAATAACGGGTGCATGTAAAACTCTTCTAAAATTACGAAGTGATCAATTGTAAATCATAATTGAAATCAATATACTATTGTAAATTGTCTAGTCAGGTAACGGACCCGCTACTAAAAATAAGGCTTTCAGTGATGGCTTTTTGTGGCAACCTCTTTTGTCACCGTCAAAAGTAAGTGCCGAGTCAATAAGTCATAGTTTCACCGGCAAATAATATGTCGCTCTTTTGATAGCGACTTGGCCTTAAATCGATTTGATGCATTTGTGTTATAGCGAGTTTAGTCACTACAAAAGCTAATAATAAAATAAATTATCTTTGTGGCAACTAAACTTGCCAAAAAAAATTAAACAAATGCATCATAAAATAGATTTCAGGTAGGTCGTTACTCGATACAACGTCATATAATTTGTTGTTGAAACTATCTCATATTTTGGCGATTCGACACTTACTTCTGGAGGCGACTACTTAGGTCGCCGCACAATATCGTCACCGAAAACCTTATTTCTTGTAGTAACCATATATGAGATTGATGATGTCCCAACAAAGAGGCAGTTGATATAAAATTACAAACATTTGATATTACTCTATCTTACATCAAATAGTCATATTTAAAACAATTTGCATTTCTATTGCTTGATCGATCACACTTAAACGTCACATTAAATAAGGATACAACAAACAAATTAAAATGGACAACAAAGGACACCCACCCCTTCTAACAACTTATAATTTCTTGTTTTCAAATCAGAACGTATTATAAATATATTATATTATGGATGTTCATTTAGTACTCCATTGTAAATAAACTTTTTGAAGAAGCTTATCTATATAAGACTCCGTCGTAAATATGTTTATCTATATATTTAGTACTCTATTGAAAATAAGTCTCCTGAAAAAGCTTATCCTTTCAGCACCCTCTTATGGATAAACATCATACCCGGTAGAAGATTATCTTTATCTGGTACAATGAGATTATCCTTTCAGTATCCCGTTATGGATAAACATCACACCCGGTAGAAGATTATTTATATCTGGTATAATGAGCTTATCCTTTCGGTACCCCGCTATGGATAAACATTACCCCTGGTAGAAGATTATCTATATCTGGTATAATGCGTTTATCCTTTCGGTACTCCGTTATGGATAAACATTACCCCCGGTAGAAGATTATCTATATCTGGTATAATGATCTTATCCTTTCGGTACTCCGTTATGGATAAATATTACCCCCGGTAGAAGATTATCTATATATGATACAGTAGCAACTTACACAACAACTTGCAGAAGCAGCTTACACAACAACTTGCTTTCTTCTATAAATAGAGGAGATTTCAGTTCATTATGTACATAACTTTGAAGTTTGAATAATATATCAGTTTCTCTTTATACTTGTCTTTACTTTACAGTCTTTATTTATAACACATTATCAGCACGAGACTCTGCCATCTCGAGCAAATACTTTGAAAGTATCAGAGGTACGAACTTTATTTTTCTAAATAATGTCAAATCTTTCTAAATTTGAATTTATACCCCTGGATATATCGGGCAAAAGTTACATATCTTGGATGCTTGATGTTGAAAATCATCTTGATGCGATGGGTCTGACAGACACCATCAAGGACAAAAATCAAGCATCAAACCAAGACCGTGCCAAAGCAATGATATTCTTACGTCATCACCTTGATGAAGGCTTAAAAATAGGATATCTCACTATTAAAGATCCAGTCATACTATTGAATAATTTGAAAGATAGATATGACCACCTGAAGATGGTCGTTCTTCCACATGCACGTTATGATTGGACTCATCTAAGGCTACGAGATTTTAAATCTATCAGTGAGTATAATTCTGCTATGTTCAGAATTATTTGCCAATTGAAACTATGTGGTGATAATATTACTGATCATGATATGTTGGAGAAAACTTTCACCACTTTTCTTGCCTCGAATATGATCCCGCAACAGCAATATCGATAGATGGGATTCAAAAAGTATTCTGAATTTATCTCACATCTTCTTGTAGCCGAGCAACATAATGGGCTATTAATAAAAAACTATGAAAGCCGACCTACTGGTTCTTGTCCATTCCCTGAAGTGAATGAGACGAACTTCCACCAAGCTAAGCGTGGAAGAGGACATGGCCCCAGCCGTGGTCAAGGTCGTGGTCGGGGAAGAAACTCTAATCATGGTAATAATAATGCACCAAAGAACCCTCCTCATCACCAGCAGTGGAAAAGGAAGGAACAAAAGCATGAAGCGGTGCAAGCAGCAAAGCCAGAAAATACATGATATAGATGTAGAGGAAAAGGGCACCGGTCACGTACATGTCGTACGCCAAAGTACCTGGTTGAGCTGTATCAAGCCTCCCTGAAGAAGACAGAGAAAAATGCTGAAGCAAATTTTATTTCTGAAGATAATTTAAACTTCATGCATTTGGATGTAACTGATTACTTTGTACTCCCGGAAGGAGAAACAAGTCATGTTATCGGTGATGAATCTGTAGAGATGTAAATATTTTAATTTTTGTTGTTTGTAGTAGATAGTATGGTTATGTAATTGTTGTACATAAATAAAAGTTATGCTTTGATAATGATGTTTACTATCATATTTATTTTGTTTATGTCATTTTGAAGAATATGGATAATTCTCAAATTATGTTTGGATCAAAGACCAATCATGAAGATATTTGTATAATTGATAGTGGAACAACTCATGTCATATTCAAAGATCAGAAATACTTTTCTTATTTGCATAAGAAAAAAGCAAATGTTTCAACAATTTCTGGTAATATAAGTTTAATTGAAGGCTCCGAAAGAGCAACTACATTTCTGTCTAAGGAAACAAAACTTATAATAGACAATGCATTATTCTCTTCCAAGTCCCGAAGAAACTTGTTGAGTTTTATAGATATCCGCCGAAATGGGTATCATGTTGAGACGATAGATGAAATGAATATGGAATATCTTTGTATTACAAAGAATATTTCTAGCCAGAAGTGCATTGTAGAAAAGTTACCAACTTTATCTTCTCGCTTATACTATTCAAAGATTAGTACAATTGAATCACACTCTATCGTAAACCAGAAGTTTACTGATTCAAATATTTTTGTGCTTTGGCATGGCCGTTTGGGCCATCATGGATCAATAATGATGAGACAAATTACTGAAAATTCAAGTGGGCATCCTTTAAAGAATCTGAAGATTCTTACAAATAATGAATTTTCTTGTGATGCTTGTTATCAAGGCAAAATGATCACTAGACCATCACCAATGAAGTTTGGTATTGAATCCCCTGTCTTTTTAGAATGTATACATGGGGATATATGTGGACCTATTTACCCACCAAGTGGGTCGTTTAGATATTTTATGGTCCTAATAGATGCATCTTCAAGATGGTCTCATGTGTGCCTACTATTATCTCGCAACCTGGCGTTTGCAAAGTTATTAGCCCAAATAATTCGATCAAGGGCACAATTCCTAGATTATCCCATACAGGCTATTCGCCTTGATAATGTTGGAGAATTTTCATCTCAAGCTTTTGATGATTATTGTCTATCAGTTGAGATAAAAGTTGAACATCTTGTAGCTTATGTTCATACTCAAAATGTCCTTGCAGAGTCATTTATTAAACGCCTGCAATTGATAGCAAGACCACTACTTATGAAAACAAAATTGCCCACTACTGTTTGGGGCCATGCTATCTTGCATGCAGCATCACTTATCTGTCTCAGACCGACACATTATAATAAATATTCTCTATCACAATTAGTTTTTGGTCATGAACCAGATATTGCCCATCACTTATCCGTCAAAGTAGCACCACCACAACACTATAATATGGGCCCACAAAGAAGGTTAGGAATATATGTTGGGTTTGAATCACCCTCCATTATTCGCTATCTTGAACCATTGACGGGAGATTTATTTACTGCTCGATTTGCAGATTGTCGTTTTGATGAAATAAATTTCCCATAATTAAGGAGAGAGAAAAAGGAAATCAAAAGAGAAATTTTGTGGAAAGTTTCATCATTATCCCATTTTGATCCACATACCCCAATATGTAATCAGAAGTTTCAGAAGATTATCCATTTATAAAATATAGCAAATCAAATGCCAGACACGTTTATTGATTTGAAAAGGATAACTAAGTCACATATCCCTGCAGAGAATGTACATATCCGAATTGATGTCCCAACAGGACCATCTACTAGCATGAGAGCTAGTGAACCTAAAGCACGCCTGAAGCGTGGTAGGCCTTTGGGTTCTAAGGATCAAAATCCTCGAAAAAGAAAATCAACAAATGATCAAAACGATGTTATGAAGGGATCCCCTGAAGAGATCCAAGATCTGATTAGTTATGAGATTCCTAAAGAAATCAATGAACCCGAGACTCAAGTGAGAGAAGCTTTTAATAAGTTCTACTGGTAAAGAGATTAATTTAAATCGATCTGAAATAGTGGTGGATAATATTTTTGCATATAATGTTGCACTTAACATTATGCAAGATGGTGAGGATCTTGAACCCCGATCTGTCGAAGAATGTCGACAAATATCTAATTGGCCAAAATGGCAAGAGGCAATTCAATCAGAATTAAACGCACTTACTAAAAGAGAGGTCTTTGGACCAGTAGTCCAAACACCTGCTGGTATAAAACCAGTTGGTGATAAATGAGTTTTTGTGCGAAAAAGGAATGATAAAAATGAAATTGAAAGATACAAAGCTCGCATTGTCGCACAAAGATTCTCACAACGACCTGGAGTCGATTTTGATGAAACATATTCACCTGTTATGGATCCCATAATATTTCGATATCTCATTAGTTTAGTACTACATGAAAAGCTTGAAATACGTCTAATGGTTGTAGTTACAGCTTATCTGTACGGTTCACTTGATAATGAAATTTATATGAAAATCCCCGAAGGACTTAAAATGCCTGAAGCAAATCCAAAATCTCGAGAAATATATTCAATTAGATTACAAAGATCTTTGTATGGTTTAAAGCAATCTGAACGTATGTGGTATAATCGCCTTAGTAAACATTTGCTGAAAGAGGGTTACATAAATGATGTTATTTGTCCATGTATTTTTATAAAGAAAATGGCATCAAAATTTGTTATACTTGTTGTTTATGTTGATGACATAAATATTGTTGGAAATCCAGAAGAGCTCCAAAAGGCAATTGAATATCTTACGAAAGAATTTGAGTTGAAAGATCTTGGAAAGACAAAACTTTGTCTTGGTCTGCAAATTGAACATTTAGCAGACGTGATCTTTATCCATCAATCTGCCTATACAGAAAGGGTCTTAAAACGCTTTTACATGGACAAAGCGCACCCATTGAGTACACCAATGGTTGTTCGATCACTTAAAGTGAATAAGGATTTGTTCCGACCTCCAGAAGAGGATGAGGAACTCCTTGGTCCCGAAATACCTTATCTTAGTGCAATTGGTGCACTTATGTATCTTGTTGATGCTACAAGGTCTGACATAGCATTTTCTGTTAATTTACTAGCAAGATATAGCTCTTCTCCTACACGGAGATATTGAAACATGATTAAGCATATATTGTGATATTTAAATGGAACACTTGATATGGGTTTGTTTTATTCTAACAAGGTAGTGCAGATCTTGTTAGTTATGGAGATGCAGATTATATATCTGATCCACATAAAGCTCGATCTCAAATCAGGTACGTGTTTACATGTGGAGGTACTGTCATATCATGGCGGTCCACAAAGCAATCTATTATTGCTACTTCTTCAAATCATGCTGAGATAATAGCTATTCATGAAGCAAGTAGGGAATGCGTGTGGTTGAGATCAGTGATTCATTTTATTCAAGAAAAATGTGGTTTGGAATGTGATAAATGATCCACCATTTTATACTAAGACAACGTTGCATGCATAGCCCAATTAAAGGGGGGATTTATAAAAGGAGATAGAACGAAGCATATTTCACCAAAATTATTATACACACATGATCTTCAGAAAAATGGTAACATTGATGTGCAACAAATCCGTTCAAGTGACAATCCGGCAGATTTATTCACTAAATCTTTGCCAACTTCAACTTTTGAGAAGATGGTATACAAGATTGGAATGTGGAGGCTCAAATATTTGAAACAAGATTTTTATTAGGGGAGTAAAATACGCGCTATACTATTTTTCCCTTACTAAGATTTTTTCCACAGGGTTTTCCTTATAAGGTTTTTAATTAGACAACTAATTATGCGTATTACTAAATATGTGTACTTTTTTTCCTTCACTAGAATTTTTTTTCCCACGGTGTTTTTCCTACTAAGGTTTTAATGAGGCGCATTATCTTTTAATGAACATCCAAGGGGGAGTGTTATAAATATATTATATTATGGATGTTCATTTAGTACTCCATTGTAAATAAGCTTCATGAAGAAGCTTATCTATATGAGACTCCATCGTAAATATGTTTATCTATTTAGTACTCTATTAGAAATAAGTCTCCTGAAGAAACTTATCCTTTCAGTACCCCGTTATGGATAAACATCACACCCGATAGAAGATTATTCATATCTGATGCAATGAGATTATCCTTTCAGTATCCCGTTATGGATAATATCATACCCGGTAGAAGATTATCTATATCTGGTATAATGAGCTTATCATTTCGGTACCCCGCTATGGATAAATATTATCTCCGGTAGAAGATTATCTATATCTGGTATAATGCGTTTATCCTTTCGGTACTCCGTTATGGAAAAACATTACCACCGGTAGAAGATTATCTATATCTGGTATAATGAGCATATCCTTTCGGTACTCCGTTATGGATAAACATTACCCCCGGTAGAAGATTATCTATATCTGATACAGTAGCAACTTACACAACAACTTGGAGAAGCAGCTTACACATCAACTTACTTTCTTCTATAAATAGAGGAGATTTCAGTTCATTATGTACATAAGTTTGAAGTTTGAATAATATATCAGTTTCTCTCTATACTTCTCTTTACTTTACAGTCTTTATTTTATAACACGTTATCAGCACGAGACTCTGCCATCTCGAGCAAATACTTTGAAAGTATCAGAGGTACGAACTTTATTTTTCTAAATAATGTCAAATCTTTCTAAACTTGAATTTGTAGCCCTGGATATATCGGGCAAAAGTTACATGTCTTGGGTGCTTGATGTTGAAAATCATCTTGATGCGATGGGTCTGGCAGACACCATCAAGGACAAAAATTAAGCATCAAATCAAGACCGTGCCAAAGTAATGATATTCCTACGCCATTACCTTGATGAAGGCTTGAAAATGAGATATCTCACTATTAAAGATCCAGTCATACTGTTGAATAATTTGAAAGATAGATATGACCACCTGAAGATGGTCGTTCTTCCACAGGCACGTTATAATTGGACTCATCTAAGGCTACGAGATTTTAAATCTATCAGTGAGTATAATTCTGCTATGTTCAGAATTATTTGCCAATTGAAACTATGTGGTGATAATATTACTGATCATGATATGTTGGAGAAAACTTTCACCACTTTTCTTGCCTCGAATATGATCCCGCAACAGCAATATCGATAGATGGGATTCAAAAAGTATTCTGAATTTATCTCACATCTTCTTGTAGCCGAGCAACATAATGGGCTATTAATGAAAAACCCTGAAAGTCGACCTACTAGTTCTTGTCCATTCCCTGAAGTACGAGAGCTAGTGAACCTAAAGCACGCCTGAAGCGTGGTAGGCCTTTGGGTTCTAAGGATCGAAATTCTCGAAAAAGAAAATCAACAAATGATTAAAACGATGTTATGAAGGGATTCCCTGAAGAGATCCAAGAACTGATTAGTTCTGAGATTCCTGAAGAAATCAATGAACCCAAGACGCAAGTGAGTGAGAAGCTTTTAATAAGTTCTACTGGTGAATAAATTAATTTAAATCGATCTGAAATAGTGGTGGATAATATTTTTGCATATAATATTGCACTTAACATTATGCAAGATAGTGAGGATCTTGAACCCCGATCTATTGAAGAATGTCGACAAATATCTGATTGGCCAAAATGGCAAGAGGCAATTCAATCAGAATTGAACGCATTTGTTAAAAGAGAGGTCTTTGGACCAGTAGTCCAAACACCTGGTGGTATAAAATCAGTTGGTGATAAATAGGTTTTTGTGCGAAAAAGGAATGATAAAAATGAAATTGAAAGATACAAAGCTCGCCTTGTCGCACAAAGATTCTCACAACGACCTGGAGTCAATTTTGATGAAACATATTCACCTGTTATGGATGCCATAACATTTCGATATCTCATCAGTTTAGCACTACATGAAAAGCTTGAAATACATCTAATGGATGTAGTTACAGCTTATCTATACAGTTCACTTGATAATAAAATTTATATGAAAATTTCCGAAGGACTTAAAATGCCTGAAGCAAATCCAAAATCTCGAAAAATATATTTAATTAGATTACAAAGATCTTTGTATGGTTTAAAGCAATCTGGGCGTATATGGTATAATCGCCTTAGTAAATATTTGCTGAAAGAGGGTTACATAAATGATGTTATTTGTCCATGTATTTTTATAAAGAAAATGGCATCAGAATTTGTTATACTTGTTGTTTATGTTGATGACATAAATCTTGTTGGAACAAGAAAAGCTCCAAAAAGCAATTGAATATCTTAAGAAAGATTTTGAGATGAAAGATCTTGGAAAGACAAAACTTTGTCTTGGTCTGCAAATTGAATATTTAGCAAACGTGATCTTTATCCATCAATCTGCCTATACAGAAAGGGTCTTAAAACACTTATACATGGACAAAGCACACCCATTGAGTACACCAATGGTTGTTCGATCACTTGATATGAATAAGGATTTGTTTCGACCTCCAGAAGAGGATGAGGAACTCCTTGGTCCCGAAATACCTTATCTTAGTGCAATTGGTACACTTATGTGTCTTGCTGATGCTACAAGGCCTGACATAGTATTTTCTGTTAATTTACTAGCAAGATATAACTCTTCTCCTACACAGAGACATTGGAACAGGATTAAGCATATATTGTGATATTTAAATGGAACACTAGATATGGGTTTATTTTATTCTAACAAGATAGTGCAAATCTTGTTGGTTATGCAGATGCATATTATTTATCTGATCCACATAAAGCTCGATCTCAAATTGGGTACATGTTTACATGTGAAGGTACTGTCATATTATGGCGCTCCACAAAGCAATCTATTGTTGCTACTTCTTCAAATCATGTTGAGATAATAGTTATTCATGAAGCAAGTAGGGAATGCGTGTGGTTGAGATCAATGATTCATTTTATTTAAGAAAAATATGGTCTGGAATGTGATAAAAGATACACAATTTTATACGAAGACAACGTTGCATGCATAGCCCAATTAAAGGGGGGATTTATAAAAGGAGATAAAATGAAGCACATTTCACCAAAATTATTCTACACACATGATCTTCAGAAAAATGGTGACATTGATGTGCAACAAATCCGTTCAAGTGACAATCCGACAGATTTGTTCACTAAATCTTTGCCAACTTCAACTTTTGAGAAGATAGTATACAAGATTGGAATGCGGATGCTCAAATATTTGAAACAAGATTTTTATTAGGGGGAGTAAAATATGCGCTATACTATTTTTCCCTTACTAAGGTTTTTCCCACATGATTTTCCTTATAAGGTTTTTAATTAGACAACTAGTTATGCGTATTACTAAATATGTGTACTCTTTTTTCCTTCATTAGGATTTTTTTCCCACGGGGTTTTTCCTAGTAAGGTTTTAATGAGGCACATTATCTTTTAATGAACATTCAAGGGGGAGTGTTATAAATATATTATATTATGGATGTTCATTTAGTACTCCGTTGTAAATAAGCTTCCTGAAGAAGCTTATCTATATGAGACTCCGCCGTAAATATGTTTATCTATTTAGTACTCTATTGAAAATAAGTCTCCTGAAGAAGCTTATTCTTTGAGTACCCCGTTATGGATCAACATCATACTCGGTAGAAGAATATCTATATTTGGTACAATGAGCTTATCCTTTCAGTACCCGTTATGGATAAACCTCACACCCGGTAGAAGATTATCTATATTTGGTACAATGAGTTTATCTTTTCGGTACCCCGCTATGGATAAATATTACTCCCGGTAGAAGATTATCTATATCTGGTATAATAAGCTTATCCTTTCGGTATTCCGTTATGGATAAACATTACCCCGGTAGAAGATTATCTATATCTGGTATAATGAGTTTATCCTTTCGGTATTCCGTTATGGATAAACATTACCCCCGGTAGAAGATTATCTATATCTGGTACAATAGTAGCTTACAAATCAGCTTGTTTTCTTCTATAAATAGAGGAGATTTCAGTTCATTATGTACATAAATTTAAAGTTTAAATAATATATCAGTTTCTCTCTATACTTGTCTTTACTTTACGCTCTTTATTTTATAACAGAACTTTGTTAATTGGCTCGTATCCAAGGATTGACCAAGTTATAGTACAAGCCATTACGTAAAGAGCAAAATAATATATTGTCCCTTGTGTATCTATAAGAATGCAATTAAATCTTTAATGTTGAGTCTTTAATTGATTAGTCCCTTATCTATATTTTGCGGTTACAATTATTAAATATCGCTCATTGAATAGAAAAAATACATGATAATCATGTATTAAAGAAACTAATGTTTTTTTATTATTGGATGAAGGCGGTTTAATTAAATAGAGGGTATGGCTAATGAGAATCCATATATCCTGACTTATAAACTTGCTTGGAATTTAGGCATATAATTATTGTTGTAATCATGTGAATAAACATAAGAGCAGGCTTGGAATTTTTCATCCATATATATTATTTAAACAATAATAATAATCCACTGTTATAGTTTTGTAGGGAATGAGGTACATACATATATATGGTTGCATCAATTAATTATTCGAGGTACATACTATAAATAGTTGCATCAGTTTTTCCTTATTATTATTTGTCTATAATTTAAATTATTGGACTAATAACTTTTCTAAATGTGCACGTAATGTTTCAAAGAAATGAAGTAAGATCATTAAATTACATAGTGCTTGGCGAAAAATATATGAGACTAAATATAAGCAAATTTGGTAATTCATATCATATCCCTTGAGAGAAAAAAGAAGCAGTAAAAACCACATAGTTATTCCTTTATGTGTATTATGAAAATGGTTGAAATATCTCGTTATACTGCAAAATATATTATATATGGCTAAGGCACTAAATTTGAGTCCCTTTTTGTGAACTATTTTTTTTTTAAGTTCACCTAATTGTGGGGACCTAAGGATTAGAAACCATTAGCTTATAATTGCGGACAGGTGGAGTTGATGACTCAACCTAATGATATTTTACCTGCTTTAAAAGATGTCTTAACCCATAAATCTTTTTTAAAGATAAAACAAAGAATAAAGTACTTAGTGAACTAACTAATTAATTAAATCTGAAAAGTGGTTGTACCGATGATTAGCCTAAAGTTAGTTAAGATTAAGCATGACGCTTCTTCTTTTTTACCTTTAGTAATCAGTCATTATCAGCATCTCTCAAAGTTAAAAAGGTCAAGATATTAGGTAAGTGATTAAGTAAAGCGAAAATCTTCATGTTAACGACGCCAAGGTTTTCATTTAAAAACAAAATAATTACTTTAGTAGTTTAAACAATAGCAAATAAAGTACAATAAAATAAAACGCAGCCTAAAGGTACACTCTGTTGCATGCAACGAATAATTTAAACTTGTTGCATTTTTCACTCACTAATGTGAAAGAATTTCAACATCTAACACAAAATGTAAAGGCAATGGGTCGAGCGGCTTAGGACCATTATAATCTCTTTGAAAACCTTTACCGCAACGAATGAGGTAAGTGTAGTATATTTTTTAACATCATCTAATGCGCGTAATTTCCATTCTAGATATGTTTAAGCTGACCAGAATAATATCGTTAAAAAGAAAAAAAAATACTAGAGAAAATAACATAGGGAAGAATGGCAATTAAAACAAGAAAAACTTTTCAAACAGAAAACTTTTTTATTTTCAAGTTTTTTTTTTTAATATATTGATTCTTCTCCATTCAGTAATTATTTTCGAAAAGATTATAATGACAAAGACTAGAAATCTAAGTGTTGGTCCTTATGTTGCCTCAACAAATAACATTGAAGCTGGCCACTCGATCATGACATGTAATGTAAGAAAGAAATTTGTGCTATTAATGCTTTGGTTGAAGTTGGATCCTTTAGAGGGTTTGGTTTTCTTTTCACACAAAAGGGTGAGCTACATATGCACCGACTATTATATTATATATATGCTTCCCATTTTTTGGTCAATATTTTGGCTTCCCAAATTTAGTAAATCATTTATAGCGAGGATGAATAATTATTTCGAGAATGGAAAGTTCTATTTCTTTTTTTCCTTTTTATGGTTACAAGTTACAACAAACACAAATTATAATAAGAGTGAAGATTGGACAAGGACAAATGTGTCATCTTACACATACGTACTTCTAACTACTTTGATACCTAGTTCAAATAGTGACACACAATTTTGATATTTGCTTTCTGATGAACGAACTAAAATTTGATCGTCATTTTAAAATGTATACTTTTCAATATTTTGAAATGATGAAAGTTGCTACTTATTGCACTTTCATGAATTTTCTGATGTCCTATTTTGATTTGGAAAAAAGTTGTTTACTTCAGTTCAATTAACTCTAAAAGTTGGTCAAATAGAATCTTGCCAAGCAAAAGGTACCAAATTTTTTGGATAGATGATACGTTTTCAACGTTTTTTTTTTGGGCATCTAATGTACTTCATTAACCCCCAAAAATTGTCTCATAACTCTTTACTCTAATAAGTTTTAGTCTTGCACCAGATGGTTGCTATATAAGCTACACCTTTTTCACTATCTTAAATTTCAATTATTTTCCTTTTCTTGTCACTTGACATTTTTCCCCAAAACAATTTGAATAATGCAAATGGGAGAAATTCAAATAGAGAAAAGGAAGATACATGTTTATTCCCATCGAATATTTTTACACCAATTTAATTAATACATGACACGTGTCTTCACAAACATAATCATAAGGAAAGGGAATTGGTCTTGAGGGGATCAATAAGAAACCTAAGTAGCAATTATATAGAGCCCCACAAAATGACTTGCTTATATCAATATAAAGTAGGCAAGCAGCCAATGATGCCTCATTTATTCGAATAATTGATGAAATAGGTTTTCCTATAGATACTGTTACTTTTTAGAGCCGCACAAATAATTTGAGGATTTGCTTATCAATATTGCGCATTGTTAATATAATATTTATTTTCCTTTTCAAAATTGCTACTACATGTTTATTGACCGCACAAAATAATTCTTGAGTTTGTTAGTTAGAAATCTTTCACCCAAAAGGGTAGTCGATGTAAAATATTTTAAGGGTCGTCGGTGCACGAAGCATCTCAGGTTCACGTAGGATGCGAAGTTCCAAGGGATGTGATGTAGATAGTCTGCCCTAATGCAAGCATTAGTGGCTGCTTCCACAGCTCTAAAATGCGCAAGAATACTATGGCCAAAACGCCAAAACATAGTACTATAGGGGCAGAACTTAATAAATGCCAAACATGAAGGATCACTTCAAGAAAGATGTGGCTCATGATCCTTGTCCTGATGTTGATGTTTCATCTTAGGCTCATCTTATGAATACATCTTTTCTATAGTACATTGAGAATGATGTTTTCTTGGACATTATTAGATTGAGACTTCTATGAATGAGAACAAAGTTTTAGCTTGTGGGATTTCCTAAGTGAAACGTATTACATTTTGGTTCAAATGAAAAACAATCCACAAAAATATCACTATCTCAATATACAAAAGTGATTTCTCTTCCTATGGTCGAAGCTTGGAAGAACAGCAGCAAATTTCTCAAAACTAAGTAGCGCTAGCAAAGTTGAAAAGAAAATGCTGAACAGTTTAGTATGCTCAATTATTGACGTATTTTTAATTAATCATTATTCAGTAGAGTAAAATAGGATTGCACTTTTGGACACAGATTAATAGTAAAAGAATTGAGTTAATAACAAGGATGAGATACTTAACGAAGTGTGATTGTTAATAACTCAGACTATCCTAAGTCCTAACTAGAGTTAATTAGGACTCGTTTGTTTAGCATTCCACGTGCTATGTTTCTGTAATGATCATCCAGTAAGTAGTAGGGACTTCAACTGGAATGAAATTTCTAAAGCCCATATGATTTAACAATGGGAACGTTTGCAATATATAAGGGCACGCTACACATTTGGCATGTCGGTTAAAAATAATATAGCCCGCTAGCTAAATATACAAAAATATATATATATTATATATTAATGTACAAAAAATATATATTTTGACAGCTATTTTTTTTAGGAACAACTATACCATATATATATCCGAAACCCAGAATTTTCAAATTTACTATCGATTTAAATCTATTTTTTACGAAATGATAGAACAAAGTTGGAAACTCACTCAATTATAGCATGTTTGGCCAAGCTTCTCCAAAGTCAAAAGCATTTTTTGTTTGCAAAAAGAATGCTTTTTTTCAAAGTTAAAGTGTTTGGCCAAGCTTCTAAAAGAGATAAAAGTGCTTTTGAGTAGAAGCAGAAAAAAATAACTTTTCCTCAAAAGCACTTTTTTAGAAAAACACTATTGAGAAAAATACACTTAAAAATACTTTTTAGAAGCTTGTCCAAACACTAATTGTTATTCAGAAGTGTTTTTCAAATTAATTAACCAAACATAAACTGCTTCTCACCAAAAGTACTTCTGAAAAAAGCATTTTTAAAAAAAAACACTTCTAAAAATAAGCTAATTTTAGAAGCTTATAGTTTGTTTGGCCAAGCTTCTAAAATCAACTTATTTTGAGAAGTGCTTTTCTCAAAGTACTTTAAAAAAAAGTATTTTTGGTAAGAAGTAGTTTGTGTTTGTCTAATTAATTTGAAAAGCACTTTTGAGCAGTAATTAGTGTTTAGCCAAGCTTTTGAAAACTGCTTCTAAGTGTATTTTTCTCAAAGTACTTATAAGAAAAGTGCTTACGGAGAGAAGCTATTTTTTTCTGCTTCTCAAAAACTGCTTCTGTTTCTCTTTAAAAGCACTTTTTTTCCTTCCAAAAGCTTTGGCCAACCACCTCAATTTTTGGCCACAAGTGCTTTTGGCCCCAAAAAAACTTGCCAAACATGCTATTAGCCATCTTTGTAATTGGACAAAGACCCAGCCCCAAAGAGAACAAATCTATATTGCATATCTCATCTTGCAAAATTGGACCGTTAAGTCATGGGAACCCAAGATCAATCTTTCCTCTACACTAGCAGTGAGCTAACTTTCATCCCCCACTTGCTTATTGAAAGAATTGCAGAGACTTTGTGCTGAGCACAAAAAGGATTACCCTCTCTCCCATACCACCCTCAACCTTACCCTGAACTAGACAGTGTTAAAAAAAAATTAAGAGAGTTAAATTTGATACAAAAGTGAAAGTTGTTAACTTCACGTCACTTTGACATATCTCAGCAGACACAGCCTTGTACTAATTGAGACAACTCTTTACAAGAACCTAAATGACAGGTAGCTCAACGGTTGCAAGAGAGATACTGCTTTTCGTTCTCCGGTTAAATTTACAGAAAGGTGCCTGATGGATTTTCACATTAGGGACAGATGGATGTAGCCACACTAATAGTAAAGACACTAATTTCTCTATAGCTATTCAGCAATAGTAATACTTTTTCTTTTTTGATTTTGAAAGGAAGTGTTCAACTTCCTTTAACAGGAATGCCCACTTCATTCTTTTAGTAAGTAGAAAAAAATAGACCGAAGTAGCAATTACAATCGACAAACTCTAAAAAGTTCCCTTATTCTACCATCAACTAAATGATTCAGCAAAATTGAAGAAACAATGACTCACTTGAGGCATGATCAAGATCAACTACTGCATTGTGTTTTTGTTAGTGATATCGTAAATTAACTTTTTCAAGGCTCTTAATATAACTAGTATATTCATCAAGATTAGCCATACCGAGGCATAAATAGGAAGAGTAGCTGCACCTTTGAAGTAACAAAAGAAGTTGGCTCTCCCCAATGCCTTCTACATCTTGGATGAGAGGGCCCATATTCATGCATACCAACAAGCAAGCTCTCTACATGCTTGTGACGAGAAACACAAGCAAACAAATTTGCTACAGCACGTAAACCTGTTATTTCACTTGTTCTCTTGCTCGCCAGGACGCCGATATGGCAAGTATCTGTGGTCTTTTGCAGCATTCTTACGCCTTTTCTTCTCGATATATGCTTCCAGTTTGCCTGATGCTTTGAGTTCCTTGTATTTCTCAACAAGTTTGCGCTGCCGAATTTCAGATTTTTTGAGGTAATAAGGTTGTTTCCCTTGCTTAGCAGCTTCTCTCTCTTTCTTCTTATGCTCTGCCAAAATCTCCCTCTCAGTGTGTTTCAATCCCGCCGATTTCAATTGCTTGTCAATCCAACCAATGCGATTTTTCAGTTCACTTATCTCTTCCGGATCATTTGATTTCCTCATCTGTTTCTTCAGATCCTCTTTTTCTGCAGGAAGATCATCCTCGTAAAGAAAATTGTATCTCTTTTTGAATCCATCTTCGTCAAGCTGGCCACATAAAGACTCAAAGCGAGGGTCACGAGTAACCTTTTTAGGGACTTGGATAATTTCCCTAAATCTGCTCACTGGCTTCTTGCTACTCATCTCCACTGGCCTGTTCTTGTTTGCTCGGCCACTTTTTCCTTCAGAATTGAACTTCCTATACACTGTATCCGACCCATCAGACCGTGCTCTCTGCAATTCCTCAAAGGTCACATCAGCAAGCTCCTCCTCTATCTCCTTCTCCTCCTCATCTTCAGACGAAGATTCATGTTCATCAGAGTCTTCAAATTTGATTTTACTTGAACTTGCAACAGGTGGCTTGTCTTTTCTCATCTCAACAATTTGATTCCGCTAGAGAAAAACAACTTCAGAACTTCACTGCACAGAGATGGAGAGGTCAGAGGAGTAAAGAAGATCCTCAACAGCAGTAGCATATAACACAAACCACTAATTATAACAAAAGAATATATATTCTGTCCAGTATACAGAATAAGCCAATGCTAATTCCAGAAAACATGACTGAAATGCAAGTAAACACTTAAATCTAAGTCAATTAGTTTTTTCTTTGATGACAATGATGTTTGGTCCAGCTTGCAGTACCTTCAGAGGCAGACGCATTCAGCTAAAGCCAGGTTTTTCGACAAAATACATATATATGTGAAAAGCCACTAAAATTTTAACAAATATTAAATTATCAACCAATAATTTCAAAAATACAATGTGACAGTGCTAAGAACTTTAACAGTAAAACTTATCAAGCTTAAATCCTCCATCCGCCTCTGAGCACTTAGCTCGACTAATCCACCAAGCAGCCTACTAAACCTCCCACAAGCACAAGTGCCAAGTCTAGACCTACCCACAGAGTGTTGTAAGTAGCTAGGAAGTGAACTTGATATCTCTATGTTATTACTCCTACGCCTCAACTACTCAACCGTCCCCTCGGGGACTTTTAAAGTCAATTAATTCAAAAGCTAGGATTCATTTAAAAAGGAGAAAAGCAAGATTTTCAAAAGAAAAATTGAAAAGCCAACACAAAATGAAATGCCACTCTGAAACCAAGACAAGTTTTTCGTATCATAATAATGGCAGTCACTTTTGCTAGTGCAGGTAATGCAAATTACACTTAAAGAATAAGACAACAAAGAATGAGTTTTTGACAAATTTCTCATCCTTTCTAGATTGTGATATTCAAACCTTTAACAGAAGATGCATACATATAATGAAACTAGGTAAGCTTTCATAAGATATCAATTCACACAAACAAAATCAACAAAAAGCAAACTTACATCAATCCAATCGTCTAATATGAGAAAAACAAAAAAGGAATGCGAAATACTAACCCGAGTTAAAAGAGATGATGAAGCTTCAAGCAACCTAAGGAGAGAGAGACGTTATCAGACAAAAACCCTAGTGATGGGTTAGGCTCGGCCCAAATTATATAATACTACTATACTTGAGGTCTGGGTAACAACACAAGAAATTGCAAAATTTTCTAAACCTAGAAAATAAAAATAAAAATAAAATGTCAGAGAAAATTACTCCCCAATCAAAATTTTCTATAATCGTAAAATTTAATTTAATTTTATCAAATAGATTTATTTAGCTGTACAAACATAAAAATAGATCACCTACAACTCTTATTATTATTGACTTTTCTACGAAATACATAAAAAAGATGTCTTACTTAAATCCAAGTATTCAATGGATGTATACTCAAAATTCAAGCACTCCGCGTAATCGCTATCGATTTTTATGTTTATGCTACAAAACAATTCATTTTCTCATGTAAATGGATAAAACCTACCTTATTATGTGATTTTAAAAAAAAATAAGTTTAATTTTGTGACATCTCTCCTTTTTAATTAAAACGACTTCTTTTGGATCACAAATGGTAAATGGCATATTATTAACTTGTGTTATTTCCTTTTTCCCTCTATTTTGAACTATTTTCTGGAGGGTTAAAAACTTTTAATTGAGGTAGTAATCCTTCATAATTAAACATAACATTGATTCGTATTATTAGAAGCAAATTCCCCAACTAAGGGTAGGTCAACTCGGGTGGAAGCAAAACGGTTTTTATATAGAAGCAGGCAGTCCCCATTCAAAAGGATTCTATCTTGTGTGACCCAAATACAATATTGTCCGGTTTGATTATTGCTCCAAGTCAATTTGCTGTCATTGAAAGCCCAATCAAATAATCCAAACGAGCAGCGAACTTCAAAAGACAGATGGGATGAGCTATCATACACCGACAATGTGAAGAAAAACAAAATTCGCTATCAGTGTAAAATGCATGATAAATGAGAAACAGAAGTACAGAACTAGCGGAGTTCTCTGTTTACATATAAATACAACATAATCCAAAGATTTAACCGTGTCTGCTGCTATTCAGTGCCTCCATCCCTTTGAATGGCCATCCTCCATATAGGGCTCAAGAAAACCTATAAACTGCATATCCAATGGAAATGTCTTAGTCTCACCAGCTAATTTTTGAAATAAACAAACTTTACTTTTCATTGACAAGTAATCTAATGCTTGTGGAAATCTAGTAGCACTTCTTTTATGTGATATATAGACCAATATAGGAACTCATAGCACTGTGTACGGTGTATGTA
Organism: Nicotiana tabacum; assembly: GCF_000715075.1. Taxonomy (NCBI): domain Eukaryota; kingdom Viridiplantae; phylum Streptophyta; class Magnoliopsida; order Solanales; family Solanaceae; genus Nicotiana; species Nicotiana tabacum. The sequence continues at coordinate 51,267,019 of NC_134101.1, read as the reverse complement.
CCTTACTTCCATCTTTGGACCACCGTGCACCATAGCCATTAGCAACTCTTATCTCAAAAACAGCCCCATGTGGAGGAACAATATGCGCATTTATCCAGCAGCAATGAGTTATTAAATCGCTGATCACATCCAGGGCGACCCTATTTTTATTGGAATCTGAAAAAGAATAAGTTGAGAGAGTAGCTTCTTAAGAGGTCGCACAAAGAGGATTCTTGCTAGCATATATGATTTTATTATATTTCCTTCTCCACAACAGAGAGGTACAACATCTTGTAGAGCGAATGATTAGTCCAACGGTAGGCAAAAAAGTCAGCAGAAATAAAGAGTCCAGCTAAATGCACCCATGTATAGCACATTATTGGTTTGTCTCATGGGGCAGGTGATACCAGGAATTGCCTTCTAGAAGCAGAATGATACTCGCAAAAGAAAATTAGGAAGAAAAATAACAAGCATAGCTCAAGCATTAGGATCTCACATGCAACTCAAGAATGTTTACATTGGATGGCCCTGGAATGAGGAACTAACCACTTCCAGAAAAACTACCCCAGTAGCTGTCGCTGCTCCTGTTTACATGCTTTGACAATGCCCTCGCTCCATCAGTCAATGTAGAACCTTTAGCCTGTTGCCAAGACAAGATACCTTAGACTTACTTCCATAAGCAAATGTGAGTAGATCTCTTTGTAATGCTCTTGCTAGCATTAGACATGTGCATTTGTCTAGCTTTCAGTAATGTCAGTAAATCAATTGGCATGCCACAATAGAATAAACTGGGAAGAGATTGTAATAAATAAGATCTCTAGTTGCCTCTCCAAGCTTTGGATTTGGAACAAGTGTGTGCTTTTAACCGCTTTTTCCTATTTTCTCCCTCTCCTACTTCTTTCAATAGGCGAACGTTTTATCGACCATTCCTCAACCTACCCCCTCTCATAAACACAAAACATTGGTACCAAAAAATTGAGAGTTTGCTTCTGTTAGCAAGAAAATGCAGCTGCAGAAGCAATGTAATACAGTTTTCTCCTCTCTCGTCTTAATGTCATTTCAATTTACTTCTACTAAATAAATGCCATCTAAATCGATCCTTTACTTTCAACAATTATAAAAAAGAATAAAAACAGCTTATTTTCAAGGAAGCAAAAGTTTGCTACGGGCAGGGACTATTTCACACGGAGCAAAACCAACAACATAATCATCAGGTCGTATCATACATTTGGATTATGTGGCAGCAAAAATGATGAGATTAGAGTTGATGCTGGTGGCGGAAGTGCCTCAGAAACTGTTCCAACTGTACATACAAATCCTAAAAGCCTCTGAACACCTGCATAGCTCAGTTCCTGAATGAAATTAGAGACTCGAATCAGGGACTGCCATATATCTCGGCTATCTGTATATGTAGCTGAAACAAATATATGAAACTTTGTTGTGTAGCATGAAATATATGAAACTTTGTAGTGTAGCATGAAATATATGAAACTTTGTAGTGTAGCATGTAGAGAGAGGAAGGTCAGGAAAGTATTAAGTCATAGCTTTCTCACAGGGAAGGTGTCTCTCATTTTCGGGCCCAGCATAGAAAGATCCTTATACCGATAGAACACGTTATTGACAATAATAGCTCAAAAATCATTTCTAACTTTTAGGAGCACAACTGCTATGGTAGCAATATGTCATTTTCCCATGATCTAAATATTGAACCTCCAATTTCAAGATAAGTAGAGCTGAAAGCATACTCACAGAAAGCATGGAGCCCAGACAAATGGAAGGCTGAGAAACCGGCTTCTCAACACAGATAGCGAGAACACCATTTGACCTTTCTTTCTCTTCTGAGTAAAATTTCCGGTAAACTTGGACACCTGAAATTTGCATGTTTAAGAGAGCGTTTCTACAAGGAACATCCATCATAAAGAGTTCTGAACTGATTATCCATTTTAACAATTGCAAGCATTGAAAAGGTACTATTAGCAGAAAGCAACAAAGTGCTGTATATAATTAGCCTCACCATCTCTCCATATATACAGTTAAAATATGGCTCTACCAACTAACAGAAAACAAGACAAAACGAAGGCTTTCACCTGAATATCAGTTATCACTTGAACATATTGCTTTCCACTTGCAAGGTCGTAGAGCAAATGAGGTCCTCAAATGGTCAATTATATTCTAATTTTCTCTAGTAACTTTCAAGAAACCAAAAATAAAAACTTGGCTTTTGAACTCTGATGGCAAAAGGCGCTATAAGAAACCAAACTAGGGATGACTGCAGTTATTTAATAATATTTCTTGTTTTGCACTACAACATATGTGTTTGTCACATCATTAGAAACAGCTACACTTTTCTGGGAGTAAGGTAGCAAACTGATGAGAAGCATCAGACGCGAGTTGAGAAGAGATTGAGAAGGGAAGCCAGGTTTTTAAGGTAGGGATGAGGACATGTGTACAAGCATGCATTACCCTGTAGGTGAATTGCCAAGGAGTGATGCAGGGAGGGGAACTCCCCTTGACTGTGGAGAGCGGATCAAAGATAAGCACTAATTTAACAGAAGATACTACTTTTAATTTCGAACAAGGATATTTGGTAAATATTTAACCATACAATATCCTTTAATCATCTTCCAAACATATTATAAGTCCCAACAAACATGCAAGATACGGAGTGAGAAGTAACATCCTCACTACTATATTGTAAGAGATTTTAACCTTCTTCAATAGTATCCACTCCAGGAAGAAGTTCTTGAAGATTCTCTGCTTCTAGCATCTCGCGAAATGAATGATAATGATGGACATCCTGGAAATGGGCATTTTATTCAGTTGACTATAAGAAGTACCAAAGTGATACATAAAAAGAAAATAAATGTAGATGACGAATGTACCTGAACTTGAAGAACTAAACATTTGTTGAAGAGGATGAAAGCTCCTGGTTCAATTCTAACATCCAAAAAAAGACATCATCTGAGAGAGGAAATAGATTGAAGGATAAGAAAACATTTTTTAGAAGATCAACGTATCAAAGATGCTTCCTGTCATTTTAAGCAAGTCCTTCTTTTATAATGAAAGGATAGCTCCCGAAGTTGAATCGTGAGGGTTCTAGTTTCAAGACATTTGAAGATAACCCAGGATTAGCTTTTAGGCAAAGTACTAAAAGTGGTTTTATTATGAAATGCAATATCTAAATGTTACAGGACAAAAACAAAATGAAAGTGAAACAGCAATACAAGCAAACATGTTAAGCAAAAAGTACTAGCAAAGAAGGTCCTCATGATCTAAACATCAGAGATGGAAATCTTCCTATTATAGAAACTTTGATGAGGGTCATCATAAAACAATCATAAAGGACTCCTTGGACATCCTCAATAGAGTAAGCAAAATGCATCATAATGAAGCCATACTTATTATAATGTCCAACAGCACATCTTCCTTCAATTGTTTTCTCTCCATCTGCAGATAAGTTCAAACACTGTGACTGCAAAGGGAAAAGATGCATTAAAAACGAAAGGAAATTGGAAACTAATTTTTCTCAGAAAGCAATATATCCAGATAATATACTTCTAAGCAGGGAAAAGTAAGGCTCCTGAACATGGAGTTCAAAGTCCACAGCTTTTAGCACCTGCAGTTAGCAACATCCAGTATACATTAAGTTCAGAACAATGAACGAGAAATTGAAACAAAAGGAAGAAACTCCGTTACATGCTTATCTTACATTTAGCAAATGAGAAACTTTTTCCCTTAGCACGCTAGCCCAGTCTTCTTCCATTTGCATCAAAGAACTAGATTCGTGCATCACTGCAAGTTTGTTTTCTGTACTTGGCAAGGCTTCAGAAGAAATAGCCTGATATAAGGATGCCGCAAGGTGCTTGTATAAAGGATATAATGGAATTCCTTCAGAAAGACCTGTCACGGACAAGAAGAGCAAAGAAAATGAATTATCAACTTGATATAGTGATAAGTATCTAAACCTGGAAAATGCAGTACAAATGAGTAAATTTAATCTTTTAAAAAGAAAAGATCGAGAATTCTCATTGCATTAGTCAGCACCTATTCGCATAATTCCCTGTTTCAGAGAAGGGATTAACATCCTAAAGTAATATAGAAGCAAAGATCCATAAAGACGATACCAAGTAGTTGGGATTAAGCTAGTCATCCATGCTTGGAAATAAGTGTGAGATTTTGAAAAAGCCAACGTAACCAGCAGACTTGGAGGACTCTTTCTGTTCATAGGTCAAGCTTTTTAGACGAAGTTAAACCAACTCCTAAAGTTATGGCAACATTTAGGTAAAAAGAAAATAGAAAAAAGAAAGTGTAAAACATTTGTTTTATACTTTTTAAGTATCTTTATTTTTACACTGGAATAAAGAGTAAAAATAAGTACTCCATTACATGATATTAGTTATAAAAAAAAATCGTAAGTCGAGAATCCTAAGCAAAAAAACAAAAACAAAACCTAAAATCATGGAAAAGGTTTGAAGCTAAGGATTTGTGGGCGGCTTGTCTCAACTGCCCCTTTCAGGAGGGATAATTTCTCTGCTTCATCATCAGATAATGGATGATTGGCTTCAATGGTATAAATCTCCTCTTGACTTTTAGCCAACTTCACTTGTTGTTTATCCAAGAGCGCGACGATCTTATTCTTTCTGGAGGCCAAGGCAGCTAGCTGTTGTTCAACACTCGCAAGATTGGCTTGAAGTTTATCTACAGACTCGCTCACTTTTTCATATTCATGTTTTGCATCATCGAGGCGTCGTCGTGCATCAGAAAGTGACTCTTGGTGAAATTCTTTAGTCATCTTGGACGATCTTAAAGCATTGTAATCTGCGTACGTCTTGAAGAAAGCCTCAACAAGAGCCTCTAAAGTAGAAGTATCAATAATATTTTCTTTTTTTTAAGGGTTGTAGTCAGTGAGAATAGAACCAATGACCTTACAAAGGTTTTGAACCCCCTTGACCACTAAGATATGCTCTTAGTGGTCCATTACTTTTTATTTATGGGGTCCACTAAGATATGCTTTTAGTGGTCCATTAATAAAGAGAGATATCACATAGTAAAAAAATAAAGATGTTTTTATTGCTCCAAGAAATAAGTACTCCATTACATGATATTAGTTATAGAAAAAAAATCGTAAGTCGAGAATCCTAAGCAAAAAAAAAAATCATATCTTGGTGTAGGAGCATCGAAATCACGAGCGGTTTGCGGCTAGGGAAACTAGACTTCTAGAGCTACGACATAGGTGAAAATCATAATCAGAATGTCCCGATATCTTCACAGATATTTTCTCGAATTTAGGCAATATATTGTGACATGCCGCCCCTTTCAGTTTTGCTGGTTTTCATAGATTCTTCCTTTTTCTTTTAGCAGACTCTCGGAGCAGCACATTAGACTGTGAATTCCATCAGCAAGGATGCATTTTATCGACCACGATACACCATATCCACACCTTGAGATTATTAGCGACAAGCAGAATCCGCGCGCCCAAGTTCTCGCTTTAAAAGTCCATCCTCCGGTGATAGGTGCTTTCCCGCTCGCTAGAAAGCCGCTTGACGCCTCCCTTGATCTTGCAGAATGGTCTACTAGAGAGACGAAGGATGCATTGGAGAGATTTTCGGGCAAAGCAACCAACATGAAGGTCCTACTTTTGAAGTCTTCCACCCATCAGAAGGTCGCGTCTGCTAGTCCTCCTCATCGTGATCACGATGGTCGTCTCGCCACTTGGAGTGTTCCTCCTTCCAGCTTTGGTAAAGTTCGCTATACGTCCAAATATTGGGAGTGGGTAGAAGATGTTCTTGCCCGCAACAAGTTGACTTTGGATGGCATCAAGGTCTATGACGCCATCTTTGCTTCGTTGTTCACATATGACTACAATGAGAATGTCCTCCGTGCCTTTTGTGAGCTTTGGAATCCATCTACCAACATAATTTCTACCTCTATTGGTGAACTCTCCATCTCCTTGTGGGACTTGCGAGCAATCGGAGGCCTTCCGGTGCATGGGTGGTCCTTCTACGACGAAGTTATCACCTCGGCTAAGGAGTTGACACAAGCGGACGATCAAGGAAAATCTTTCCTCCCAAGAAGTTGTCTGCACTTGTTCTCGGCGTTCTACAAACTCATGAAGGATGATGTCCACGAGGTCTCCATTCATGATTGGGTGGAGTTTTGGTTTCGAGGTCCGAGTAGGTATGCCAAGCCTCCGCAAAAGTCATCAAGGAATCGAACTACAAGGACGAAGTTGAATCATAATCCTTCTGGAAATATTGACGCGAGCTTCCTACCACGAACCGATGAGGAGAATGCCCCCTTTATTGAGCTTGGTGTGGAGGAGTCATTTAAAGCTGAGACTTATTTGGCGGCTTTCCTTGCATGTTGGCTTTGCAAATTTTTGTTCCCCAACAAGAAGATCGACTACATTCATGCTAGTGTCTTCAAAATCGCGAGTTTGATGGCTCATGGAGAGAAGTTTTCCTTGGCGGTTCCAGTCCTTGCAAGTATCTACCATGGCTTGAAGGAGGTCTCCACTTCTCAAGATTTGTGCGCCTGCAAAGCACTCTTTCCTATTCATTATGTATATGGATGGATAGGAGCATATTTCGACAGCTACTATCGTGTTAAGCGTCCACAACGAGGTCCGCAAATGTGCAAGGTTTCTGACGAGAAGATGGCCAAGCATTTTGACCTTAGTAATGCCCGTGAGTTGTTTCAACAAGTTAGTGCGCGACAACTTCACCACTTGGCTATGCTACAAGGGAGGGAATTGCATCTTACCGATCGTTACGAACAATCGAATTCTTGAAGTGACTTTTTTATAAGTCTTCGCTCAAGCTTCATCACCCTTAGGCATGATGACATTCATATTGTGGAATCTTATAGCCCCCATAGGTTTAGTCGTCAATTCGGCTTTTGTCAAGATGTTCCTGGCAACCTCATAGAGCGACCTTATGACGGCTCACTGAAAATGCTAGTGCAATTCTGGGACTCCAGTGTTCGTCTTGGAGGTTCGTCAAAGGTTATTGTCCCTACGCGTCCATCAGAAGAGGGGCCTCTAATGACTCGTGAGTATGCAGATTGGTGATCAGCTCGTCGAGTGCACTCTTCCCGACAAAGTACTCACATCATTTTGAAAGTTCCAAGCAAAGATGATATTCCTTTATCCTCCAAAGATGATCAACGTCAAAAGAACACTCACAAAGGGTCTTCCAAGTCCAAGTTAAGATCGAAAGATCCTTCGCCAAGCACCAAGGTCTTATCCAAGTCTATCCCTTCGACGGGCGGGGGTGCCCATGTGGACAAAGGAGCTAAACATGTTTTGTTGACTTCCATGACAACTACTGCCACTGTGGAGGTGACGAACAATCCTTGCAAAAGGAAAGCGCCTCCTACTTCACCAAACAAAGATGTTGCGAAGACAACCAACGTCGTGCCAACAAACGAGGAAAGGACTCAAGCTTCTGCTTTGCCCAATGAGATTGTGAATGTTAGTGCGACTTCCCGTTCGAACGAGAGTGATGTTAGTCACGACATACATTGGAATCGTTCAAAGAAGAAGGTTAAGGACACGAGCCATAGTGAGTTTGCTGACTTGGATGCTCTTAGTATCGATACTGGATTTTTCGTAGAGGGTGACCCTAGTTCAACGATGTCGTTGTCTGAACTGGAGAAACGAGTAAATGTTATTACCTTCAAATTTACACCTTTTTTTTTTTTTTGAACACCTAAGTTATTATTATTATTTTTTTTTAATTGCAGTTGGGCATCGATGAGTTGTATGATGATGTACTTGGTGACAACATGGTGGAAGATTGTGTTACAAGCCTAAATTCCCTCGGTGTGGTCGCAAAAAGTCCTCACACTTCATTTGATGGTATTGAACATCATGCTTCAAACAACGCTCTGTTGACAGATTTGAATCTACCCAAAGGGTCGCACCTCGTTCTTCCAGAAGATGTTATGCTTTCTAAGCCAACCATGACGAGTAAGATGGAGGCTGCCGCAAGTCAAGCAAAACGTCAAAAAGCCTTCGAGCCTACTTCATGGCCGTTGCATCTTGATGCTCCAAACTTCAAACTACAAGACACTATTTCCCGTATTAAACTTTCCTTTGTTAACATGATGTGCCATACCTTGTGTGAATGGATTGAAGAGTTCTGTCTTGATTCTCTAGATAGCTTCACAAAGTTGGAGGAAAGTATCGCTTTGACTCTTGAGGAAAATCAGGAAAACTGAAAGGGGCAGCATGTCACAATATATTGCCTAAATTCGAGAAAATATCTGGGAAGATATCGGGACATTCTGATTATGATTTTTACCTATGTCGTAGCTCCAGAAGTCTAGTTTCCCTAGTCGCAAACCGCTCGTGATTTCGATGCTCCTACACCAAGATATGATTTTTTTTGGTGAAGATGCGCAAAGCTGAAATATCGAACGCGACAGAACTTGGAACCAAGTTTAAGAAGTTCACATGGGACAGTACAAAGCGAATCTAATCTCAATTTTTGAACATGTCTTGACTCCAAATATCTACTTTTTGGAGGATCAAATGGATTGAGTTTTGGAAGCTCCTACGACGAGATATGATTTTTTTCCCGATAGACGCGCAAAGCTGATAATTCCTGGCAGCAGCTGCAGCAAAAGAAAAAAGTTAGTCTGCTCTCAGGAGAATCGAGCGACGGGATTGCGTAATGCCAACTATTGAAGAGTACCTACTAAGACCAACCAAAAGGTGGTACTGCTGCTTTCATCAAAAGTGGAGGACTGCTGCTATAGCAACGATACAAGGAGAAAGGGGCGAATTTATAGGAACAAGCAAGGGAAGAAACTAAGGAAATTCTTGATTTTCAAGTTACTGACATATGTAAATAAGGAATTACCATGTCCAGTTTGTACATGGACAAGTTTGAAACTAGGAAACAAGGAGAAAGAAAGGCAATTAAGGAATTCCTACGGCAAGAAAGAAAGGCAATTAAGGAAATTCTTTTGGCAAGAAAGTAAGGCAATTAAGGAAGTTTTCGCAAGTTGTCTTATGAAATACTCCATGGTTACTCAAACTAGAAGTTTGCTCAACCCAATTAGGAGATGAAATTAATGCTCTTTCATATTATAAAAAAAAAGGGGGTACAAATTGGAGCCACGATCAGACGATTTGAGAATGAGTCATAACAAAGAAGTAACCTTGAAAAGAAGGAATTTACGAAAGGAATCTACTAAAAAAAAAAAGACAGGTCACAGCATCGGTACTTCAAGTATGTCTTCACGTTTCAGCAAGCCTACACCCCGACAAGCCTTGAAGCAGGGGTCATTTGTAGACAATTAAAATTTTACTAAATTTAAATCCATAAGAAATTTAGATTTTATCATAAATTAAATATACATTAGTCAAAATAAATATTATGGGCTAGTATGATCGGGTTAATTATTTAAATCTAATTAAATTGATTTAAATAAAGGTCCAGTATTTTATTGGGCTAGCCCATTAGTTGGTCTTCTATCAATTGGGTCGACCCATGAGCCTCAAGCCCAATAACCCACTAGGGTTTTCTTGGAGACTACTCCACCCCACACCTATATAAAAGGGTCACGGGAGAAAGCTAGAGGACAATCAAGTAAGCAGAAGGAAAGGCTAAAGAAGCTCTGAAGAATAGCATCAAGGTCTCCATCCACATCTGCAATCTTCGTCTGTGGTCAAATCCCAAAGGCGAACGCAAATCATAAGCGAGCGGTTTCAAATCTTCCGTTCGTGATAACCCAACAACAAATTCTGGTTCGTGACGACCTTCAAGTTGTTCGTGACGCACCACAAATTTGAAATCCGTCAAGATCAAGCACTCAAGCTCTTGAACCATCGTTCGTGAGGAGAAGAATCACAGGACTACATCTCTTTAGATTCGAGATATTCTAGAGATTGTAACCCCATCACTTGAAATTGAATATAATATTTGTCGCTATATTTCTTGTCTTAATTATTATTTTTCAGGAACGAAATTTAGTTGTTACAGTGATTTTAGTGGTACGGATCAAGAGCTTGTCTTTAACAGTGAACACAGAATATTACCAAGTTCGGTAGCAAATGGGTGACTTCTAGCTCAGTTGCTCAAAATGCTGGTACAAAGAGTAATTATATTATACTTTTGTTTTCATTTTGTTGTCAATAACAAATTGTCAATTATGCAAAATCAGTATAGAACTCATAGAATCCCTACAAACAAGGGTAGATTTGGATATATTTGCTTACATTCACAGCGCGTTCTTAGTGCTGGGTAAGTAATAACAGTCAAAAGTACAAAAATAAGAGGTGAGAAGCAGAAGTACCAGTGAAATTGGGAAAGGGGTTGAAAGGATCATCCTGTAAGAGGGTGGTGCAGTAATCTTTGGAGAGAGCAATGTCTGTTTCAAGATTGCCGTCTACGGAGGAAGCAAGTGTGAATCTCAGCAGCTCTTGTATGCAATCTTTCAGTTGCAGTGACACTCCTAATCCCGGTGATGCTGCCTGAGTTTCCATCTTTATCGACTTTTTTTGCTCTATAATCTTGATTGGCTCACTTCCTATTTTTTATTTCATTGTGAGGCTATACTGTATTAAAAGCACCAAAATTCACTTTCATACCTTCTAAAAAATAACCCTACAAAATAGTTATTTAATTATTTTTTTAATTTTTAAGATTTTAAAATCAAATAATTATTATACCTTTCCTTCTTTGGGCTATGTAAAAAGTCCTAATACCTCAGCCAACATGTAACTAATGTGTATATTTTATCATCCAAAGCAAAGCTAAACTTCAATTGATAGATATCGCTTCAATAAATTTAAAAGCAAAAAAAGAATAAAAAAAAGACTTTGAATTGGATATTACATTACTTAATTTAATATCATGAAGGCCCTTAGCGAAATAATATTTGTCTTTTATATATTTTAAAAATAAATTTCACACTCGACAGAATAATCATTTAATTATTTTCCTAATAAAAAGAGTTTAAAATTAGCTAAATTTTGACATTATTTTTCTAATATTTAGAAATTTAAAATCAACTAAAATTTTACATAAATAAATATTTCCTTAGTTGAACTTCTATATAATGAGTCCTACATGCAAGCTATAACATGACATGTCAAAACAATTTCCTTTTCAGAGGAAAAAAAGAAATTTAAGGTTTCGTTTATGTCCTAATTATGAAAGAAAATATTCAAATTCAACTAATTTATTCTACTCACTATTACAAAAGTATGAGAAAAAAACAGGAAGACCAACAATTAATATTGTAATTACAATTAGTGTTAAGTAAATGCATTTTTTATTAGGATATTGAGCATGAAAACCTAACAAAGCTAACGAATATAATGCTAATGAATTAGCATTTTCTAATTCCTTATGCTATTCAACGAGAATACACATCATACTTACTTTTGAAATTCTAATCCCTATCAAGTTTTAGTTTTTTAGATATCTCTTTTTAAGAATACAAAAATAAAGAGCCAATTAAAAGTGATTGACAAGAGTTAATGACGTTGACATTTCTCCCAAAAGTAAATACACATATAAAGATCCAAAATTAAAATATTATACCAATATTTTACCCTTTCAGAATACAATTCTTGTTGGATAAAATTATAATTAAAGTTAAATATACTAAAAATACGGATGAACTAATATATAAAGAATTTGAATGAAAAAAATAAATTATTTTCTTTAATATTGTGAAAAAATAATTAATTTGAATTAACTAAGTAATAGAAGAGTTTAAATTTAATTATTTTTAAAATTCATCATGTAAGTAAAGTTTTTTTTCAGGATGACAAAACTCTTAGGATATATTAATTTGTCTACATAAGAAGAGCATTAGTTGTGACAAAAATTAAAATAAACAGAGCAAAATTAGTGTATAGTATAGTATTAAAAGTCAAATTGGTAAAATCACAAACTTGAAGTGATAAGGATAAAACAGTAGATGAAAATATATATTCTATATGAGTTGTCATTAATAATAATAATAATTATTATTATTATTATTATTATTATTAGTATTATTAGTATTAGTAGTATTATTTGTGTTTGTTCCAACAAATAACAACGCCCTATATTTATATATGTTAAGTTATTTGTTTTAAAATATTAGATCAACATTAGTCATTTTTAAACTTTATATTGTTACTTATTAATTTTTTTCTATGAGCTATAAGGCAAACCTCTTCTTTCCAGAAGACCAAAAGATTACATTTTTAATTTGTTTTATTTACTTGTTGATAAACGTATTTTTTATAATATTTGTTTGTTCTGATATTAAGTCATAAAAATAAAAATAATTTTCATAAAATATTCACGCAGAAGTCCTCATAAATCACAATAAAGTATATAAGAATTATAAAAAAAAAAATTTGACGGGATTCCTTTCCTTATTGAGCTAACTAAATGAGATCAACATTAATATTTCTTAGAACTTATACTTTCTTCTTTAATATTTATTTTATAAGTCAAACGCAAAGTTTAATATTTAATGACGCGAGGTACACGTGCAACGCACGTACACAAAGACTAGTGGTCTTAAAAGTTTAAGAGGTAAAAACTTTGTGGGGTCATGATATTTGTGTGGTTATAAAAACTTCCCGTTAAGGATAAAATAGGTAAAATAAAAAGTTTATAAGTTAAATTATTTCTTTAAAGTTAAATTATTTCAAAATTTAGAAATGTGATATTTATTTTGGAACAGACTAAAAAGGAAAGTACATGATCTAATTTGAAATAGAGGGAGTATAATTTTTCTTTTCAAATAGAGGCACTGTCTTTATAACTCGACTCAAATAACATAAGTTGACCCATCAATTTATAATGCAACACACCCACTTGGTATGCTTCTAGCTACCTCGAATGTAGACTGGGGTTAACTTTTATATATATATATATATATATATATATATATATATATATATATATATATATATATATCAGCTATTATTTTGAGAGTATCTATATAGTGTCATTTTCTCTTAGACTCTTTTTGTTAAATGGGTGGGATGGACTGATTTTGGACAGGTCAAAACGGGTTGAGTCAATAAATTGGTTGACCCGCCCAAAAGTTACTTGGGTTGAGTCAAGATAGGCTAAAATTTGGGTCATAACCCAACCCACCCAACTATTATTAGAGCTGGGCATATATCGGGTATAACCAATAGCCCGAACCGTTAAAATATTATTGGGTTATCAATATCGGATTATTGGGTAAATAGTTCGATAACAGTTTAATATTATTTGACTATTGGGTTATCGGTTCGGGTCTCGATTTGCCCAATTTTATTAACGGTTTAACCGATAGTCCAATAAGCTTTAACAAAATTAATATTTTACCCACTAAGTATATAAAGCCACCTTATGGCTTCATTCTCCCATTCTCTTAATTCTCTCGTCAGTTACTCTCCATCTTCATACCTTAATCCTTAGAGTAAATTTTAAACTTTTCTGAATTTCTCATCTTAATTATTCGGTTAAGATTTTTAGTTTTAAACTTTAGGGAATTAATTATTCAGATTTTTAGTTTTTCTATTTATTTCTTTTATTGCACTGATTTGGTAGCATTTACAAGATTATGATTTATTATTTTTCTGTGAATTATACCCGCACACAGTGAGATAGTAAGATTAGATTGTTGAATGTCTTATTCCTTACTCCTACTAACTTATAACTTTGAAAATTGAGATCATTCATTGGGATTTTCAAATGTAAAAAAAGTTTCTTTTCTAAAGTTAAAATTTAATCCATCTTTTATCGTGAGCAAAAATTCAGTTACTTTTTCTTAACAGTGTGATCACGATTTCTATAATAAAAATATGAAATTTTTGGATATTTTTTATTCTTATCGGGTAAACCGATAACCGAACTGATAAGAATCGATAACCGACAAACCGATACCCAATAACCGATATCTTATTGGAGTTATCAGTTTAGTATATCTATAAACCAATAATCGATATGCCGAACTGATAACATTCAAAACCAAACCGAACTGACTGATGCTCACCTCTAACTCTTATCAAGTTATAATTAATGTCTGTTATTTTCTTATGAATTGTTTAATTATCAAATAAAACTTTTTTTTTATGGTCATATATAACATATCAAATTTTTTTAAAAAAAATTTTGGAGATGTTTTAGCAAAGTTACTCATGAATCAATTTGGGGTAAAAATCAATCCAATTTTAGATGGCATGAGATAGGTCTCAATATGGATTGAGTTCAACAAATGAACTGCCAATGATTGACTCAACCTTAAACGGGCTCAAATTATCACTCCTAGGCCGGTCCAAAAGTTGTCCGCTCTCCACCTTTATGCGTTTTTTTTGTTCAGGTGGCTATCACAATCCTCTTACCCCACTTTACTGTTACTTGGACATCATCAACATAAAATTCTACACTCACTAATCAATGTTGTTGTTCTCATAGAGAAAGTGATTCGTCTTTCTCCAGGGTTCATTATAGAATAATTACCCCAAATAGTCAAAAAGATGAGGATATCAGCTCTGCATATCATGCTCGGTATCCCAAGTTGCCTCCTCAACCGGTTGACCTCTCCATTGAATTGTAAGGCCTCGTAAAATTTGACCTAGAACCCGGGGTTTCGTGATGCCAAGGTGGACTTATATGCTGATGATTGTAGAGATTCTTCGCAGCGAGCAAGCTCACGGTTCGGCCTTTTTGGGTTGAACAACGCGTTGGGGAGTTGAAGAAATATTTTGGAAGTACATGGCATTTCTGCGGTCCATTATGCAGTCGCAGAATTGATCTGCGGATCACAGATCTGCCGCAAAGTGAGGCAGAAACTTGGGTAAATGTTTGGGCCATTATGCGTCCGAATAATTATTTTGCGGTACGCATAACGCATCGCAGACCCATCACGAAATTTTCTGGAGAGAAGTTATGCGACACATCATGCGAGGTCTGCAGACCGCATATCAGTCACAGAGTGTGGCAGAAGTGCCCAGTTTCGGAGGACCATTATGCGGCCCATTTTGCGAACCGCAAAAGCATTATGCGGTCGCATATGCGATCGTATATCTGCGACGGGTCCGTTTTTTAAATTTTATAACTCGACCCCCATTTCATTTATCTAGCCTAAGGGTTCATTTTGGAGGGATCACTGGTCATTTTAGAGAGAGGAGAGAACTATTCTAGAGAGAGGAAAGGGATGGTTAAGGATTTCACTACTCTACCTTGATCGAACCTTGGGATTTCATCGAAAGGAACTTGCTATGGCTTCAAAGAGGTAAGAATATTTTTCTCCAATTCTTCAATTTCAGGTTTGGGGTTGATTATGAGTGATAAAGGTAGATTCATCACATGCATGAGCTAATAGGGATTGTGGGGAAGTTGTTAAACAATCTTGGGTAGTTTTGTTGTTGAATTAGTTGAGAGAAAGGTTGGGTCATAGTTGTGATAGCCCTTGCCATACGAATTTCTATAATTGTGCTTGTAATTCCCCCCTCCTCTATAAATTGGCATCGTTAGGAGTGTTGGAACATTATTGTGGCACTACGAAAAGCTCTTTCGAGGTATGAAGGCTAAACTCTTTTTCTGGTATTGTAATTCATGTGTTCTTACAAAACTCCATCATGTAAAGTTCGGATATGGAACACTATTGATGTGGAGTATTCAAACTAATAGAATTGATGCCCGATTGGCATAACGTGTTAGAACCCTCGTGTGTTAATGATTCTCTGTTTTTGACTTAATCATGTTATACCTCTTTGGGAAGAAGATCTTGTATGAAATCAATGTGATTAAACACCCATTTCTCATATGATGAAACTTTATGAATTTACACTTGCTAAGGCCAAAGGTGCCAAACAATTTATTAGAAGGGAACTCTTTTGTACATATTATTATCATTTTGGGAACTCGAGTTGTGGCATTGTGGTTACACCTCCACCCGCATACGTTGGAGGTGAGGCGGCGAGGTCGCTTTGTATAGAGCTGTGGTATTGTAATTACACATTCACCCGCATACGTTGGGGTAAGGCGGCGTGGCCGCTTTGTGTATAGTTGTGATATTGTGAATACACCTCCACCCACATACATTGGGGGTGAGGCGGCGGGGCCGCTTTGTGTAGAGTTTCTGGTATTGTGATTGCACCTCCACCCGCATACATTGGGGTGAGGCGACAAGGCCGCCATGTGTAAAGGTAGTTGTAGAGGATTCCCGACCTGAAATTTATAAGTGTTATTGGAAGTTCTTAATAAATCTGTTTTGACTTTTATAGCCATCTAAGCCCTGTGATCGTTACCATGATTCATCATATTCATGTTGTATTTCCAAGTCCTTGAAAAGATGTTTTGGTTTTCATACTAGTACTATTCGACATGTACTAACGTCCCTTTTGCCGGGGGTACTGCATCTTTAATGGATGCAGGTGATTTCACAGCGGAAGGCATTGACCAGTGATAGCGGTACACTCTTTTTCCAGCTGACTTGGTGAGCCCCACTTTATTCCGGGGTTGTGCATATTTTATTCCGTGTGTATTATATTTTGAGGTATAGTCAGAGCCTTGTTGCCGGCACTATCAGTGTACTCTTTTATACTCCCTCTGTTTCAAATTAGATGAGGTACTTTCCTTTTCAGTCTATTCCAAAATAAATGACACACTTCTAAATTTGAAAATAATTCAACTTTAAACTCTTCATTTTACCCATTTTACCCATTTTAAGAAGCTTTTATAACCACAAAAATATCATGGCCCAACAAAACTTTTACCCCTTAAGCTTTTAAGACCACAAGTTTTAAAAATCTTTTTTTTTAAAACTCCGTGCCGAGTCAAACTATCTCATCTAAATTAAAATGGAGAGAGTATCTATTAGAGGCTCTGTAGACATGGTGTGGGTTGTGTATTGGTATTGGGAAAGTCAAGATAGTAATGTTGTATGTGTGTTACATCTTTTACTTCAAACTATGAAAATGCATGTATTTTGAGAATTTATAAATGAAGTAACTAATAGTGATGGAATTAGTATTGTTCATGAATCATCTTGGTGTTAATTAATTAAATGTATTCTTCTCTTTATTCATGGGTGAGTTGGGTAGACGACACTGTACATGCTTGCTCGACCGGGGTAATTCTGTTGAGCGTCGGTCGCGCTCCTCGAGGTTGGGACGTGGCATATATCTATATTGTTATAAAAGCATGAATACAATGTCGGTTTACAAAAATAACCTTATAATATTAAGTATAATAACTCATAATAAAATGACATAACCGGAATTCTAGATATTAGCCTTATAATTCTATTAGTTTTAGGACATAATACTACACGTTAGGAATCCTACGTGATTACCTTTAGGAATTCTATTAGTATAATTACTTTCGAGTTGTCTAATTTATATAAAATTGAACAATTAAATATATGTAATCATATTACTTTTAATATAATTTCATTTGCAGATAAAATTGTAACATTGAAAACTTTTACTAATTAATACTAATTCGCATGGGGTTCATATACAAAGCAAGATTCCTACCCATTGTTATGTTCCATAGTCATATACTATAAATTTCACATGGATTAGAATAGATAATTTCCACCGCCGCCTCATACTACCTACGTAAAGGAGTGCATTGCCTCATTCATTGGAGCACGCACGAATTTGGCAAAATTAAAAAAGACTTCCAAGAAATTGATACTTGCAATTTAACTGGGATCGATTACATGAGAATTTAATGTAAGAAGTGCACGAATGAATTTGAGTTTGCATGTTCTCATCTTCAAGAAGATTTCGGTTAATGTCAGAAATAATGTCATTAGATTTGTATATCTTGGTGTTCAGAAGTATAATCTACCGTGTTCTTCTCTTTTTCTTTGATTTCTTTCTTCTCTTTAGGTCAATTATGTATAGGTCCAGGGAGTAATTCAAGATTTATTATTGTAGCATAAAGTGGTAGATTTGTTTTGACCAAAGTATGAACTTGAAAGTTATGATGATAAGTTGATAACTAATAAAGGTGATACATTTTAAAGTTTGAATTTTTTGTGCCTTGTAAACATTAAAAAATATATAAAAAAAGAGGCAATTAAAATTAAACAAGTAAATATCTTTAGTCATGTAATCATATTACTTTAGGATATACTTCTTAAAAATTTCTATTACTAATTTAATTTGAAAACCTATTATAATGGCCTATTAATAATTTAATTTGAGAATGTATTATATTGTCCAAATTCATTTAGAAAAAGGAGATCCTACATTATTATAAGATCATAAATACAATATTAATATACCAAAATAGCCATAAAATATTAAATGGAATAACTCATAGGGAAAAGACATCACTGCAATTACCTAATTTTTGGACTACAATACCTTATGTGCTAAACTTTAATATTTTAAATTTTAAAATTAATAAAATTTTATCTCTTAAATTATGATTAAAAATATGTAAGAAGGTTTAATAAAATTAATTTCATAAGAATCCTCCGCATTGGCAATACATTATCATTCCATAATGTCCAATACCAAGAAAAATAAAAGTAATATTAAATGGACTGCATAAAGAGTTAAAATTGAGAAAGAAAACCCACGATAATATATTTTTATATTATATTTAAACTATTTTCCTACTCAAATAATATTTTTTATCAATTTTTTGTGTAATATTAAAAACTACCCAATTATTAAACAACAACTAAGAAAATATTTAAGAATATAAATGTGTGAGAAAGAGAAAAAAATGGTTGGTAAGAGTCAATGCCACTAATAATTCTACAGATATAAAGATCTAAAAGTGAAATGTCATATCAATCTTTTACTCTTTGAAAATAAAATTTGTGGTGGATAAAATTATAATTAAGATTAAATATTTAAAACAAGAGATGAACTAATATTAATATCTGAATCAACATATAATAAATTATTTTTTATGTTAAAACTAAATTATTAAATTTTTAATTAATTATTTAGCAAGAGAATCCAATTCAATTATTTTTTAAATTCATCATACGAGTAAAATTCTTATTCAAGTTAAAAAATATCTTTGGGTATATAAATTTATTCCATAAAAAGAGCGTTAAAACACAAAGTAAAAAGGTTAGTATATTATTAAGAATCAAAATGCTATACACATGTCTGAGAAAACACAATCAAAACTAAATGCTAAATAAGAACAAGCTTTCAAGACTATATTATAAAGAGTCGCTCTGATATAACGGGATTATATATTCTTTGTAGATGCCTCCGGCTGAATCGAAATGATATTTCTATGTCATGCATTATTTGCAAATATCATATCAAGAAGCATGACAATGTTAGCAATAATAGCAAGTGGTGTACCAACAACGATTTTATTGTGAGGCCACCCGCTTTAGATTTGATATATTTCTTCAAACAACTTAAATAACCATCACAAATATATCAAAGCAGAGCAATGATGCTAATTTTATAAGGAAATCAAAGTTGATAATATGGGATGAAACACTTATGGCTAAGTGTCAAACGATCGAAATAATTGCCCGGAATTCTAGAGATATATTGGATATTAATGAACCGTTTGGTGAAAATTAATGATTTTGGAGGTAATTTATGTTAGTACTACCAATAGTTCCAAAATCGACAAAATTAGAGACTGTAAAAGCTAGCTTGCCAACGTTATATTTTTGGCCTCAAATAAAAAGATTCAACTAACAAGAAATATAAAGTAAGAACAAATCCAGTATTCAGTGTCTTCTTGCTTCGTGTCGGAAACAAAAAAGAGCATCCACTAAAAGATAATTTGGTTCTTCCTGAACACTTGGTTATCAATCTCAATGGTAATAGTAGTGCATTTAATTAGAGAGATATTTCTACCATTATATTAAAATATAATTTGTGCAAATCGCATAATAGAATTAAAAAGATATCTTAGCTAGCAGAAATGAATATGTTGATCAACTAAATAAAATGTTGATTGCAAAATTTTAGAGTAAAAACAAAATGCTTTTCTGTTTTTGACTCAGCAGAAAATGATACCAATAATTATTACCAAGAAGAATACTTAAATACCAGATGGCCTTTTACCATACATGTTTGTTGTCAAGTTTATTATTTCTTACCTATGTTAGTGTCACCGTATATATAATAGACTAATTTAAAATTGATCTTCTATTGTATATAAGTTGATTTTAAAGAAAAATATGCCTGTCATGCCACTGAAAAACTTACATACGTCGAATAGCTTATGTAATAGCACACATATGGTATATAGAAGTTTTGACAATAACGTCATACATGCAAAAATTATAATACTGGTCAATGTGCTTCTAAGTATATTCTTATCCCTGAATTCAACTTTCGTCTTTCGAAACTAAAGAATATCCTTTTAAATTTGTGTGAAAATAATTTTTAGTATGCTTATATTTTGCAAATATAATAAATAAAGCACATGGACAAACATCCTAAATATTGGACTATATTTACCGCAATATGTTTTCTTGTACGAACAACCGTTTATTGCACTTTCAAGAGGGATATCAAGATCGACAACAAGAGTTTTGGATAAGGTAGAGCAACCAAAGCATTAGGAGGAGACATACACAAAAAAATATTGTCCACAAAGAAATGTTCGTTAAGATACCATCATATTAAATACTTTTAAACTATAATACATAATTATCTAACTAACATGACAAAATTGATCATTTGTGTAAGTTTTGATAATGTTATTTAATTTTAAATTCATGTATAATGCTAATGTAATAGTAATATTTTTTAGCATTTAGATGATTGTTGTATTATTATACATAAAATTTATCTCATTAATTAAATTTTATTGTTCCTTCACATAAATAAATATTTAAATCATCATTTATCATTATTAACGTGCAACGCACGTTCATAGATACTAGTATATATATAAAATTATGTATAATAAATATATAATATATGTATACCGTTTAGAAAAAACAAACACTTAATTTGACCAGCTATTTGTATAACAATTCCATTATTATATTGCAATGCGTAACTTTAGTATTGACCAAAATTGGGTGTGGGCTCTGCCAAAGTAGAGTTGGGCCGTTGGAGGCCGATTACAGTTGCAATGCTAAGGGTTGAGCATTGGGCTTTTATCCAAATCATGATTAGCCCATGTTTTTTTCCATTGACACGAAATGGCCCTTCGGCCCAAACATATTATATCTAGTAGCCCGAAATGTCTATTTTATATATTTTTTTGTATATTGACAGTCTACTTTGTATATTTTTTGTATAGTGACAGTCTATTTTGTATAGTTTTTGTATAGTGACAGTCTATTTTGTATAGTGACGGTCTAGTTTGTATATATTTTGTATAGTGACAATCTATTATATATAAATTATATAGTGACAGTCTATTTAGTATATTTTTGTATAGTGACAGTCTATTTTGTATATATTTTGTATAGTGACAGTCTATTTAGTATATTTTTTATATAATGACATTCTATTTTTGTATATATTTTTTATAGTGACACTATTGTATATAAATTGTATAGTGACAGTCTATTTTGTATAATTTTTGTATAGTTACAGTCTATTTTGTATATATTTCAACTTTATGCATAGTTATCTCCTCTTCCTCTCATTGAGAGACCAGCCACCAGCGTCCATGGCCTCACAGTTGCCGAAAATGGTAACAAGATCGTCGGAATTTTAAATTTTCAGCCAAAGATCAAAATATTAACTTCATATTCACGTAAACTATAAGAGAAAATCAGAGAAAGAAGACAAGTCTGTCTCTCTCGTTGCCTTATGCTACACCTCTGCCGAAATCCGGCCGGCCAACGATGACTATGACTGCTCCTCTCGCTTTCCTCTTCTTCCCTATAGGTTGCTGCTACTGATTTTTACTAGTCACCGCTGGAATTGACCACTGGCTGGTGACGATATTACCCCCATCGACGGTGACTGTTACACGCTATTGATACGCCATCCCTCTCCTCCTTCATCTCTATTTCTTTTGTTTTGATGTTGTTTTAACGGGTAAAAGTCCAGATCTTCTTAGATCTGGCCGGTTCTAGGATTTTCCGACGAGGTATCTAAACGAAAGGAATTCGGGTCAGTAAGGTTTTCAGTTCAAGGACTGGGAAACTATAAGAGAAAATCAGAGATAGTAAGGAAGATGGAGGCGACTGCTAGCAGTTGTTATTGTTTTTAGGTTATGACTTGTATGAGTCAATTTGTGGCTACCGGATGATATATGTTTTGACCGATGGGCTATAAATGAATTTCTCTCAATCATGATTCCCAGACGAAAAGTTACTACCACTTTTAACCAAGCTAAGAAAAAATTCACTGAATCAGAATCTTTCGCCACCATTCACCAACATACAATAGTAACGAATTTGGAAAGATAAAATATTCAGTAACCAAAACATTCTTACTTGACAGAGCTAGTTGATTTTTGGTGCTTAATTACAATTTATTAACAATAGTACTTGAACATGTAGTTTTTGGAAAAGATTGATAAATACATATATTTCCTCCTCCTTGAATTTCATACATGCCATTGAGGGGTTTGTCCCCGAAGCTGGCTGGTTTTAACTTTCTAAAAAAAATAAACCAGGAATCTCCTAATATGACTATATCCCTTTGCTGGGAACCTTTTTTTTTTAAAAATAAAAAAGACCATACTTTTGGCAATACTATCCCCAGTAGAGAGATCCCTTTGATCTCCTATTACTTTTCTAAATTCCTACAATCTGTACAAAGTACAATACTCTAAACTAATACCTAATCAGCTGCTATTTCCCTAACTGAACTATGATTTTTGAGTCAGTCCTGGCTTCTTTAACTGTGCTTAATTCTAGCATATCTACTGCTGCAGAATGAGGCTTGATAGAACTATCAAAGTTGTGATGATCCTTTTCATGGTTTGCCTCGAATGTCCATACGAGGACTAACGCGACCATTACTAGTGACAGCAAAACAAGTCCTGCCCATGTCATATGCGCGTTTTTCTTTAATGGTTTGCAATGTTTGTCAAGTATATCTGAAAATGAACTGTACACTGTGTTACATTCTGCTAGGCTTTCAATTCCAGGGTACACATCCAGTATCTTTTTGAGAGCAGTTATGTATGACTCAATGTTGTTGAAGATCCTATATGGGATCAAGACTCCTCCCTTGCAGCTTGGATCAGTGCAAGTCAACATCTTGATTATCTTTATAGAAGAAGAGAGAATTCCATCAAATTAAAGGTAACGAAAAACTAACGACTAACTACAAAAACTATGTGAAAAGAAAAATGTAAATCGTAGGCGTTTGAGCTATATATACCCCAGGGAGCTCTCCTATCCTGATCGCGCTAGATGGACAGTTCTGATCTGGCTCGTAGTTATAGTCTGGTGGACCGGAGAATGGATTGCAAATTTGTGCAACATTTCCATAATTTGTAGATAGCTCCTGATTTACCTGCAAATTTCCAAAAATTCCAAAATTTTCAAGACCAGTAAATAAAATACTTTATTTCAGGTTAGAATTTCAGGTTTACCTTGTTCACTACTCGATGAATCCCTTCACTGGCAGCATATAAGATTGATTGTGCTGAGAGCAATTCATCACAGGGGAGGATTGAACTCAAGCTATTATTGTAGGGATTTATCTGGAAACTTTCTAGAGCTGTGCATGCATCTCTAGCAAAGCTGCAATAAATACAACTTGATCATGAGTACGCCGAGGCAATATAATTTTGAGATGAAACAGAAAACTTGAGTAAGTTATTGGAAATCGTTTTCGTACTTGTCTAGGAAGAAATAAATCCCGAAAAATAACCAGCAGAGACTTGTAAAGATCCAACACACTACAATTAGCCTGCGTAGATCAGAATATATTGTTTCAGAATTTTGCAACTAGTGGAACATGGCCAAGAAGTTGGAAGTGTTAGGAGGCTAAGATTTGCACCATTGACATGATATACTTACAGGTGAAAATTTCTTCTAAATTTGAGGATTCCAAATACTGCAATGAAAACAGATTTCAGCTTTAGTCAGCATTAGATATTTAATGATAGCCCTACTAAGAAATTACTACTACTATTTTTGGATATTAGTCTCCTTTTCTTCCTCTTTGCATACTAGACCAGTACACTCACATGTTAGAGAAATTGCAGCAGCCAAGTTGAGAGAAATAGTCAGTGTAGTTACTATGTACCTGTCAACAAAAAGTAGTGTGCATGTCAGTCTTTGTACGGCCTGGAAAGCATAGGCAAATCTATGACAGATTCTGTCCATTCAACTAAATATATTGCTTTTGACTCGAACTATGCATGAATATACGGAAAAAAACAAAATAAAATACATATCGCAAGATCACACTCATTCTGAACGTATTAACACTAGATCCTGAATTCATCTTAGTGAAAGGGACCGATCTAGAATATAACACCAAGGGGTAAGGTAGAGAAAAGGGGAGGAGGAAACTCACAGTATCTCAACGCCTTTCTCGACTAAACGCCTATTTTTTGTGGCTCCCCGATGTATATCAGCAGCCTGTCTGTCAAGACTTTGGGAAGTGGGAATGAGGAAATTAGCAGCCTCATCACCTATATCAGTATCTTCTAAGTCAGTATTCATATCTCTCAAGGCTCCGGTAGTAGTATATATAGTCTCTGATGCCCCATCTGCTGTATCAATGATAATGTTCACAACTCTATCTGTTCTTGAACGTAGTTTCGCATTCCCTCCTAGTACCAGGCCTGTAGCTGTTCTGCAGTTATAGTGAAATTATCTCCTCAGTTTTGTCTAACCTTTCAGAGTGAATGAAACTACTTCCTTGGAGGATGCATTATATAAAATGGGCAGCCCGGTGCACAAAGCATCCCGTATTCAAGTAGGGTCCGAGGAACCACCGCACCCCAAGGGGTGTGACGTAGGCATTAGTGGCTGCTTTCATGGCTCGAACCCGTAACCTATAGCTCACATGAAGACAACTTTACCGTTGCTCTAATTGAACTTAATGTTTATTGCAATAAAGTTATAAAACTAGATAAGTGAGAATGCAAAGTGACACTTACATTGCTAAAATTGTCAAGAAAACAGCTGAGAAAATAAGCCAGAGATAACAGTGCTGATAATAACAAGTTGATCTCTTCTTAAGCTTCATGTTCTTCCTTTTGCCGCAGCAGGTAGAGGCTAGAAGATATAGTCCATATCCTAAGCCACAGGAGAGCCACACTACTGCAATGGCATAGCCATATATACCTGTAAAGATGGTGGACTGCACAACAAGTTAAAATTTAGTGCTTGAAATTGCTTTTAGTCATAATGTGAAGAAAAGTATAATAACTCGCATATAATTGGCAAAAAGATTATATTTTTTTTAAAATTTAAAAGTAGGTTATGGAGTACTTATTATGACTATACCTAAAAATTGGACAAATAAATGGTAAAAGTTAAAAAGAAAAAGAAAACAAGGAATTATATTACATTGATGTATAAAAGAAAAATATACACACTCAATTAGTATAGAGGGACTATTTATCTGTGTTGTTAGGACTCTTTAAAATTGCTACAGCAACCTTAGCATTCTCATTTCTTAGCATTCTTTAAGAGTCCAAGCAACATAGAATTACTATATGGTAGGAATTAAGAAATGCAAATTGCTCACACTCCAATAGTGTTTATTTGTAATGTCAAATCCTCCTCTGTATTTCTTGAAATTGTCCAAAGGGTCTATTCTCACTGTATCATCTGATTGCTTTTTCCTAGCTTCTGAATCATTGTCTATCTCAATTAATATTCTTCTTTCTGCAGAAATCAACAAGTATTTTCATCAATTAAAGGCATTACTATATATATATATATATATATATATATATATATATATATATATATATATATATATATATATATATATATATATATATATATATATATATATATATATATATATATATATATATATATATATATATATATATATATATATATATATATATATATATATATATATATATATATATATATATATATATATATAACTAGGTGGCTTTTACATAATTGTGTGTACTTTTATCGCCAATAAGATCCTTTTTTTCCCTAGCCCGAGTTTTTTTTTAAAAGAAATTAATCACTACAAATGACGCCTACGTATTTATCTTTTAAAACAAATTTATTGACTTTCTTAAAATAAATCTTATTTTACTTTTTTCTTTTTTTCTTAAAAGTTTTTATCATCTCATCTTTTGTAATATAGGTCCCAAGCTGGATTTAATAACTCCTCTAAACTTGTCTACTCGCCCCATGTTTTCCCTGCATGCAGATAAATACATTCTATCGTAGAAATAGCATTGTAATTTATCGTTTAAAATATACTCAATTTTTAAATACTATTTAATGTGTGGCCATTTTGTTATAAGTAAATAAAACTTGGACAAAAATATTCCCAAAGTTTGCTTCTAGCATAGCCTAACACTTGAAATTTGAAGTTAGATTGTTGTAGTTCAAACTTCAGATTGTCGACTTTAATTTGGACCCAAACTATCTGAAGTTAGAAGAGATGGTTAAATTTTTAATTTTTTTGAACTTTGGGTATTCGTTAACACCCCCCCCCCCAAAACCAACCCACCCACACATTCTATTTCTCTAAAAGCCCTTGAAAGAGAGTCCGATCAAAAAGAAGAAGAAAACATAGAAAATAGAATAGGCTGTTACCTGGTTTGGCTTTTACTCCTTCTAGACTAGTGATGTTAAGGGCAAGGAGGATAGCGAATAATAGTAAGGATATAGCCACTTTCCTCCTATGCATAAATTCCATCTTCTAACCTGTCAAGTAATCAATAACTAGTTAATTATCAATTGGGATACTTTTCTGTTAAACTCTATTTTTGTTTAACAAAGTCATTTTAATTAGTTCTTTTGTACTCAGGAGAAAAATGAGAAACAACTTTTGAGAATCAAGCTAATCTAGTTTAATAATAAGGACTTTTTATAGAAATATACTAACGTGTTGCTAATGAAAACATCATAATAATAGACTAATAGTTTTGGTTTTTTAATCCAATACTATTTTTGATAACATGGACGGGAGGGAAAAATTCATTAATTTACTCCACTGATAATGTTAAATATCAATAAGATTTAATAACAATAGAAACATAATTTTATTTGATACATTTTACAGAGGCGGACCCAAAATTTGAAGGTGGGACTGCATGAGCGGACTGCTCAACCAATGCCCCTATTAAACTTTTGATCATAACGGTTCCAAGCAAAATATATAACCGTTTTATCAATAAAAAATATATATATATATATATATATATATATATATATATATATATATTCAGAACTTTTGTTGAAGTTAACGGTCCGATGACCTCTCTAATATATACATAGGTCTGCCTTTGGCTGCTCTAACAAACCAATACTACTATATTATATACCAATGACCAACCTATATAAATGTTTATACTAAACCTGACAAATACACAAAAAAACAGAAACAAAATCAGAAGATTGAACACACAGTATATGCTTAATGTATAATTACAGATAACACACCTTCTCGTATAGTTGCAGAGAGATGAATATGAGTACTATGGAAGAAGAAAAAGAAAGATAAATATATTAAAACAGAGTTCAATATGTACATGCATGGGGAGGCACTTCTAAACGAAGGCCAAAAGGTCGTGTGTGAACACTTTTAAACTGAGAATATAGAATATAACTTCCAATTCAAGTAAGGAACCATATTTTTAAGATAATAATCCTTATTGATGAAGAAGACTGAAATAAATTTATCTTAATTATTCTATTATCCTTCTCCAAGATTAACTAAGATTTTACCCCTTTTAGTGTTATGTTTTAAAGTCCAACTAACTTTTGAAAAGCTTAACCGACCAAATCCCCCAAGACAAAGTTTATCTTATCCCAAAAAAAAAAAAACTGTTTTTCTTTTTTCAATGGAAGAATATTCTTGAATAAAAGGTTCGTTTCTGATCAAATTGCTTTGTACGTAATTAGTACAGAATATCACAATTCATCCAGAATTATATTATCTTAAATTAGCTGTCCGTTCTCATCAAATAAGGGATCAAAGCACTCTTGGTGTTTTAACCACTAATGGTTGGCTTAAATATTACTCTTTCGGTATGTTCTGCAAACACTTTTATTTTTAGTTTCTCATCTACTTTAGAGAAAATAAATGGAAACAAACACATAATTAAAGAATAATTACCTGACACACAACAAATTCTGGCATGAGATTCTGCTACAAATGATTTACTTTGTTCAACCTAACGTTCTAACACAAAGTATCTCGCGTGCATTTCTATTAAAAATTAACTCAATATAAGAGTTCTCGTGCTTCCTGTTTGAAGCTCAAAATATATTCTATCTTAAAGTTGAAACAGTGAAAACTCTTAGTCATATTTAATTTATTCAGATACATGAATTCCAGCTTTTTTTAAAGAGCTTTATAGGAAAAAGGAAAGTTCAATTTTTCATGAAGAGGAAAGGTCAGTAAACCAAATGGTCTTTTTATTATTTATACTGTTCATACATACAACAGCCTCTCTCAGCCCCTTTTGTGTACGTTGAATAGATACGATCTAGAAAGTTGAGCTTTCAACTTAAGTTACCCTTTTGGAAATGTATGGACATGTTTTAAAAAAGCAAGTCATTCTAAAATAATTAGTTATATGAGATTTTATGTTGGATTTCTAAATGAAATAAAAAAGGAAAAAGCTTGGCGTAATAAACTTGGA
Source organism: Nicotiana tabacum (assembly GCF_000715075.1). NCBI lineage: Eukaryota > Viridiplantae > Streptophyta > Magnoliopsida > Solanales > Solanaceae > Nicotiana > Nicotiana tabacum. The sequence continues at coordinate 51,238,355 of NC_134101.1, read as the reverse complement.
TAAATGTTTTCATTAAGTATTTATTGGCTTAGCCGTGCACCATTTGTTTTGATATATATGAAGGGAAGAAAAGGGATTACTTAATTTACTACAAGTATGACCACTACTCTTTAATTATGGGGCCAGAATAATCCCTTCTCTTTTTTTCTTTTTTCTTTCCTTGTTTTGCTTTCTTTTGGAGGTGGGGTGAGGGTGAATTATTTTGCGATCATCACCCCAAAGAATAGATTTTTAAATCAAAAAACATTTTTGGTGCTTTTAATCACCCAAAAAGTGTGCCGTGAAAATAGAAACTTTTATTAGAGTGGGGTGACTTTAGAGGGCAGGGGTTTGTTTCAAAAATAGGTGAAAATTGGAAGAAATTTAGAGAACTTTTTTCAACCAAATTAACGCTATAAGAGAAAACTTTTCGGTTTATGCAAAAACTGAATAACTGTTCTATCTTTTTTTTTGGTTCCCCATCCGTGTCCGATATCCATATAGGAGCGCAGATTAGTCCGGAAAATATTTTTATTCGTTCTTAAAGCTTGAACACGAGATATCTAATTAAGGGTGGAGGGATCTTATTCTTCCCATCATAAATCTTGGTGGTAAAAAGTTATTCTCTAATAGTGTTTGATATTAAATTTGTTTTAAAAGTATTTTTAAAAAAAATTCAGCACTTCTGAAAACATGCGCCACCTTTTTTAGTAAAAAGGATTTCTAAAAAGGAGACAAATTGGGTCATAGCTATTCCTTGATAAGTTTTACTCCATTGTTTTTCTTTTTTCCTTGTCAACGCGAAGAAAGACGGTATTGCTTTTCTTCAAATGGTTTATATATTATGAACTTGAGTACTTAGCAACGTGAATAGAACTAACCAATACTACTACATACCTACCTATGACCAACCTATATCCTCCAACGTACAAACACTCAAAAACAGAAATAAAACCAGAATTGTTGAACACAATATGATTAATGTATAATTACACATAACATACCTTCTCGTATAGACGTAGCAGAAGAGTGAAAGGAATAAGAAGAAAGAGAGTAATTAATTAGCACTTAATGAGAACTATGGAAGAAGAAAAAGAGAAGGATATATAGAGGCAGAGTTCAATGTGCACGAATGCCAAAAGGCAATGTGTGAACACTTTTAAACTGAGAATATAGACTATAACTTCTAATTAATTCAAGTAAGGAACCGTATTTTAAAGATAATCAAGTATTTATTGATGAAGAAGACTGAAAATAAATATATCTTAATTATCCTTCTCCAAGATTAACTAATTAAGATTTCACTCCTTTTAGTGCTATCTTTTAAAGTCCAACTAACTTTTGAAAAGTTTTACCGAGCAAACCCCACAAAAACAAAGATTAATTTGCTTTTCATGAAATGAAATAATTTGAATAAAATGTTCGTTTCTGATCAAATTGCTTTGAACGTAATTACTAATTAGTACAAAATATCACGGTTCATCCAGCATTATATTTCCTTATGTCTGGGAAAGTACCAGACTCATGTTTTTACATTTACTAGTATCTATAAACGTGCATTGCACGTTAATTATGACACATGGCATTTATTTACACGAAGAAAGAAAAAAATTAATTAATGAGAGAAATTATATATATAATAATACAACAATCATCTAAATGCCGAAAAATATTATTACATTAGCGTAATACGTGAATTCAAAATGAAAGGACATCATCAAAACTTACACAAATGATCAATTTAATCATGTTAATTAAATAATTATGTATTATAGTTTAAAGGTATCTAATGTGATTGTATATCTTACCGAACACTTCTTTGTAGACCATGTTTTTTTGTGGATGTTTCCTTCTAATGCTTTGGTTGTTCTGCCATAACCAGAACTCTTATTGTCGATATTAATATCCCTCTTGAAAGTGCAACATATAGTTATTCGTACAAGTAAACATATTGTTGTAAATTTAGTCCAATATTTAGGATGTTTGTCCTTGTACTTTATTTATTATAATAATTATAAAACATAAACATACTGAAAATTATTTTTACACAAATTTAAAGGATATTCTTTAGTTTCGGAAGACGAAAGTTGATTTCGTAGATAAATACATACTTAGAAACACATTGACCAGTATCATAATTTCTGCATGTATAACGTTATTGTCAAAACTTCTAGTACTATTACATAAGCTATTTAGCGATCTAAGTTTTTCAATAGCATGACAGACATATTTTTCTTCAAAATCAACATATATATAATGGAAGATCAATTTTAACTTAGTCTATTATGTATACGATGACACTAACATACGTAAGAAGATGATAGAAGGACATTTGATATTAAAGTATTTAAGTATTCTTCTCGGTAGTAATTGTTGGTATCATCTTCTGCTGAGTCAAAACTAAAAAATATTTTGTTCACAAAACTTGACAATCAACCTTTTATTTAGTTGATCAACATATTCATTTATGCTAGCTAAGATAGCTCTCTAATTTCTATCATATAATTTGCACAAATTGCGTTTTAATCTAATGATGAAAATATTTTCCTAACTAATTAAATGCACTACTATTACCCTTGGGGTTGATAACCAAGTGTTTTGGAAGAACCAAATCATCTTTTATTGGATGCTCTTTATCGATTATGACTGAAAAAATGAAATCACTTGTCACGGCCCACTACCCACTATAGGTCGTGATGACGCCCAATATCGCCGTTAGGCAAGCCAACAGTGAACTATTAGCTTAATTATTCATTTTATTATTTTTAAAATCATAAGCCTTATTAAGTAAGAGATTCAATGCGTTTAAAAATTATGAATACTTAAATATTAGTAAGAAATAAAATAAAAGATGACAATGTTAAGCCGAACCATAACAATCACTAGAGTATACCCAAAACCCGGTGTCACAAGTGCACGAGCATTTACTAAGGAGTACAAAATTAATACAACATATGTCCGAAATGTAAATAAGACAGGATAGAGTAAATAGTACGATAGAAACTCTGTGGGTTGCGATACGTAGCATGGAATGCAGCTCACCAAGAGTCTCCTCAGCAACTGCGCCTATGCGCCAAGATGACCACCAAATGAACCTGTCAGATCCTGCACATTTAGTGCAGAAGTGTAGCATGAGTACGTAAATCAACGCATACCCAGTAAGTATCTAGCCTAACCCCGAAGAAGTAGGGACGAGGGGTCGACATCGACACTTACTAGAGGTCCAATAAAACAATATGATAAATCATAAGCAGATATGAAGCACAACAACAATAATGGGGGTAAAACTATACGTTATATAATATTCCAAAAAATTCTTTTAAAGATGTGAATTTCTCAATCTCATATTCTATCTCAACAGCTCAAATGTATCAAGTTCCAGTATCAAACGGATAAGGAATACCATATAAAATGCCAGGCATCAGTGGAAGGATAATCTCGCTAATATTCGGATTACTAGCGATATAACACACGATTATGCCGAGGTCGTACGACCCGATCCAGAATAATGTGTACACTGCCGAGGGTCGACCGACATGAACCATAGATGCATCTATTATACTGCCGAGGCTTTCGGCCCGCTCCACAAGAAAAGGAAAGAACTTATCAAATTACAAGACACGTGCTTACAACACAGATACATGTGCATAATAGTGAATATACCTCTTTACGTTTATCAAATATCTTGGCAACAACTCAAGGTGATAAAGCTCGGCCTTATATATATATATATATCAAAGTGTTAAGGCTCGGCCTATTACACATATATTTATTTCTAAATCAAATTCAGATATAACTTTAATTAATTAAGCCAGTAGAACGAATTCAAATAATTCAATTATTACATGATAAAGTCCTAGGTCTACCCAGACATAAACATGTTTTAGCTACGTACGGACTCTCGTCACGTCATGTCAAGCACCCACAACTAGTAGCACATAACAATTACATCACCTAGGGGGTAGTTTCCCCCTCACAAGGTTAGACAAGAGACTTACCTCGATTCGAAGTTCCATAACCGGCTCCAATGCCTCTCTAACTCCTCGATTCAAAGTCAAACGATTTGAAACTAGTCAAACAATGTGAAAACCAATAAAGATATACTCTAATACTCATAATTAATCAATTTTTAACAATTTTCAACTTCACTCGAAAAGTCAACAAAGTCAATCCTCGGGCCCACATGCCCGGATTCCAAAAATTTCCGAAGATAAACTTTACCCATGACGCCATAAACTCAAATATACGATTTATTCCAAATTATATGTCAAATTTCGTGGTCAAAATTCAAAAATATAATTTCTAGGTTTTTATTCAAAATTCCAAAATTTTCCAACTATTTCCATGTTAAATCCTTATAGAATCTATGTAATTAACTTACAATATGTGAAAATTACTTACCTTGCACTAGATGATGAAAATCTCCTCTTGATGCTCTCCAAAAATTGCCCAAACCAAGAGAGAAATGGAAGAAATGAGCCAAAACCCGAAATAAATTGAAGTCTGCCGAGGCCCTTCCTCTTCGCGATCCCGGAAGTACCATCGCGATCGCGAAGGCTAAAAATCCACTGACATAAAGTTCTTCTTCGCGTTCACGTCACCCACGTCACATTCGAGATGCCTCCAAGTCCTGATGCTTCGTGTTCGCGTTCGCGGTCACTCAACCGCGTTCACGAAGGCTTAAAGAAATGAATACAAACCGAATGAACTAGTTAGCCTAAGCCTTCAAATTTAGTGAAGAACAATTGGTAGAAAAAATAATATGATTAAATATCCAAAGCTAAAAAGGATAGTATTTGTTCTTTTTTCTGTATATCTCAGAATGAATGTGTGTATGAATCAATGTCCTCCAATTACAAATGATAACCACTCTTAATATAGTGGAGGAATCCCATTTTAGATATAATTAAAAATACATATGAGAATCCCATGATAGATTAATTAATTATCTTTTCCTTGATTCAAGCCGTGATTTCCGCCGAGATTCTCTCACAAAATGCGGCTGTAATGCCTTTTTTGTTTCTTGGCTCGATCTTGATCTTGGTAGATCTCAATCTTGACCGGTCTTTGGGTCTCGAGCTCGATCTTGACTCGATCTCAATCTTGGTCGGTCTTGGTATTGATCGGTCTTTGGGTCTCGAGCTCTGATACCAAGCTGTCACGACCCAAAACCCACTATAGGTCGTGATGGCGCCCAACATTGCCGTTAGGCAAGCCAACGGTGAACTATTAGCTTAATTATTTATTTTATTATTTTTAAAATCATAAGTCTTATTAGTAAGAGATTCAATGCGTTTTAAAATCATGAATACTTAAAATATTAGTAAGATATAAAATAAAAGACGACAATGTTAAGCCAAACCATAACATTCACTAGAGTATCCCCAAAATCCGGTGTCACGAATGCATGAGCATTTACTAAGGAGTACAAAATTAATACATCTGTCCGAAATGTAAATAAGACAGGATAGAGTAAATAGTACGATGGAGACTCTGTGGGCTGCGATACGTAGCATGGAATGCAGCTCACCAAGAATCTCCTCAGCAACTGCGCCTACGCGCCAAGATGACCACCAAATGAACCTGTCAGATCCTGCACATTTAGTGCAGAAGTGTAGCATGAGTACGTAAATCAACGCATACCCAGTAAGTATCTAGCCTAACCCCAGAGAAGTAGTGATGAGGGGTCGACATCGACACTTACTAGAGGTCCAATAAAACAATATGATAAATCATAAGCCGATTTGAAGCACAACAACAATAATGGGGGTAAAACTGTAAGTTATATAATCTTCCAAAATTTTCGTTTAAAGATGTGAATTTCTCAATCTCATATTCTATCTCAACAACTCAAATGTATCAAGTGCCAGTATCAAACGGATAAGGAATACTATATAAAATGCCATGCATCAGTGGAAGGATAATCTCGTGAATATTCGGATTGCTAGCGATATAACGCATGATTATGCCGAGGTCGTATGAACCGATCCAGAATAATATGTACACTGCCGAGGGTCGACCGACACGAACCATAGATGCATCTATTATACTGCAGAGGCGCTTGACCCGCTCCACAAGAAAGGAAGAAACTTATCGAGTTACGAGTCACATGCTTACAACACAGATACAGGTGCATAATAGTGAATATACCCCTTTACGTTTATCAAATATCTTGGCAACAACTCAAGGTGATAAAGCTCAGCCTATTATATATATATGTTTCTAAATCAATTTTAATTATAATTTCAACTAATTAAGCTAGCAGTTAATTAAGCTATCAAAATGAGTCCAAACAATTCCAATATTACATGATAAAGTCCCTAGATCTACCCGGACATAAACATGTTTTAGCTACGTATGGACTCTCGCCACCCCGTGCGTGTGTAGCACCCACAACTAGTAGCACATAACAATTATATTACATAGGGGGTAGTTTCCCCCTCACAAGGTTAGATAGGAGACTTACCTCGATTCGAAGTTTCATAACCGGCTCCAATGCCTCTCTAACTCCTTGATTCAAAGCTAAACGATCTGAAACTAGTCAAACGATGTGAAAACCAATAAAGATATACTCTAATACTCATAATCAATCAATTTTTAACAATTCCCAACTTCGCTCGAAAAGTCAACAAAGTCAACTCTCGGACCCACGTGCCCGGATTCCGAAAATTTTTAAAGATAAACTTTACCCATGACTCTGCGAACTCAAATATATGATTTATTCCAAATTCCATGTCGAATTTCTTGGTCAAAATTCAAAAATATAATTTCTAAGTTTTTCTTCAAAATCTCAAAATTTTCCAAAACTTTCCACGTTAAATACTTATAGAATCCATGTAATTAACTTACAATATGTGGGAATTACTTACCTTGCACTAGATGATGAAAATATTTCCTTGAAGCTCTCCAAAAATTGCCCAAATCAAGAGAGAAATGGAAGAAATGAGCCAAAACCCGAAATAAATTGAAGTCTACCCAAGCCCTTCCTCTTCGCGATCGAGGAAGTACCATCACGATTGCGAAGGCCAAAAATCCACTGACCCAAAGTTCTTCTTCGTGTTCGCATCACCCACGTCGCGTTCGCGATGCCTCCAAGTCCTGATGCTTCGCGTTCGCGGTCACTCAGTCGCGTTCACGAAGGCTTAACACCTCCAGGCCCTCAGCTCTCCTTCCTTCTTCGCGTTCGCGACCTCCATGTCGCGTTCGCGTAGGTCGCCCCAGATTCTCTTCCATATACGCGAACCCTGTGTCGCGTTCGCGATGAAAAAAATCCCAGCAGCCCAAAATCCTTCTTCGTAAACGTGTGAGAGCCTTCGCGTTCGCGAAGAACAATACCAGACTCCAGCACCAGTAGCTGCAAATCACCTAAACTTGGTCCGAAACTGTCCTGACACAAACCCGAGGCCCTCGGGACCCCGTCCAATCATACCAACCAGTTCCAAAACATCACACGAACTTGCGCGAGGCCTCAAATCACACCAAACAACATCAAAACTATGAATCGACAATCGAAACCTTTCTTTAAACTTTCAAACATTCAAACTTCGACAACGCATCTGATTTTCACTTAAACATTCCGGAATGATTCCATAATAAGCGCCGAAATGCTCCCGGACCACCCGATACTCAACCCGAACACAGGCCCATGTCCGAAATTATCATACAAACCTATTAAAATTTTCAAATCTCGATTACGAGGTCGTTTACTCAAAAGTCAAACCTTAGTCAACTCTTCCAACTTAAAGCTTCCGAATTTAGAATTTTCCTTCCGAAGCAACTCTGAACTTCCCAAAATTCAATTCCGACCACACATATAAGTCATAAAACATGAAGTGAAGCTACTCACGGCTTCAAACTGCCAAACGACGCACTAGAACTTAAAACGACCGGTCGGGACGTTACATCACTGAATGTTGGATCTGTCTTACTTTTATATTTCTTATCATTTGATTTTTTTTATATTTGAGGCCACAAGTATAATTTTGGTAAGATAGTTTTTAAAGTCTCTACTTTTGTTGATTTTGGAACTACTGATAGTACTTGATAGAAATCACCTCCTAAACTATTACTTTTTCCACCAAACGGTTTATTGATATCCAATATATCTCTACAACTTTAGGCAATTGTTCCGATCCTTTGACGCTTAGCCATAAACGCTTCATCCCATATTATCAATTTGTCTTTCCTTATAAATTTAGCACTATTGCTCAACTTTGATATGTTTGTGATGGTTATTTCAGTCGTTTGAAGAGGTATATCAAATATAAAGTGAGTTATACAACCTTATAATAAAATCGTTGATGGTACACCGCTTGTTATTATTGTTAACAGTACCATGCCTCTTGATCTGACATTTGCAAGTAATGCATGACAGAGGAATACTATTTCAATTCCAGTGGAGGCATCTACAAAGGATAATCCCGCTATATCAGAGTCAACTCTTTATAATATAGTCTTGAAAGCTTATTTTTGTTCAGGACTTAGCTTTGATAGTGCTTCTTCAAACACTTGTATGGCCTTCTTAATACTATATTAATCTTTTTTACTTTGCGATCTAATTTTTTTTAACCTATAACGCTCTTTTTATGGAATAAATTTACATACCCTAAGATTTTTAATTTTAACTTGAAAAATAATTTTACTCATATGATGAATTTAAAAATAATTAAATTAAATTATCTTGCTAAATAATTAATTGAAAATTTTGATTATTTGGTCTTAACATAAAGAATAATTTATATTTAGTTGGTTCAGATTCTTAATATTAGTTCATCTCTTGTTTTAAATATTTAATCGTAATTATAATTTTTGCAACGACTCGACCGGTCGTTTTGAGCTCCAGCATGTCGTTCAGCAGTTTGAGGCCTTGAGTAGTTTCACTTCAAGAATTATGACTTGTGCGCGTGGTCGGAATTGAATTTGGGGAAGTTCGGAGTTGATTTGGAAAGAAAATTCTAATTTCGGAAGCCTTAAGTTGGAGGAATTGACTAAAGTTTAATTTTTGAGTAAACAACCTTGGAATAGGGATTTAAAGGTTCCAACAGGTTCGTACGATGATTTTGGACTTGGGTGTATGCCCGGATCGAGTTTGGATGAACCAGGAGAATTTCGGCACCTATTGAGGAAGTTGGCATTTTGAAAGAATTTCATAAATTTGGGTTGAAGTGTATTTTAATGTTATCGATGTCCGTTTGGGATTCCGAGTATGGGAATAGATCCGTGTGGTGATTCTGGTGTTGGGAGCACGTCCGGAAATGGGTTTGGAGGTCCGTAAGTCATTTCGGGGTCTTTTGGCGAAAGTTGAAACTTTGAAAGTTTTTGAGAAGTTTGACCGGAAGTGGACTTTTTGATATCGGGGTCGGATTCTAATTCTGAAAGTTGGAGTAGGTCCGTAATGTCAATTATGACTTATGTACAAAATTTGAGGTCAGTCGGACGTGATTTGATAGGTTTCGGCATCGATCATAGAAGTTTGGAATTTCAAGGTTCATTAAGTTTGAATTGGAGGGTGATTCGTAGTTTTGATATTGTTTGGGGTGATTTGAGTCCACGACTAAGTTCGTAATGTGTTTTGGGACATATTGGTATATTTGGTTAAGGTTCCGGGGGCCTCGGGTAGATTCCGGGTGGTTAACAGATCGAATTTGGAGTTGAAGAAAGAGCTGAAGCAGCTGGTGTCTGGTGCAATCACACCTGCGAGAAAGGGCCACAGGTGCGGCGTTATGGTCACAGAAGCGGTCCTCGACCACCTGGGCAAGGGTCGCAGATGCAGAGTTGGGGGCGCTGATGCGCATCCGCAGGAGCAGTCAAGGCTCCGCATGAGCGGGTTTTTGTTCGCAGAAGCGTACTTGGGTGGGCTTTATGGAAAGCCGCACCTGCGATGGGGAATGTCCGCAGGTGCGGAGCCGCAGAAGCGGCTAGTGGACCACAGATGCGAAAGTCGTCTGGGCATAAGGGTTCTTTTAAAATCGGGATTTGGCCCATTTTCTCTCATTTTTTCTTTTGGTTGGGGCGATTTTGGAGAGTTTCAAGGGGAGATTTTCATCAAGCATCGCAAGGTAAGTGATTCCCACCTATTACAAGTTAAATATATGGTTGTATAAGGATTTAAACACGGAAATTTGTAGAAATTATGGGGTTTTGGGTGGAAAACCTAGAAATTGATATTTTATAATTTAACCACGAATTTGGGCATGGAGTGGAAAATAAATTATATATTTGAGTTAGTGGTGTCATGGGTAAAGTTTTCTTCGAAATTTTTTGGAATCCGGGCACGTGGGGCCGAGGGTGATTTTTATCGACTTTTCGAACGGAGTTGGAAAATATTGTAAACATGATTATAATGAGTATTAGAGTATATATTTATGAAATTTCTCATTTATTGACTAGTTTTGGAGCGATGGGCATCGATGTGAGTCGTTGGAAGGGCTTTGGAGCCAGTTATGGAATCTCGGAGCGAGGTAAGTCTCTTTTCTAACCTTGTAAGAGGGAATTTATCCCATAGGTGAACTTAATTAATATGTGTTGTTATTTGTGGGGGGCTACGTACGTACGAAGTGACGAGAGTCCGTACGTAGCTACTATTCCTATTTATGTTCAGGTAGTTTTAGGTTTACACCATGCTTTGTGGACACCGTTATTTGATTTTATTTGTTAATTGTATCAAATGGAACTAAGTCGGGAATTTTAAGGATTTAAAAGCTTCAAGTTGAATTGTCTTTTGTTTTGAAAAGAATCAAGAAAGAGCTATAATTTATTGATAATTTATATTTGATCGCGTCGCATGTATATTTCGCGAGCGGGGTAATTCTTTCTACTACTCTCATGGGAGCGGGCCGTTCGCCTCGCCAGGTTAATAGATGCATCTATGGTTCGTGTCGTTCGACCATCGGCAGTGCACAATTTACATTTATGTTGGATCGAGCCGAAAGTCCTCGATGGAATTTTGTGCGTGATAATAGAACTGGAAGTCCCTTTTATAATTGGTACAAATTCATTATTTGAAAAATTATTTGTTTTAAATGAAGAGAGTGATTTGGATTCTTAAATATGGTGATCAATTGTTCAGTTATTTCTTGTTCTTAGTTTTATCGTTACATATATCATGCTTAATTAGAATTTCATATTATCATATCGTTGGTCCTTAGTAAGTGTCGGAGTCGACCCCTCGTCACTACTTCTTCGAGGTTAGGCATGATACTTACTGGGTACGCGTTGATTTACGTACTCATGCTACACTTGCTGCACATTTTCTTGTACAGGTGCATATATGTATAATGGCCTTGTGGGCGCAAAGGCGCGATTATTGCGGGGAATTAGGTGAGTTGCATTCCACGTTACGAGTTCGCAGCCAACAGAGTCTCCTTCAGAGTATTTATATATTCCTGTCCAATTTTTATTCCGGACAGATGTATTTTATTTTATATTTTTAGTTGATGCTCATGCACTTAAGCTCAATCTCTTAAGTTCATAAACTTCGAACTTTGAACCAAGTGTCTGATTCAAGCCTAACCAATCCGGAATGAATCCAAATTTTGCATACAAGTTTCAAATGACATAATGAACCTATTCCAACTCCCGGAACAACAATTCAAACCCGATATCATCAAAGTCAACTCTCGGTCAAACTTATGAATATTTCAAACTTTCAAATTTTACTTTTCGCCAAATAGTGCTGAAACCTTCTAGAAACACCCAAATGCAAATCCGGCCATACGCCCAAGTCCAAAATTACCATCCGGACCTAACGGAACCATCAAAACTCCGTTCTGGGGTTAAATACACAAAAGTCAAACTTGGTCAACTCTTCTAACTTAAAGCTTCTACAATAAAATTTATTCTTCCAAACTAATTTCGAATCAACAAAAACCGAAACCGACGATACACACAAGTCATAATACATTACATGGAGCTACTCATGCCCTCAAATAACCAAGCAAAGTTCAAATACTCAAAATGACCGATCGGGTCGTTACAGTATCTACTCCAGTTGGCGAGTCAGTAAAAGCCACAAAAGTCTATAGAGGTTGTATAGTTTCAGTGCAAGGTCGCAGCACCAAGGCCGATCTCATAGAGTTAGAAGTGGTGGATTTCGATGTGATCATGGGTATAGATTGATTGTCTTCCTGTTATGCCATGTTAGATTGTCGTGCCAAGATAGTCAGGTTCCTATTTCCAAATGAAGAAGTCTTAGAGTGGAAGGGTAGTTCAACATCGCTTGTAGGTAAGTTTATTTCTTACCTTAAGGCACAATGAATGATCGGTAAGGGGTGTCTCGCCTATTTGGCTCACATAAATAATCCAGAATCAGAACCACTAGCTCTTCAGTCTGTGCCAGTTGTTAGAGAATTTTCAGAAGTTTTCCCAAATGACCTTCCCGGACTTTCTCCTAAAAGAATCATAGACTTTGGCATCGATCCCATGCCAGGCACTCAACCCATATCTATACCTCCTTATAGGATGGCTCCAGCATAACTTAATGAGTTGAGGGAACAGTTGAAAGACCTTCTTGACAAGGGCTTCATCAGGACGAGTGTTTCACCGTGGGGTGTCCCAGTCTTGTTAGTCAAGAAGAAAGATGGGTCTCTCAGAATGTGCATCGACTATCGATAATTGAATAAAGTTACCATTAAGAATAAGTACCCACTGCCAATAATTGATGATTTATTTGATCAACTTCAGGGTGCAAAGTACTTTTTAAAGAGAGACTTGAGATTGGGGTACCATCAGTTGAGAATCAGAGAAGAGGATATATCTAAAACAGCCTTTAGAACTCGCTATGGGCACTATGAATTTCTAGTAATGTCCTTTACGTTGAAAAATACTCCAGAATAGAGTTTTCAAGCCATTCCTTGATACCTTTATTATCGTGTTTGTAGACGATATTCTAGTATACTCTAAAGGCAAGGAAGACCATGCAGAATACCTCAAGATAGCCGTGCAGACCTTGAAGGAGAATGAGCTTTATGCCAAGTTTTTAAAATGTGAATTCTGGTTGCAGTCAGTGGCATTCTTAGGCCACGTGGTATCTAGTGAAGGAATAAAAGTAGACTCTCAGAAGACAGAAGCAGTCAAGAACTGGCAAAGGCCGACAATGCCAACCAAAATTAGGAGTTTATTGGGGTTAGCTGGCTACTATAGAAGGTTTGTAGAGGGATTTTCCTCACTTGCAGCTCCATTAACTAAGTTGACTCAGAAAGCAATTAAGTTCCAGTGGTCAGACGCTTGTGAGCCGAGTTTTCAAGAGTTAAAGAAGAGGTTGACCACTGCATCTGTGTTAACCTTGCTTATAGGTTCGGGTGGGTTTACAGTGTATTGTGATGCCTCCAGAGTTGGTCTTCGTTGTGTTCTTATGCAAGATGGAAAAGTTATTGTTTATGCTTCCATGCAGTTAAAGAATCATGAGAAGAACTACCCCACACTTAACTTGGAGCTTGCAGCAATGGTGTTTGCATTAAAGATATGGCGACACTACCTTTATGGCGAGCATCCTGAAGTGTTTCCAGATCACAAAAGCCTCCAGTATATTTTTCAAGCAGAAAGAGTTTAATTTGAGATAGAGAAGGTGGCTCGAGCTATTGAAGGTTTATGACATCAATATACTTTATCACCCGAGCAAAGCTAATGTGGTAGCAAATGCACTTAGTAGGAAGTCAATGGGTGTCTTGGCCCATCCTGCAGTACAAAGGCAAACTTTGGGTCGAGAAATTATAAAATTGGCAAATGATGGAATTAGATTGGATGAGACCAAAGAAGGAGGTATAACTGCTTATGCCTTAGTGCAGTCTTCTCTTGTTGTGCATGTTAAGGCTAAGCAAGACGAAGATCTGTACTTTGTGAAGTTAAAAGAAGAAGTCAAAAATAAAGAAATTACTGCTTTCACTCTAGGAAGTGATGGAGTTTTGAAGTTGAATGATTGGTTATGTGTGCCTGATGTAGATGGGCTTAGGAAGGACATAATGGAAGAACCTCACAGCTTGAGGTACTCTATTCACCCAGGTGCTACCAAATTGTGTATGGACTTGAAAGAGTTGTATTTGTGGAAAGACATGAAGAACAAAGTAGCAGATCATGTGGCCAAATGTTTGAATTGCCAATAAGTAAAAGCTGAGCATCAGAGGCCTGGTGGCCTAGCTCGGGATATAGAGATATCAAAGTAGAAATGGGAGATGATTAATATGGATTTCGTAATAGGTCTGCCTTGCACATACCGTAAGCATGATTCAATTTGGGTTATCGTAGACTAACCCACGAAGTCCGCCAGTTCCTACCAGTAAAGACGATAGATTCCGCAAAGTAGTATGCGCAGTTGTATATCAAAGAAATAGTCTGATTGCATGGTACTCTAGTTTCAATCATATCTGACAGAGGCCCTCAATTCACGGTGCATTTTTTACAGGAATTTCAGAAAAGATTAAGTACCAAGGTCAATTTGAGCACCGCTTTCCATCCACAGACCGATGGCCAGGCAAAAAAGACCATTTCGACTCTCGAAGATATGTTGCGAGCATGTGTTATAGATTTTGGAGGTAATTGGGATGATCACTTACCACTTATAGAATTTGCTTACAATAACAGCTATCTGGCCAGCATTGGTATGGCTTCTTATGAAGCGTTGTATGGGCGAATATGTAGGTCTCCAGTGAGTTAGTTTGAACTAGCAGAGGTGCCGTTGATTGGTCCAGAGTTTGTTTGTGAGGCCTTAGAGAAAGTTCAGCTAATCAGAGAAAGACTGAAAATGGCTCAGAGTCGTCAAAAGTCCTATTCTGACAAGAGGCATCGTGACCTAGAGTTCATGATTGGTGACAAAGTATTTTTGAAAGTTTCACCAATTAAAGGAGCCATGAGGTTCGGTAATAAAGGTAAACTTAGTACTAGGTTTATCGGGTCTTATGAGATTATAGAAAAGAAGGGAAAAGTGACTTATGATCTAGCATTGCTCATTGAATTGTCCTCTGTTTATTCTGTCTTTTATGTATCTATGCTTAGAAAGTACATTCATGATGAGTCGCATATAATACCTGCCGATACCATAGAAATTAAAGAAGGCTTGACTTATGAAGATGTACCTATAGAAATTCTCGATAGGCAAGTAAGAAAGTTGAGAACAAAAGATATAACATCGGTAAAAGTTTTATGGAGTAATCATGATTCAAAAGAGGCTACGTGGGAGGTCGAGGAAGATATGAGGAAGAAGTACCCTTATTTATTTGAGGAACAAGGTATGTGAACATAAGTTTGGCTTGGCATTTATATTTCATTTATTAAATACAAGTTAGCATGTGTTTATGTCCTTGCTAGATTATACTTAGTTGTTGAAGTAATTTAGTTTCTGTCAGAATATATTTAGTTATTAAATAATTTAGTACCATGCTATAGTACATTTAATTCATTAAAGTGATTTACTTTTTTGCTGAAGTGTTGTGCTTTAGATTTTGGTCGGTTATTGTAGTACCTCCTTGCCGGAGTGTGAGTAATAAGTGTATGAACTGTGTATGGTGCCTATGAATGACTTGTTAAGGTATATTTGGTTATTGTTAATGTAGTTTTGGTACTGGTGACATGGATAGTTTTTTTGGATAGTCTAATTTATAAAGGAGACTCTACCCAAATTTTGAAAATTTAGGGAGTTAGCCAAATTTTTGAGTCCTTTGGGAAAGTGAGTAGTGCTAAGAAAACTTAAGAAGTTTAAGGACTTAAGGAATGATTGTTGTCTTAAGAATAAGACCCTAGCAACATTCGAGGATGAATGTTTTTAAGGAGGGAAGATTGTAACATTTTCCTCAAATCTATAAAAGTTTCAAGACACGCTCAATATAGAATTTAATTTTTTTAATCTTGCCTTAAGTGCATAAAATTATACTTCTATTACGGATTTAAACCCTTATGATTGACTTTGGAGTTACTTCTCTATTTATAAATAATGTGATATACAAGCAGAGGAATATTAATAATTTTAATATTACTAATTATTAAAAGTGAGTATCATTAATTATTAGTTAAGTCAAAAAAAAAAAGAATTGGAGGACAAGCTTAAGCCCATAAAGGATTGTTGGAAGGCAAAAGGATTAAAAGGACTTATACGAAAAACAGAACTAGCGCTCTGTTTACTCATGAAACATAGGCAACCACGTAACAGAGGCAGCCTTGCTACTTACTCACGTAGGCAACGGAAAGTTCTAGATTTCTATACAAATCACTAGTTCTTGAACTCAGGTATATAAAAAAATTTATTGTCATTATCCTACAGTAGTAGTAGGTAAGAATTGAATTATTAATTCCCTTCTTTCTCTGTAACAACAGTAAGTTCTATGTTTAGGTGTGAAATTTTAAAATTAGTTAAAATGTACTGGTTGTTGTAGAGTAGATTATTTGACGGGTATAAATTGGACTGGGGCCTACGTATTAGCTTGAGGAGTTTTGAGGTGAGTTGATATAACCCTTTACTAAAGTGGTTTAACTCACAAAAGCACGCATACAAGGTGTTTGATGAATTGCTTAAAAGAGTTACTATGTACTTAATTGGAGCGAGTGAGTACCTATTAACTTAGAATTGTTCTAGCTAAAGTTTAGATGATTTATTCTGATATATGTGCATTTCAGATTTTTGTGTTATTCTTATATGCCATTTTCATGTTGAAAATTCATGAAGAAGCAAGAATCTTTAGAAATACTTTTGAATGTTTATTTCAAGCTTTTACCATGCTTTACATTTAAGGATATCAGTATGTATAGATTATTCCAGAAAAGATTTAGACTTGAATGGTCAAGAAAGTTGAGAAGTTGATTTAGATCCTAGCGAGGTCATACAGAATAATTTATTATTAAAGTATTTTTGGGAGTATCCTCTATTTTGAGAAGGGGTCATAGTCCAGGCTGAGGGTCCTGATCAAGGCGTTGACTTCCTGAAACTACTTGTACCAAAGAAGGGAGCACACGAGCCGAGGGTCTCGTTGCTGAGAATTTACATAGCCAGGTTTTGGTATAATACATGAACGCTGAGAACTATGAAGCAAGTGGCACCTCGTGGATTTGGTCTATTCGATCAGGTTGGAATCGAACCCGTGCTGATCACATAGTGACTAAGATAGAAATAAGTCAGGATAGTTGAAACTCTCAAAGCATAAAGTGGAAGTATTTTTTTTTTATAAGAAAGAAAAAGAAAAGAATTTCTTTTAGAATATTCATAAACTGTTGTTACGCAATTATTTTAGAATTATTCGTAGAAGATTTATGTTTTCCATACATTTAGAATCTTTGCTTGTAATGTATATTTTATTAAAGTTTCGTCCTCTATCGTTGAGACTCACTAAGTACAATGGATGGTACTGACGTTCTCTTTTGGGAACCTGCATTGGTCTACGGTACAACGTAGGAACCAATTTTGCAGGTGAACAGGCTACAGGTTAAGACTTTCCTCACTTCCAGTGCTATTGGTGAGTTCCGCTTTTGTTCGTGGAGTATTCCTTTGAATCGTCATTATTTAGCTATTTCTTTGTTTAATTAGAGAACTGGCCAGAAAATCTCATGTCCTTAGCAGTGCGTCAGTTTATCAGGAGAGGCTTCATAGACATAGTCGGTGGGTTAAGATTTAGGTATTTTTGGTAATAACTTTGTAGTATTTCAGTAGTTACTACGAATAAAATTTTAGAGTTGGTTTATTTTAGATAGTCAAATTAATTAAAAGTATTTGATTAAATTATTGCCTTATTGCATATAAAGTTTGAAGTTATAATAGTTTTGATAAGGGTTGATGGTTCGCTCGGTCAAATTTAGCGATCGGGTGCCGGTCATGGTTTGTTCCGAAAATGGGTCGTGACAGATTAGTTCAGTTTTATCGGGTTTTTTGGGTTTTCTGAA
This sequence comes from Nicotiana tabacum, assembly GCF_000715075.1. Lineage (NCBI taxonomy): Eukaryota > Viridiplantae > Streptophyta > Magnoliopsida > Solanales > Solanaceae > Nicotiana > Nicotiana tabacum. The sequence continues at coordinate 51,220,517 of NC_134101.1, read as the reverse complement.
TTTTTTTGTTACATGAATATTTTTCAATCTTACTTTGTTAAAGTTATAGATAAAATTTTAATAAGTAAATATATGTTTGGTAAAAATTAAGAAATTGACAAACATACGATCTATTAAAATATTCTTATGGGAGAAGTTTTTTAGTAACACATGATAGTAATTTTCTTAATTGTCTAACAATAATTTTTCGTTAATGTACGCTTTCAAGGTTAACCGAATTTAATAATTAAACATAAAAATCAAGATGATACCTAAGTAATGATATATTCTATTTAATTTTAAATTATCGAAATATTGTTTCAAGTTCGAAAAAGATATAAGAAATCTTGACATAAGAATATGGAAGAACAAATAGATGATTGACGCATTTCAGTAACACTTGATAAGAAAGCGATACAACCCATTATTTATATAAATAAAAATGAATGCACTTCATAGTTCTATTAAATATTACATCCCGTGAGAGGATCTCAAATATTTCTACACATTTTTAAAGAAAATTCAATATAAATTCTTAAAATATAAAAATTATATATTTATATGTCGGTGTGGTTCGGGTTTTTTTACTCAATGCCAAACCAAACCTAGTCGGGTTTTTAAATCGGTTTGGTTTGACTTTTTAATTTGGTACGGTTTTCCGGTTCGGTTTGAACACCCCTAGTCATTGTTACTATCTTTCTGGCATATGTTGTTGTTACTGTTCTATTGTCTTTTTTAATCTTCTTGTGCCGAGGGTCTATCGAAAACAACATCTCCACCCTCATGGTAGGGGTAAGGTCTGCGTACACACTACCCTCCACAGACCTCACTTGTGGGATTATACTGAGTTGTTGTTGTTGTTGTTGTCTAATATTATTTGTTGGCATCTATGCTCCAAAAGATTGAATCGTGCACTTGATTAAATGTTGAGGTATTTACCCAAAGGAACAGGGATTAGTTCTTACTTAATACTTTTTTTCTAATTTTTTAATGGTGTACCTATATTCAAGAAATCCTAGCGTCATAAGAAGAGGGGAAGTACAAAAATTAGAAGCCATAGCTAAATAGTACTACGATTATTGTTTTCCAAAATGCAACATTAATTTTAATTTACATAACTCGTAGTAGCATTTTGGTTTGGAGGAAGATGTAGACACGCAAAACATGAGATATATTTAAAGACATTAATTAAAAATAATAAGTGTGATATGCCCTTCCTGTGTGCTGTATAATATAGAAAATCTCATAGTTTAATCAGCCATTTCCCCCCCGAGTATCGTCCTCAATCCATGGGAAATATTCTTCAAACGACTTGAACGTCAAACTTCTGCTTGAAAATTTCCTTAGAAGATCTACTCGTTTTATTCCAATCACATTTAACAAATCTTTCTTCTATAAATTAAACAACCATAAACTCATAATAATTACTTATATCTAAAGAAATTAAAAAACACTAGCACAAACAGTCACGCAAATATAAAATCAATGGTCTGCGTGGCAAACTGGTCTGAATTAATAATAATTGAAACAGGGAAAGAAGTTGGAGATTTTGCTTATCTTTGTGGTTTACTTTTATTCTTGTGGTACAGGTGATCAGCAAATTTACAGAAAATAAGCTTTGTGTGGAATTTGTGTTTGGGGGTGGGAACTGGGAAGTATTCAATTTGGCCACTGGCTGATTTATGACATTTAAGTGAATTGAATTATATCTTATACTACAACAAAAAATGTAACTTGATAAACATTTCACTCCTTACTTATGTTTCAAAAAACTATATATAGTAAATCCAAATGGTCATTTCATTATTAATAGTGTAGTGTACACACAGCAGCCTCTCTAATTCTTCAACCACTTTGTGTACTTTATACAGATACGATCGAGAAAGTTGAGTTTCAACTTAAGAGTCACTCTTTTGGAAATTTATGAAGAGGTTTAAGAAAAATCAAGTCGTCCAAATTAATTATTATACGAGATTTTAAATTGGATTTCAAAATGAAAAAAAAAAAGAGGAAATAAAGTTGGCGTAAAAAATTTGGATAAGTGTTTCCCTTAAGACTTTATTAGCTTAGCCGTGCACAAAGTTACATATATATGAAGTGAAGAAAAGGGATTGACTACAAGTAGGACAACAACTCTTAATCGTGTTTCATTCCAATCTAAACTCCTCATATTGTTAATGTTGTTTTAAATCACTACATCTCCTTACATAAAAAGAACTTTTAATTTGTCGAGTGTCATTTGTCACCCAAGATACTAATAATGGGGACAGAATAATCCTTTATTTTTATTTGGAGAGTGGGGTTGAAGGTGAGGGTGACTTATAACATGGATAAATAGAACAAATAAACTGTTAATTATATTGTCTAAATGCCTGCCAAGAAGCAAAGAAGAGAAAAAGGGTTTAGAGATACTCTTTTCTTGTTTAATGGCTGTCTTTGTCAACAACAACAGTTAGTCAAACACATGCATTGTCAGGCAAAGGAAAATAGGTTGGAAAAGAGTTGTCGAAAATTTATTTTCCATCTAAAACTTTACATGCATTTTCAGGCAAAGGAAATCTGTAATTTAGGTTTTTATGTTCTTGGAAGAAGTGTCAAACACATGTTTGTATATGTAGGCAAAGCGAGTTGAATTTGTAGTCAGGATAATATGAGTGTTCAATAGGTACCATGCAAAGATGAAGTGACAATGAAATATTGTACCAAGTTGAAGGAGTCAGATATGTATTTGCCAACATAATTTAAATAAGATATACAGAAATTCGGGATCAGAAAATGAGAAAATTTTAAGTATTTAGCTTCTTGTTCTCGTGAATAGTATGCAAAAAAACAAAAGGATGTGCAATTAACGTTCAAAATGAGTGCTTATACAATAGACATTGTTGGAAGTCCAATGAACTACTTGTCAATTAACGATTTTCTGCAAATATTCACTAAATACACTATGAAATTGTGACCTCCCATATCTGTTAAAATGGAGGACTAACTTTTTTTTTGTGAAAAGTCAGCAATATGCTTACTTGGAGAGTGTTTTTAAGAAAAAATCCCAGAAAAAATTTTGGCCTTTTAAAACCGCAGGGGACTTTTTCCCATAAGTATTTTGAGAAACAAAACAAGTTTTATAAAACTAAGTTCTCATTTTTTTTTAATTCCACATCCTCACTTGTCTAATTTTTTAAAAAACGATGTTCATTAAATTATATATATATATATATATATATATATATATATATATATATATATATATATATATATATATATATTAAGGCCTCTTATTAAGGCTTTGCTTTAGGTATCGAAGGATGTTGGGCATAAATCCATATAAAATATAAATAAGACACAGTTGTGACGCAACTAATCCTCCATAAAAGTCTATTAAAATAGACGTGGCACAATCTGTTAACAAACATACTATCATGACTCTTGAACTCTCTTTTGTCCTTTGAATTTTGCTACTCAAAGCATATGAATTCGACTAATCCAACAATTGCCAACTAAAGGGAGCAAAACACTTTTTCTCCAAAGATTATTCTCTTTATAACTTGAGATCTCTAGAGTTAGGTTTTTTTGAGATCTCTTAGAGTTAAGTTTTTTCACTGGGCTGTTGTTATTTTTTTTGAGAAAAATTCCTAACCACTTTTATTATGGAAGCGCGATCTTTTGTGAAATTCCTACATAAGTAGTTGGATCCTTAAAAAAACCTTTTATGAGAATACATTGTTCAAATTAAGTTTCTTTATTGTCTCTTATTAAGAGAAGATGGATTCCTATCATCTCACCATACCTTGTTCAAAACACTTCGATTTTATATCAAATACTCCATTTTTTTTTTTCGCTCTTTCTAAACGAATGATTATTTTATTTTGAATAAGCGAGAAAAGAAATCACACGTATTCTATAATAAAGAGGGATTTCTATAATAAAAAGGGAAAGAAACAGAACACTAGCACTGGTTCTGAAATTTGAAAAAACAAACGTCCTACTACTTGCACTGGATTAAGGTCCTTTTTCTTATTTTGCTGCCTCCGAAATTAACCTTTGCATTCCTCAATATATAGAAGACACGGGAACTCGATCAAGTTAATAAATAATTAAGAACAAGGTGTTGACAAGAGGGGTTTGCTCTGATGGTAGGCAACCTCCACTAGTGGGATTATCCTGAGTTGTTGTTGTTGTGTTGTCAAAGAAACTCGTTGACGCACGAAACCAGTTGTCTAAAGAGAACTCGAACTAAAAAAAATAAATGTCATTCATAGAAAGTTTTACTAGAATGGCAGTTCAGTAGTTAATGTGACCCCTTGTAGAGTCTGTTTTTCCACAAGAGAACCAAACCTAGCATGTGGATTTACTAAATTTATAATTAACAAAAGAGAAGGAGAAGAACTAGTGAAAGATTTGGCAAACGTTAAACTGCAATGGTCACTAAATCTCTAGAGTCAATCACCTTAAACTTTCACCTCTTTGGAGCTACATAAGAGCGGAGTCAAAGTTGTATAGCAACGAACTGCAAAAATAAACCTAGAAGTTGCACCAAACAGATGTACATCCGGATTAATAGGATATAAACTTTTCAGGTTTCGATCATGGGCTCAGGACCGGAGGGTTCTGTCTGCGACTTGCCTGACTGACGAACACTATTAAAGAGAATGTCTTTGATAACCTGAAAACCACAGAAAAATACATCCAGAGTGTCTAAGACATTTCTATCTATCAGTGGAGTGTTTTCAAGCTATGAGAAAGATATGTGACTAATATAAGACTAGAGCAGCATATACCTGCGACATTAAGCCATGAACTTGCTCGACAGTAATCTTAGCACTATCACGTGTAATCTTAGCAAGCTGAGATTCTTCCTGCAAAACAGCGGACCAACACATTTAGTACCACTATAATGCAATGTTGTATTTTGCAATTCAAAAAAGCATGATAGCTTTCAAAGCATAGTCTGAGGATCTAGATAAAGACAAGGTCACTCCATATAACCAAGCTCAATGGTGCAAAAGCAAAACATGAGGTGAAACAATATGACACATCACCATCCACCAAAATATAATTTTGGAAGTGGAAAAAATGGTGGGCTTTATGCTTTCAGGATCTACTTTCCACGGTACAAATATTGCAAATATGAAGGGAAGTAGAGCGAACACATACACTGATTGAGAACCACTTCCCAAGGCATAAGACTGAATACCAAATTACTAATCACAAAGCTTCCTCAAACAAAACCTCACACCCCTTATGTAACAATGATATAGACATGTGTTGGTATTATTCAGAGATATTCAATAAAGACGCCAGGTCCTTTTTATATTTGGCAAGTGATTATTTTCCACACACTTAAACCAGGACAGTAAAAAATACTACCTTTTATTTCGCAGCTCTACTATATTAACCACACTCTACAGACAGAGGATCAAATCATTCAAAGGTAAAAATAGGATCAGTTTGGCATATTATCATAAGGAACTAGTTTTCTCTTTGGGGTGATATTTGAAACACATTATTCACACGAGTAGGAAACTTTTCCCCTGTCCACTATACTTTTTTTATATCTTCTGCTAAAGTAGTAAGAGAGCTCTTCGTTCATCAACTCTTGGCCTTTTCACCTTTTCCTACGAGTTCCACATACAAATTGCTGAGACTTGCATGAACCTAAACCATAAGCAACTGACAGCTAATCATAGTCCCACATTTGAATACACAACGTACCCTTCCTTTTTCTTCTCTTCTTTGGTTACTTTCTCCAAGTTTCTCTTATAAGTAGTAAGAGAACTCTTTGTTCATCAACTCTTGGCTTTTTCACCTTTTCCTACGAGTTCCACATACAAATTGCTGAGACTTGCATGAAACCATAAGCAACTGACAGCTAATCATAGTTCCACATTTGATTACTCAACGTACCCTTCCTTTTTCTTCTCTTCTTTGGTTACTTTCTCCAAGTCTCTTTATAAGCACATGCTAGGTGCTCCAGTTTCTATTCATAACGATTATGGATGTGGATGCATTTTCTTATCAAAGTACCTCGCGGCGCCCTCTCCTGATATGCCACCATCAAAGGGACATATGGACCCTTAGCAACCCCATAATGAGTTTTGAGGTAATGGGCAAGCCAACCATAAACATAATAAATGGGAAAACAAATTTGACCCGATCAAATTGGGAAGAACACGAAATCTATTCAAACCATGATAGGCACTCGCCAAAACTGGGACAGCAAGGCTAATCTTCTGTCTGCTTGCCATCTTAAAAGTTTAGAGAAAAATGAAGTTTTCTGCCTTATAGGGAAACACAAAAGCACATAACCAACATGATAAGAAGGCTGCTAAATATGTTTCATCTTTCTTGTCAGACCTCGCCCTAAGCTTGGAAAATACAGCTTCTTCATCACTTGACCATCTAGTTGTCTCAGGAATAACTCCGTTAGGATTATGTATCGACTTTAGGGGATTTCTGTAATGGGGCAGGTTTATATATTAAAGTTTTCTTACACCAAAATTTTGTCCACTTGCTCAAGGAGACCTTTTGGTTAACGCATGTACCTTCCTTAAGACGATGGAAAGCAGCAAATAAGTCTCATCTGTTTTTCGTCTAAACATGTGAGTTCCCTTGTCTCAGGTACCACTTCCTCGTACGGAGAACCCGCAATGGACAAACCTCCAAGAATATGCAAGTCCCAAAGAGATAGATAGTTCTCCGGCTGATGTAAGAAGTGTGTTTGTCTTGGGGTACCAAGTCTGATAAAATGTTCGAGTTTCGATCATAAGTGAAAAGCGAGGCATATACAACATCATAAATCTTTGATGTACTCAAGGTTTGTTGACTTCTACCAAGTACATCTCCAGCCCATTCCCAATATCTTGGAATGTGACGATACTCTCCCTCATTTGTTACCGTGTTTTCCCAACATATTTCTCTTTGAATTATGCGATGTCCTAAGTTCGAAAGGGTGCTAGCAATGTTTACGTGGCAATGGATTGGCGCTTGGAGATACCACATCTTGGAAAGTGGATTAGAAGTAGACTTGTGCTCCAAAGTCCAGTTTTCTACATGAAGCGGGTTCCTCAAGGAAGGTCGTGAGCCTGCATACCGCCAACTTGTGGGGTGTGAATCAAAAAATTTCTTTGTTCTATGCCATCTTCAGCCTCAATTATGAGATACTGCGAGCGGGGATAAGTATCCTAAAATTTGGTTGGCACACCCTAAGGTTATCACTCCAATTTTTTGGGCGGGGATGAATAAACCAATTGAGACTGAAGATGGCATAGAACAAACCAAACTTTTAATTCACACCCCACAAGTTGGCCGGTATGCAGGTTCACAGCCTTCCTTGAGGAACCCGCTTCATGTAGAAAATTGGACTTTGGAGCACAAGTCTACTTCTAATCCACTATCCAAGATGTGGTATCTCCAAGCGCCAATCCATCGCCACGTAAACATTGCTAGAACCCTTTCAAACTTACGGCATCGCATAATTCAAGAAGAAATATGTTCGGTAAACACGGTAACAATCGAGGGAGAGTATCGTCACATTCCAAGATATTGGGAATAGGCTGAAGATGTACTTGGTAGAAGTCAATAAACCTTGAGTACATCAAAGATTTATGATGTTGTATATGCCTCGCTTTTCACTTATGGCCAAAACTCGAACATTTTGCAAGCATTTTGTGAGGCTTGGTGCCCCAAGACAAACACACTTCTTAAATCAGCCGGAGAACTATCTATCTCTCTTTGGGACTTACATATTCTTGGAGGTTTGCCCATTGCGGGTTCTCTGTACGAGGAAGTGGTACCTGAGACAAGGGAACTCACATGTTTAGACGAAAAATAGATGAGATTTGTTCCTCAATCTTGTGAGTACTTATTCGCTGCTTTTCATCATCTTAAGGAAGGTATGGGCGTTAACCAAAAGGTCTCCTTGAGCAAGTGGACAAATTTTTGGGGTAAGAAAGCTTTAATATATAAACTTGCCCCATTACGGAAGGAAAAGAAATCCGCGCACCTAAAGATAATCCTAACGGAGTTATTCCTGAGACAACTAGATGGTCAAGTGATGAAGAAGCTGTATTTTCCAAGCTTAGGGTGAGGTCTGACAAGAAAGATGAAACATATCTAGCAGCCTTCTTATCATGTTAGCTATGTGCTTTTGTGTTTCCCTATAAGGCAGAAAACTTCATTCGTCCCGATACTTTTAAGATGGCAAGCATGATGGCAAGCGGACGGAAGATAGCCTTGCAGTCCCAATTTTGGCGAGTGTCTATTATGGTTTGAATAAGATTCCGTGTTCTTCCCAACTTGATCAGGTCAATTTATTTTCCATCCATTATGTTTACGGTTGGCTTGCCGGTTTGAATAAGATTCCGTGTTCTTCCCAACTTGATCAGGTCAATTTATTTTCCATCCATTATGTTTACGGTTGGCTTGCCCATTACCTGAAAACCCATTAAGCACTTGCTAAGGGTCCATCTGCCCCTTTGATGGTGGCATACTCAGGAGAGGGCGTCGCGAGGTACTTTGATAAGAATGATGCAAAAAACGCATCCACGAAGAGAAGTAGTATCAAAATATTAAGCTAATTGACAAGTTAATAAAAAGTCATATTAGTAAATGTATAATACTAAGTACTTGCTAATTTAATAATAATAATAATAATAATAATAAAATAATAAAGAATAAATAAGGAACAAACAATTAATTTGATAACTATATAGTGTATGATTTTGTATAGATTTTGTTATATTTCTGTACATTATATTAAATAATAAAATAACAACTAATATTTATTAAAATAATATGATATATTAAATCATAATTTTATAAGATTAATATTCTATCAAATTATCCGCGCATTGTGCGGGTTCTAACACTACTAGTACTTAATATGTTTGAAAAAAGAAAAGAAAATTTTAAAAGTTAAATTAGCTTATTATTACACAATATTACCTCCGATTCTCACCTCCTCATTGAAAATTGGAGAGTGTAATTATACCCCTTCAGGCTTCAACTCCATCCAATTCCATGTTAACCAAGTAACTACTTGGACAAATATGCCAAATTGTATAATTATACCCAATTATACCCAAATCCAATTCTTATATGGATTTTCAAACATACTTTAAAAGTTACTCAACGTGAAAATGCATACCACTTAACCATCACCTCATATTTGTTGGACTAATATAAAGCCGATATTAGTAATAATTTATATAGTCATGCTATATGGATAAGATCATGTAACTAAAAATAATATAATAGATAAACGAAAGAAAAGAACATAAACAATAATTTCATGAAATAAATAAAATATATAAAGATATAATTTAACTTATTATGTAGTAATTTTAATTAAAAAAATTAGACTTTCTTATTAAATACAAACGGGAAGAAGAATTCAATTTAATTTCTTGTTGAAAATAATACAAAAATAATAATTATTACAATTAATAGTAGATTTATGACATACAATAAAAGAACTTCTTTGTCTAACCTTTGAAATAATTCAACATCATCCATTTAGAAAAATAATACAATAATATTCGTATTATAGATAAACACTAAATGAAAAAAATTAAAATATTGTAGAACAAAAACTAATGTATAAAGAGGAGAATAGATATAATATAATTCTATCCACACTTTAAATTTATTTGATAAAATTAAGCAAATAAATACCACTCAAAAATATTATTGATAAATTTAAATATCGAAATAATTTGAGAAAGTCATACCGGATAAAGTCAAGCTAAATTTCAAGAGTAATACAAAAGTATATTCATTGTATTAGGCAGATTTATATTGAGTTCCCTTAGCATATCCTGGCATATTTTAGTTATAAGCAGTTTCATATCCCAGTAAAATATGATCAAGAGGGCTTAATACGCCGCACAGTTACAGAAATAGCCGCTCTGTAAGCACAAAATACTACTTGGAGTTTGATATCTTCGAATAGGAATCACATGCCAAAGATTCAAAGATAAAAGAGTCAAGACACAAGAGAACACAAAAAAAATACCTCTTTCTTCCTTTGAGGGGGTGCCATTAAGGGGCCAAAACGTGAATGGGATAGTTGATTTTCAGCTTGCTCCAGCTTTTCAGCTGTATGATTTAATGGGGTCAACTAATTTCGAGGTGTTTCAATAGTGGAAACTTATATACAGCCATCAATTCATTCTGATAATAATAGAAAGTGGAAATGTTAAGCAACAATAATATTACCAAGATCAGATATCTGTCCAGCAACATAGTCTCCATTTCCAAGCAAAGGAGAAGACGAAAGTGTGTTCACCCAATACTTGTTCCATAGTAGGTCCAAGAGATGGCAATCAAGAGAGGACTTGAAATACGTAATATCCAATGAATAATACTGCAAATAAAGAGAAAAATTGGTGAGCTAACAGTCAAAGATTTAAACATATATGTGTGAGTGCATGCGCCCATGCCAAAGAGGCAACCTGCTTGCAATGTACTCCAAAGTCTTCGATTTTGTTCAACGGAATGGTCTGGTACTCTGAGATGGGATCATCTGGAGGCTTGTATCCTTCTGGATATGTTCGAAAGGCACCAATCTCAACTTTTCCAGCAGAAACAGTTCTTGTTGGATCAATAACAACTGCAAGAAAGGGCTCCTGATATTGCTGGTTAAGCATTTGTGTGGTAACATCAATGCCAGAGAGCCAGCATCCATAACCAGGATGAGAATGGTACCACCCAACCACATTTTCCAGCCGACCAGCCTATACCAAAAACTGAGTATGAGAATGGTCTGAACAAACTACATCCACAAGCACCTTCCAATTAAGAAAATCAATTGAGACACAATGTATAAATCCTATATACAAATGCACACAGCCTAAATTTAAGCAACTCAAAAGAATTTCTAGGTGCAACAAGATTGAATTCCGTGACCAATGAAAGATTTTGACAAGAGGCTCTAATAAACTGCAAGGTTACAAACTCCTGAAATAGACAGAGGTATTTATAAATATAAGTAGAAACTCCTACAAAATGCTTATAGAAACACATATGAAGCAATAGATCATCTGAAATAATTGACTTTTTGCTGATGATAAGGCAACCATGGCACACGAGCAAGAATCTGTGATATGTCCCCAAGATTGGTAAACAACAGTTGCCACAGATACCAGATCAAAGACCTAAGAACTAATCAAGAGAGGCCACTCTATTCTCAAAATGACAAATTTTGGCTTAACGGCATGTGTACTAAAACGGTGATGGAAACCTAAGCAATGTACTACAGACTAATAGCAGGTTATGACCAAAGAATCACTAAGGAGTGGCCTACGATGCAATTCCGAAGCAACGGCATGAGCATGCTAATATGTAATTGGCGAGATTAGACTCTATTAACTTCAAATACCAAACAACAATCCGTTTGTAGGAGCATCCTGATCTAGAATCAAATAGTGGAGTACACCCTTTTCTTTTATAACCATGGAGTCCACTCTTACGTAATAAGATCCATCACACAGAGATCACAATGATCATATCTCTTGTTATTTCTTAAGAGAAAATTACAAATGTTATGTAGGTTGATAAACAGATTAGAAATAATAGCATACCGACGAATTAAACCCTAATTTTTAAACAATATAACATGATTTTCTTCTCCACTATAAATATTTCCACATAATTTCACATGGAAAAACTTCCATTAATAAGAGATTCTGTCAAAATGCCACACAACCCTTAAGGAAAAGCCTTAATTTAACCTTGACAGTATTCTAGGTAACATAAAATAAGGACATTTTGTTTTAGTTAATCTTTGGTGCACCCATGAGGCTCCTGTCATAGGTTCTCTACTATTATATACCGCATATTCGGAAAATTTCCCACCACATTAATAAAACATAAAACATCAATAGAAAAAAAGAGAATTTTCCACATAATTTCACATGGAAAAACTTCCATTAATAAGAGATTCTGTCAAAATGCCACACAACCCGTAAGGAAAAGCCTTAATTTAACCTTGACAGTATTCTAGGTAACATAAAATAAGGACATTTTGTTTTAGTTATTCTTTGGCGCACCCATGAGGCTCCTGTCATAGGTTCTCTACTATTATATACCGCACATTCGGAAAATTTCCCACCACATTAATAAAACATCAATAGAAAAAAAGAGAATTTTGCACCAATGTCCACAGAAGCCACCGGATTTAACTATGCATATATAGGAAACAAACAAACAAATATCATGATTTGGCCAATAGGCTTCTGAACCAAATTACATATTATTAAGAATTTAAAAGGCACTGACCTGCTTGTTGGTCTGTGAATACTCGACCATATATTCATAAGCATCAGCTTGAGCATTAACCCTAGTTTCAGTGCCTTCAACGGGAAGGGCAAAAGCGTCCATAACAATAATCGCATCGCCGTCGGTCTTACCCTGCATGAGTCCCATCACCTCAATCGTACCTCCGGAACGCGCGTGAACGACCATCTTGAGAAGCGCGAGAGCAGAGATCTTCACGCGCTTAAAGAAGTGAGGGTCACTCGCCCACGGCTTCTCCCGCTGGAACTTCGTCTGTGCTGCCTCGTCGTAGTGGAATATGGCGTCAGACGCCGAATTTTCCGGTGTCGAACCCGACGGCGCGTCCATTGTCACGATGTTGTTCTCTAACTCCCAGGTTTGCTGCGCCATCGCCGCCGACGATGCGTAGGAATTGAGAGGATCCATTGGAGCTTCGGAAAGTGCAATTGCAGAGCTCTTCTATTCACTCTGATTTTATAAGTGAAAAATCGGGGAAGGGTTAATTTGAAGAAGAGGTTCGGCAAAAGAGAAATTTAAGAAAAGCACTAAATAACCCTGTAATATCACTTCGTTGCAAATACACGCCTTATATTTTAAAAGTATACACTTAATCTCCTTATATTATGGAAGTTATACACAAATATTAGTTTGACTATATTTCTATTTTACAAGGTATTAAGTGTTTGGTTTAGTGAGCAAATTAAAAAAAATTAATTCTAATAAGTTTAAAAGAATTATTATAAAGAAATTAAATAAGGGAGATATGTGTTATATTGTGAACCATAAGAGAGGTTATTGTTACAAAGCCAAAATTTAAGGGAGGTCTCTGAATTTATCTCTTATTATTTTTATAATAAAAATATCATTTTGCAATTCAATGAATAGTAGGCTCTCCTTTCTATTCTTCTCTATTTAAATACTAGTTTTTTGTCTATAGTTGATTTTCATTATCCCAATACAACTACTTTAAAATGGCATAAAAAGAGCAACATATGATAGATCGGACAGAGGGACTCATTTGACTAATCAATGGTCCATGCACCTACCTAAGATACATGTCCCTGAAAATAGGAGATTGGTTTATCGGACTTTCTCTTAGCACGCTATACTGTGAATTAATTTTGCCGAGTTATTTTACATGTACAATTGGTTTCCTCTCTCAATAACATATTCCATTAATTCTAACTTTTGGTATGAGAGCAAATGCCAAGCTAAAAGGTATATATCACTTAATTTTTCATTATCGTTATCCATAAAATACTACATTTGATACAATTTTTTAAGTTTTAATTAGATGACAAGTACTATTATGCATATATCCTGTGCAATATGTCAAGCCCTAAACGTTATAGATATGATTAACGAAACGTTCACGATCTCTTAGTAATATAATATATTTAAATATAATAGCTTTTCCTTCTGCATCCATGTTCTTTTTTTGTTGTAATCTGTACATTATTTAAAATTCTACTGGTTGAGTGGTTTTAGAAACCAAAAAAAAAAAAAAAAATACAACATATGTGTTACCACTATTTCACGATAGTTCACTGTATACTTCAACTATTAAATGAGATGGAAGAATCCCTTGAATTAATGCAAAGTTAATTTGTTTTTAAATGCATTTGTTGTAACTTTCACCATTTACACCTTTAATAACGGAATGTGGAATTAGAAGTAGAACATTTATAAAAGGTAATTAGTTCAGTTGCACTAATGTGATTGTAACTTGCAATATATACCTTCGAATCGGATTAGAAAACTTAAGAGAATATACGTGGGGACTAATTTAAAACAACACAATATGCAGGTTACAATTTTGCTACTTTTTGTTGTAGTTGGGATTTTGATGAGATCAATAAGTTCAGAGAGGTACATTGTTGGAGAAGGCTATGGTTGGCGTCCTGCCCCTTATCCTTCTCACTACCAAGATTGGGCTAACACTGTAAAGTTTAAAGCTGGAGATGAATTAGGTAAAAATTTAACTTCACCTACTCTTTTTTTTAAAGAAAAAATTACATGGTGTAACTAACTTATATATTGTATTTATCATACATAAATACACTTTGAAATAATTACAATTAGTAGCTACGCTTTGTATTTGTAACAAAATCCCAACGGTAAATACAGTGTATGGAGTCACATACAGCCATTGTTTGCGTTGATACATACAGTGATGTATCACTGTTTTTCAGTGTATTGTATGTGTTGATACAACCATTTAGAGCGAATGAATATAAGTGATACAAGCAACTAGGCAAACTATAGTTATGTATGATAATTAGCTCTTTTATGAAAAATCCTGTTTTTTAATATTTGTGGTGTCCGAACCGACTAAGTACATATTTTAAGTATTTGAATACGAGCATATCCGGACCTTTAATTTATTGATGACTAATTATCCACTGTTTTGTAGAGTTTAGATTCGAAAAACCTGACGATTTGCTGGAGATTGGAAAATTCGACTACTATGCATGCACTTCCAACGCTGTTTTCAGGCCGTATAGAGAGAGTCCAGCAACAGCATTCTTACTGGCACCTGGAGAATATTACTTCAAATCCAGCAACAATACCAATTGCATTAATGGCCAGAAACTTTATGTAAATGCAGAAGCTCCAAATGAAGATAATGATAAGTTTGACAACAAGAGCTAGAAAGAAAGGTGGAATCATGAGGATAAAGACAAGGATCACTAGATTACTTTGTTTTAGATTAGACAATAACTAGAAGCATATCTAGGATTTAGAGTCCGCGAGTTCAGAATGAATGTGATTTTATTACATGCACTCATTTTAATTATAATTTTTCTGTAAGCAAATAAGTTGAGTTGAACTCACATAACTTGCCCTAGATCTACCTCTGACAATAATTTAAGTCGAGCTATACATAGAGGTGCTTCTACTTGTTTCAGATGGCGATAGAGTTGCTATGGCAACACTTTCGCCGTCTTGTTTTCAATCAAACAGCTGTTTGTGCTGCACCTTTAGATTCATGTAATCTTGAACTTTTTATATTACTTTTGTTGTTGCTAAAAGTAATTGTGCTTCACCTGTTTCAGATTTGTACTTGCTTTAAACCTCTATGGCACTCACTTGTTCACTTTATATTGATTGGTATACTCAATTAGTGGAAAAGAAAACACAATATTACATCATTCACCATGTTTATACCTAATAGTAATCCTTATCGACATAAATCTCGTCATGAATAGCCATGAGCAAAAACAGGGTTCCAACCATACATGTACAAAAGTGAAAAACACAACGCTGATTTCCATAAGATTTAGTCCAACATCAGTTGTTCAAATTGGCATTTCACTGAGGCTGTAATTATCTATTGCCCATGAGAAATCGAGTGTTTACATATCTCTTAGATTAAATGAAATGCCTATGTATCATATCTATTACCAGAAATTTATTTTCTGGCTTGTCCAATACGAATATTAACCAAAACAATAAGTGAACAAATAACAAGTACAAACAAATTTATATACATACATATCTAGGCCAAGAAAAGGATAAACTTTCTGCTCTTCTGGCCAAAATTCAGCTTTCATTGTGTAAGCAACATCAACACCATGTTCATCAGACTGGATCTCCAGCAAAAGTCAAAATGTGTCTTTTCAAGTGCACAATTGGTGAAGCCTGATAATCTTCTACTTCCAAAAAACTGTGACCAAAATAGAGCAAAAAGAAGTTGTAATATATATATAATAACTAACATAAACATGACCTCAATCGATTAAGAAGTTCCAAACCAACACTTAGGTGTCACCGCATCTTCCACATATGAGTCTCTTTCCAACAATGCAGAAATCACGGTCCTTGCTAGATATCGTCCCCAACCAAATCTATGTAAGCTTCTATATAATTGAACCTTTGAGCTATGCTCCTAACAAAGCCTCAAGGCTTCAGAAACTACCTCACGCCCAACAACTCCTTCAGATGCTCTTTACCACTGCATACAGAAACCATACAACCACCTCATTGCACACGCCGTAAGGAAGAAATCTGTGGGGTGAGTTTGAGTTACTCTTTTTTAGTTCATAATGCAAGAATCCTGGGATAAGGAAAAAACTATTTCTTCCTGCAAGAATCCTAGGATAAAGGAAAACCTATTTCTTCCCTTTTACTACACCACAGGAGACCCCAATAGTTTACTCAGGACAATTCAAGGCCATTAATCTTATCGTTGGATGCGCAAATCCCCTCTTCACCAAAGGAATGCTTACCGAAGGGAAAAGTTAACTACTTGAATAAGAAGACCAAGTGAGGTCACTTTTTAAAAAAGAAATAGTTGGTCCTTAGACTATAATATGTCACATCGGCTATTAGTTTCACAGCAGATGGAGTTTCTATAATATGTCATAACTTTCTAAGACCAAAAAATAGAGCTGTCTCTATCCAGATCTACTAATGGAGACCAAAAGAACTAGTTACAGCAAGCATAGAGCGGCAAAATTCTTTTTACCCTGCGCAGAAACTAAAGAGAATCTGAATCATGTCCACTAAAGATCAATTCAGAAGGTTGATATTGATAATCCTCTATTATAATAGTGTTCTAGTTGCATCTATTACCCTCTGTCCTTTACCAATTTACACTGAAGTTGCCGTAACTGCGTCCTTTTACCATATAATGCCATAACATCACTTTTGTGAACCGAGCTCAACAGGTCATATTTTGCTAATTGGTCATAATTGCACTTTTGGCAAACGTTCTTTTTTCTCTTTCTTTACTTCTTCTAGAGCGAGGAGGCCACATTTTACAGTTCGGGCAACAACAACATACCCAGTGTAGTCCCACAAGTGGGGTCAGGGGAGGGTAGTGTGTACGCAGACCTTATCCCTACCTTTCCGGTAGACCCTCAGCTCAGGAGTTTTACAGTTCTGGCAATATTCTATAATTTACTAAGGAAGGATAGAAGTAAAGAAAAAATTCAGTTAGAGTAAAAGCAATTTGAGTTTCGGGCCACAGAATTCAACTGCAGCAGCCTTCTGGTCGCAAGACTTGTGAAGTACAAGATTTAGAAATTCCTTTTTTTAATGAAAAGTAGAAAATTAGTTTAGAAATAAGCTTATCAGATTCAAGCAGCTTCCATCCTCATGATATTTACCTTTTATGTTGAAATAAAAACACTATATAGTGTGTAGAGGTAACATTAATTTATAAAGAAACTAGCAGACTCAGAAGTACCTGTACGGAAATGAAGGAATTATCTCTTCAAGAACATGTAGCATTAAGGAGTTAGTGGTCTCATCACAGGAGCTTCCCCTGTCCTTCAGAACTGTAAATAAATAAAGAAATCAGTAAACACCAACCTTCAAAAATACAAAATTTTCAAACTTTCTAAGGACGGGAAGCAAGAGAACCGGTGTAGGGGACAATATTTTTGTAAAGGTTCATATTTCAAAGCTCCATCAGAGGATTTTGAATCATGTCACAATAATAGCAAATTCATATTATGAAACTTTGCTGACAATCACTCAAGCTATCTAAAACCATCCATAACTTTCAAATGTCCAGGGATTTAGCAATAGCTAAGTAACTTGGAGGAATTTACGGCGCAATTCTCTTGTAGATATTACAAAGGTTAGGATCCAGCAACATCAACGTACCATTGCAGTATCAATCTCTCACTCACTTAAGCATATTATCTTCAGATAATAAACAACCATTCTACTCCCTGCATGTCCACAATCAATCTCTCACTCACTTAAGCATATTATCTTCAGATAATAAACAACCATTCTACTCCCTGCTTGGTTTTCATTTCTGCCTTGTTTTATTCTAAATCTCAATTTTACTATGCGTCTGTCCTATTCATTCTATTTCTTTTTTTAAGAGCCTCTCTGTGTTCATCTTCCCTTTTTCGTACTGAAACACACTTTTCGGCTGGTTCTTTGACTTCTCATACAATGTAGAGTCTGCCACCTCAAAAGCATCACACAAGTGACATCCCAAACATTCTTGACAGCATTCAGAAGTCAAAATAGAAAGATAAATTGACCTGAAGAAACAGAATACCGAAAACATAAAACAGCAATCAGAACAAATTGCAGTATGACCAACAAGATATGTAAGAATCCTTTTTCATCTCTCAGCAGATATAATTCCTTTTTCTTTTCTTTTTTGCCTTTTTATCCTACTCATTCAGGTACAAGGTTCTAATCCCACCAAAAGCCCTCCTTTCTTATAGCTTTCCCTCTGCCACTATTTCCTATCCCAACAACAACATCTCAATCCTAATCTATTTGGGTCAGCAAAAGAAGAATAAAGAAAAGAAATAGGGAAGATAATAAATCTAAAGTGCTCAACCTAAAATCCCATTTCATTTTGTACTATTCAGGACACCTTTTTAATAGCAATCGTACAGATTACCCACCCATTGCCATACCAATGAGATGAAGCATCAATAAAACATGCAATCCTACGCGTAATAATTGTTTCCCTTTTTTACTTGCACTAGGTCTTTCCCCTGGACTTTGTTTCCAAAGGCATTTTCAGGCTTGTTTAACTGCCTTTGATAAAGAGTTCAACCGAGCCGAGCTGAGATAGAAAAAATTTCATGCTACATCTGAGTAGGCTCATATAGTGCATAATCCCCCCAGATAACCTTTAAAGGTGTGACTTGTTGGTCAGAGCAAGATTGAACAGTTGAGATCTCAACTTTCAACAACAACAACAATCCCAGCATATTCCCAGTTCCCACAAGTGGGGTCTGGGGAGGGTCTAAGTTGCTCCGACACGGCAGTTTAGGTGTCGCACCCATGTCGACGCGACACTAGTACGGGTGTGGGTATGGGATCCGTGCCTGATCTGGTCAAACAATTTTGGGTACTTTGACCGCGATGGACGAAAAAATTCGAGACGAGATACAATTACCAAAACTAGGGTAAATTTGAAGAAAATAGCATATCTTATCTAGGAAATCAATCATTTACTTATCTACAACTTGAGAATGAAAAAGAAATCCACACTTTACAAGTTATACATAAGTATTCCACAAAATTTCTCATAATTTAGAGATATTTTCACATTTTTAGCCGGATCCCCGCACCAGTATCCGTACTAGGATCCGTATCCCTAAATCTTAGAATTTACATCTAAGAAGGATCTGACCTCTAGATCCGCACCCGTGTCCGAGCAACTTAGGGGAGGGTTAGTGTGTACGCAAGCCTTACCCCTACCTAGTGAAGGTAGAGAGGCTGTTTCCAATAGGCCCTCGGCATAGATCTCAACTTTCACAGGATAAGATATTCAGAGCATCCACTTCACTAGGTAGGCATAGTGCTTCCCATAACTCAAAATGCAGGTATACTAAACCTTACAAGAGTTTTCCAAGCACGACGTTCCTTAAGTGACACCTTAAAAATTTAAATGCCCATGGAGTGCTGTTTAGACATGGAAAATATGAAAAGCAAAGGTAGGAACGGAGAATCTGTCTAAAACAATCAAAAGACATTATCTTTTTTCAATGACTACCCAATTGTTTAGAATCAGAAGCAGCACAAGGAGAGTTCTGTGTTCAGATACCTTCAAAATTGTTGGGATCTGAAGTATTGCCTTGGAGATATGATACATCATCATCAGATAACTGTAACCCATCCAACTGAGCAAACTTATTCAACATACAGCCGACAAGACTGTAAGCAAGCATACTAGTATCATCAGAAGCTTCCTGAATAAGAAGATACTGATTTCTACTCAAGTTTTTCCTGCGAGGCGATACATTTTTTTCTTCTGAACACTCTTCCGATGTATATCTTGGTGGCCTGCATCCTAAATGCCATGCAGCTTCTTTTTGCTCCATATCATTCCTGTCTGATTCTTTATTAGGCGAGAAAGGTGTAGAAAATTTATTCTGATCTCTTGTGGACATAGATGGGCATGATTCCCTTCCTCCATGTTGGCCCATGCTTCTTAAATGGTAATCTTTGCCACTCATACTCTTAGCACCTTCAAAACTTTTTGATTCTAAGAATGACGAGGAATTGTCAAACCAAATGGAATGAACTGAATCTACTTCATCGGTATACATTGACTCAAGTTTGAGGTTCAACTTGTGTTTGGGTGAAAGCAGAGAGGATAAAGCATCATCTCGACTAGCGGTGATTGGTGACTTGGAGTCACTTTGGTTTATCTCACCTACACTTTCTAATTGGCTGTATGAGACATTAGAATCAGACCTACAATTTCGAGGATGATCAGAAAGATGCTCATCTTCATCACCAGCTTCACAATAAGTTTCCTCTATGTTCTCCATGTATGCATTAGCAAAGTCTTCACTGACATCACTTTCAGCGAGTAAATCCCAAACAATTTGTTTTATCTGAGCACTAATATTCAGCACACATTCTACTTCTTCTTCAACCTCCTTCTTTGAGTAGGTTTTCTTAGATGCATGCCTAGATGTTTTGTTAATTATAGCAAGACTTTCTAGTAAACTTTCAGGTATAGACTGCAAGTCACTGCATTCGAGAAGATACTCAGTCAACAGTTTCCTCACTTTCACACGCAAACGAACACTTTCTTTGGCAGCTTTAGCATTCGAATCCAGTACAAGAGGCAAATTTCCCAGCTCCGCAAAACTTAATTTTTTTTTATCATCTAGTATCCTGATTGCTTCTGCTATATCATTCTGCAATGCTTCTATATCTGGTGAAAGTTTTTGGAACACCATCTGAGAGGGACAATCAGGTTTTGGCTTTAACATTAATGTTGCCACGGACAAAGCCTTGGCCAGGGGTTCTGGTGGCTCATCCCCTTCTTCATAGTCTGATAGTATTTCCAAAGATGTTCTCCTGATTTGATTAACTAAATTCTCAATATTCCACCCTATTCGTTTAGACTGCATCTTAGGGATGTATCCAGTGACATCCCTGAGATTTCTATGCATTTTACTCAAAGTTAGAAGAGACAGCTCCTCAAGTCTATCCACTACATAAATAGCAGCACGGCGAAAGGATTCGGAGGTAGAACAAAGAACCCCATGGTTAACATGGAAGTTTTGAGGATCACTGAGGAGTTGAGAAATTCTTTTAATCCGACTTTGACTGGAATCATCACGGTTATGGAGAATTTTGGGAAGACTGCACTTTATTATCCTTCTCATTTGCCAATTGGTTTTCTCAAAAGTAATTGAACCGCCAGTTACTGTCTCCGCAATACAGCATAACCCGTTGTTGTTCATCTTATCAAGAAGGGAATATATGCATCTCAAATTCTCAGCTGAATTAAAGAGCAATATGGCTGGAGCATCAGGGCATGTCCTTTCATCCTTATGCACTCCAAATGCCTTAGCAACAGAAATTCTAATATTCTCATAATATAACTGCAATTAAGACACACAGAAAATATATCAGCTTTGTGTGTGTGTGTGGGGGGGGGGGGGTTGAATTTGCAACTTCGTTTAATAAAAAGCAGATAATATTCAATACAAACAAAAGAAATAGGTTTTTCAAAGTTAAAGAGTGCATGAATACTCAAACTCTTTTGCTTCAGAAGTTACATATAAGCAGTATCATTTGGATTTTAAAAAAAATATAAACTGAGGAATGTTTTATCAACTTCGAATTTCAGCATGTCATTACATCAGCAAGCATTAAAAAGAACACTTACATCATCTTCTCTAATCAATGATTCAGGTAAAGTCCTGCAGATACGGAATCAAAGAGTAGACGTTGAATTTGAAGTACAAAAAGTTTACTAGGAAAACAACAAGCAACCATTGCTAATGCAACAGATAACAAAATACATAAACAAGAGCAACCCACATAATAAGGTACTGTATACTTTTAATCAGGCTGTAGAAAGAGTATAGGAAACAACTTTCATAAAAAAAATACAATGCTTTAAAAGAAAAGGAGACTGATATCACAAATTGTGGCCTACATATTGGATGTATTTCTGTGTTTAAACAAGCACACTTGGAAAAATAGATTTCATAGTTTAGCAACAAGGAACATAACCAGTGGATGGTCTTTACTTACTAAAAACTTCTGCAGATGGAGGTCACTGATCACAAATATGGTGTTGATCCTCTCTGATGGAACTCTGAAAGAAACGATGGTTTATACAGTTGTTCGATGTGGAGGAGCATTAGTAGAGGATTGGATAAGAGACTGGGTGTCATCACTTATGTCCATTTCATCCATCAACCTTGGGAACTGCTAATGCACTTTTCTGGGTCAAATCATACTACAATCAACACTAAGAGAATATAGGATTGAGGATCCTTGAAAGGCATGAGGCAATGCATATCACATTCAAATTCTGTAGTTTTTGCATGGGAAGATAGTCGATACTAAGGAATCACATCTTACTGGTGATAGTCTGTGAAGTATTATGGTTAGTAACTGTTGTGTTCTTTTCAGAGGGGCCGAAGACTGTTAATCATCTGCTATTGCATTGTCCCTGAGCTTTAGTGTGCTGGTCACTTGTGTTATGCTGGCAGGGTTCAATGATATATGCCCCCCATCAGTCGAGAAGTTGTTAATGGCTTGAAATGCACTTCAAAGGAAAATATATACCAATAAGGATAAACATCTCCGCAAGTCTCTTTTAGTGCATCTCAATGGAAAGGAATAATCAGCATTTAAGAGAAATTGAAATGCAACTCACTTCACTTCTATCAGAACTCTTGGGAAACCTTTTCATTGAAATTATAAGTGATTGTAAAATTCTGATATTTCCATTTTTTTCTTGGGTGATATTTGTGTATTTTTCGAAAGTCTATCCTTGCAATTGGATTTTTCTGTAAGTGTCTTTGTCCTTGGACTTGCCTGAGCTGTCACATTTTGATATAATACTATCCTAAGAAAAAAATGCAATCCATATTTGTTGACGCTGATAATGAGGACCGTGTACACTTATTATCTTTCATCTCATTTACAAATATCAAGCTTCAGAATTTCATTAGCTACATAAACCGTCATTAAAATGTGATTCATTACATAATGGTCTGCAAACCTATAAAATGAAGAATCACAACACTCAGCAAGCATTCTTTAACACGACTTCCCTGACTTAGCCAAAGCTAATAAAAGAAGAAGGAAATTTCGCAAAGGGATCGTCCAGAAAACTATAATGAAATTCACAGACAACTGCCTCCCAATATCCGTGCATTCAATTGAACAGTCAATGTTGCAAATATTCAGTAATATGAAAGCAGTGCAATGACTAACATGCCTTCTCTAGGGAGGAATACTATTACTAACTAGGACAATCATAATCCAAGAAGTGGAAAGGAAGAGTTTTTACAAAAAGATATAGAAAATTTAAAGACAAAAGAAGGTTCTCATGTATCACCGTGAGGTTTGAGTCTTTCCATCTTTTTTCGCTCTCGTTCCAATAAATGCAAGTCCATTAACCACCTGCAAAATTAACTTCTTATTTCTAACATAATACTCAAAATCGATTATTCCCATTTCCCACAAACACTTTGTACATTACTGATACAAAAACAATTACGCCCTCCATCTCATTTAATACAACAGTCTTCCCATTTTGAACGTCCTAAAATGTTTGACACCATCTTATTTCTAAACAAACTTACATTGAATTCATTTATTTATTCAACTTCTTTTTATAAATAAATTTAATTTCACTTGTATAAACTGAACAAAGGCTGCGCAAATATTAAGAAACTATACATACTTTATAATGTTTTGTCTATCAAACTAATTTTTCAATTTTTATTTGAATATCTTCTTCCACGACCATTAATCTCTTATAAAACCAGTAAAAGACAATTATATAAAATGAGAAAGAGGGAGTATTAAGCAAAACGAAAGTTACAATCATTAATTGGTAAAGTGCATCAATATGCTAACAGTATTTGAATCTAGGTCAATGAAGTGGGTTGAGAACCATGAGGTCTCAGTTTCAAATCACAATGGAGTCAAAAGCACTATGTGATTTCTTCCCATATGTCTAATTCTTGGTGGACAGAGTTACCCGATACCATTACTAGTGGGAGATAGAAGGTACCCGGTGGAAAAGTCGAGGTGTACGCAAGCTTGGCCCGGACACCATCGTTATCCCCAAAAAAATCGACTTTAGCATTGTAATATATTTTAAACGAAGAGTTAAATTAAGGTCAGAAGATAAAAATAAAAAGGTTACCTTCTTTTGAGCCTTAGGTCTTTATCTTGCTGCTTCAATTGAGATAGCAACACTCTACAATCCTCCATATAGCCCTCCATTTTCTTCTATTCTTTCACAACAAATAAGAAAATATAGGGTTTCGGGCTTTAAGTGAGTCATCAACTCTACGTGAAACTGAAAATCACATAAGAAAGGTTTTTTTGTAAAATTAGTTATTTAAATCCTCAGAAAATTTATCATTACTACTCAAACTCAATTTAGTACAGCCATTATCACACAGAAAGAAAATAAGAACAAATATTTATTTTTAAAAATCACATGGAAGTAGTTATAAGCTTTGTTAAGCAATGGGAACAAACACGGCAGTATAATCCAAAATTTATTAAGATTTGTATTTTATCGTTAAAAATTATTGTAAAGTGTATAAAGAAAAAAATCGTGAAACAGAGAAAGAGAAACAAACTATTTGATTTCGCAGAACGAGGGACTTGGCCTTGGCGGCAGAAAGAGATGAAAAGGAGGCAACAGAGGAAGACAGCGGCAGCGTAATATTGGCGAGAAATTGAGAGTGAGAGGAGTTCGAATTTGGGTCTATTTTGGCGAGAAATTGAGAGTGAGAGGAGTTCGAATTTGGGTCTATTTTATTGGCTGTTCAGACCAGCCCGCTATACTTGGAAACAAATCTACCTAGTTGGATGCAAAGTTAAATATTTTAAACGGGCCAGCAATGAAATATTGCTTAAAAATAGCACGGCTAATCAGTTTTCGCACCGATAATTAAAAAATAGCCAGCATTTATAAAATTATTAAAAAATAACCACTATTTTACTACAACACGGAAAGTTACAGCATAATATACTGGAGATTGGTGCACTTGTATATGAACTTCCAGCATATTATGTTGGAACTACAGCACACGAAAAGTTTCAGCATAATATACAAGATTGGAGCACATGTGTATGAACTCCCACTATATTATGCTGCAACTTCAGTATATTATGATGGAGTTCCAGTATCCATCATAATATACTGGAGTTCAAATGTAAAAAATTCGAACTCCGGTATATTATGCTGGAATATTTTTCGAATTTTGAACTGTGTTTTCGTTCAAATTTATTTTTACATGAAAAGTGGCTAAATTTCGATTACTTTTAAAACTGTGACTATTTTTCAATTACGCTTGTAAATCTGATTATTTTTTAATTTCACCCAAATATCGCTTGTGATATTTATAACTTAAGAAAACTACCAACTTTTTAAAAATTATTTAAGAAAATGATATTATTTATTCCATAAATAGCATATTCTTTTACATAATTAGCATATTGCAAAGATTATGGGATTGCTAATTAGTCAACACACGACACAAATCATGGGATTGCCTTTTATTTTCATATTCATACTCTCTCGGTCTCTCCTCTCATCTTCTATTTTAAAATTTACCTCATAATCATCTTATCTACACCTTTTTTTTAATTTCTTTTTTCCTTTTGACACTATATTCCGATCAAAGCTTTGAATTAAGCATAAAACTATTTTTTCGGTCTAAAAAGATTTTCAACCAGCAAAAAACTCCTCGCTGACCACCACTTCGGAAATATCTCTTACCAACTTTAAATTTTTAATTTATTTACCAATTCAAATATACCTCATATATTTCAAGGTATGTTATTATTTTGATGAGATTATACAATTGTTATTCCCGGTCAATATTGCTGTATTTGTAAATATTAATTCTGCAAAATATAAGTTAACGTAATGAAACAATAATAATAAATTCGAGCCCACTGAATTCACAGTGTTTCCTTAAGGAATTTAATCCCCTCCTAGTACCCAAGGTAATGGATTATTTCCTCCCAGGATAGAACGAATAACACACTGGTGTAGCGGTACTTCAAACCTCAGTGTTTCGGCGAACACAAAGTTCGGTAGCAAATCACACTTACAGTTGCTTTGTTTGAAGTTAAAAAACAATGCAGAACGAAAGAGTATATACTCAGAAAAACGTATGGAAGTTCTGAGAGGAAGGAGTGCAATGTATAGCCAATTTGTTGAGCGAATTGTATGTTGAGTTTAGTTTTTCTTCAACATTTGCTGCTCATATATATAGCAGCCAAGAAGGAGTGCAAGACCAAACGTCCACCCTTCATGGTGGATCAAGCATTACATATTTGTGGAGCAAGCACTTCATATTTGTGGAGCAAGCACTTCATATTTGTGGAGCAAGCACTTCATGGTGGGAAGACCATTATCCGGCTGCCAAATTATCAATACACGGATTGGAAAATATCCGTTTACAAATACGGATAATCTTACGTTAATATTTACTATTAACAAATAAATTTGGTCCAAAAAATTAATCAATCAATCGATCATTTGACCAAATCCAAATCCAAATCCGAAGCCGAAGCCGAAGCCGAAGCCGAAGCCGAAGCCGTAGCCGTAGCCGTAGCCGAAGCCGAGCCGAGCGAGCGACGACGACGACGGCGCGAGGCTTGCTTTCTTCTTAACTCTTTAAGAGCTACAAGAAGAGCAATTATATATATACCCACCAAAAATATCTTCCACTTCCAATATGGGACAATGTCTCATTGTTAAGAGGGGAAAACTTAAAATTTTACTCAAAATTTCATTTTCCCTCCATTTCCCATTCACCCTCATTTTAAGAATATTACATCTTAAAAATAAAACCTCAACAATCCCCCACATGAATGGGGAATGGCTATATCACGGAAGTATGCATGAAAAACTGTGTGATTTACAAGCAAGGATTAATTGCATCTGGATAAGTAGGTTTCCCTTTGAACTTTCCGTAGTAAACTTATGTCGGATATACTCGGTCAATCGGTAGATTTGATATCTTTGAACCGTCGATCTTTGGTGTATACCTAGACAACCATAAGTCACACAATCAACCCTTAACCGTCTTTGGTTCTCATTGTTGTGTTCGTTTCAGCCATGAACACCGCCTGGTTTCATAAGTGCGTAGAGAACTGGCCTTACAAAGTTCTCCTTGAAGTGGCTCACACTTCACACTTAAATAGGTGATTCCTAAACGTGTCATCCTGTAGATACACTATTTGATATACCCCGTATCAAATTTAGAAATCATTAAAAAGCCTTAATGCTTTATCCTTGGTACTGAACATTGTCTCATCACGAGAATTGACTAAAATTTTATTTGACAATGTTGAACCGTCATTAATGACTTTGTTTGATCTCTTTGAACCTAGATCTTGGGATCTCCAGTCTTCTAGGTAGAGTTACCGCCACAATGACTTGTTCTCGGCCATAGCCCCATTCCCCTTGATGATTTCTCAACTACCTCTCTAGTTAGGCCTTTTGTAAGTGGATCCGACACATTATCACTTGACTTTACATAGTCAATTGTGATAATTCCTCTAGAGAGTAATTGCCTAACGGTTTTATGTCTTCGTCGTATATGACGAGATTTACCGTTATACATGACGCTCCCAGCCCTTCCAATTGCCGCTTGACTATCACAATGTATGCATATTGGTGCCAACGGTTTGGGCCAAAATGGAATGTCTTCCAAGAAATTCCGGAGCCATTCAGCTTCTTCACCGGCTTTATCTAAGGCTATGAATTCAGCCTCCATTGTAGAGCGGGCAATACATGTTTGTTTGGACGACTTCCAAGATACCGCTCCTCCACCAATAGTGAATACATATCCACTCGTGGACTTAGAATCAGTTGAACCGGTGATCCAATTTGCATCACAGTATCCCTCAATCACCGCAGGGAAATTACTGTAGTGCAATTCAAAGTTCTGGGTATGTTCTAAATATCCCAAAACTCGTTTCATTGCCATCCAATGAGATTGGCCTGGATTGCTCGTATATCGACTCAGTTTACTTATAGCACAAGCTATGTCTGGTCGTGTACAATTCATGATATACATTAAGCATCCCAATACACGAGCATAATCCAATTTGTGATATGCTTTGGCCTTTGTTCTTTGCTAATGCAAGATTCACGTCAATTGGAGTCTTTGCAACTTTAAAGCCCAAGTGCTTGAATTTTTCAAGTACTGTCTTAATATAATGAGATTGTGACAATGCCAGACCTTGAGGAGTCTTATTGATCTTAATTCCCAGAATTAAATCAGCAACTCCCAAGTCTTTCATATCAAACTTGCTATTGAGCATACGCTTAGTAGCATTTATGTTGGCAATGTCATTACTCATTATCAACATATCATCCACATATAGGCAAACAATGACTATGTGATTTGGAACATTTTTAATATACACGCATTTATCACATTCATTTATCTTAAAACCATTTGACAACATTGTTTGGTCAAATTTCGCACGCCATTGTTTGGGTGCTTGTTTTAGTCCGTAAAGAGACTTAACAAGTCTACATACCTTCTTTTCTTTACCTGGAACCACAAACCCTTCAGGTTGTTCCATGTAAATTTCTTCCTCCAACTCTCCATTTAAGAAGGCCGTCTTAACATCCATTTGATGAATTTCAAGACCATACACTGCAGCTAATGCTACTAACATCCGTATGGACGTAATTCTTGTAACTGGAGAGTATGTATCAAAGTAGTCTAGACCTTCTCGTTGTCTATACCCTTTGACTACGAGCCTTGCCTTGAATTTATCAATAGTGCCATCATCTTTGATTTTTCTCTTAAAAATCCATTTAGAACCCAAAGGTTTATTTCCAGGAGGAAGATCAACCAATTCCCATGTATGGTTGTTCAATATGGATTCTATTTCACTATTGACTGCCTCTTTCCAAAACAATAATTCCGAAGAAGTCATAGCTTCTTTAAATGTTTGAGGCTCATTCTCCAATAAGAAAGTCACAAAATCTGGTCCAAATGAAGTAGACGTTCTTTGACGTTTACTGCGTCTTGGATTCTCCTGATTACATGTACTTTCTTTTGTTTCTTCCCGAGGTCGTTTAGATCCTTCACCAAACGACTCACATTCCTTTTTATACGGATATATATTTTCAAAAAACTCAGCATTATCTGATTC